>NW_026057589.1:8510281-8541279 GCF_023721935.1 Panthera uncia | reverse complement strand
AAAGAAAGAAAGAAAGAAAGAAAGAAAGAAAGAAAGAAAGAAAGAAAGAAAGAAAGAAGTGCGGTTCAGCTAGCATTTATTTGGAAGTGAAGGTAACAGGCAAACAGGCTGGAAGTTACCCACACATATAAGACAAAAGAGGCCCTTCAAAAGCAAAAGAGGATGAATTCCAGCATCACAGTTAAAATCAGTGAGACACAAGAGGTATAAAGACATCTTTTCCAAGGAGAAGGCAGGAATTCCTTTCCCTCAGAAAGGGGACTCAGCTTCCACTGGAGATGCAATTTGGCAACAAGACAGATGAGGGGCACAATGAGGGCACAAGTCTTAGAAGATTCAAGGGCAGGACTGGAGCCCCAGCTCTGCCACTTCCTGGGTCGGGGTGGGAAGGAGACTTTTTCACTGTTGGGAATGAATATATATATATATATATATATTTATATATATATATATTTTTTTTTTTTTTTTCTTTTTTTTTTTTTACTATATATTTTTAACCAAGTGAAAGATTTCTACTAAAAGAAAAGGAAGGAATGAAAAGGAAAAAAAAAAAAAGAATAGAAAGAGAAAACCCATGGCCCCTGGCTGGCTCCGTTGGTGGAGCATGCGACTCTTGATCTCACAGTCATGCACCCAAGCCCCACATTGGGCATAGAGAATTCTTAAACAGCAAAGTAAACCCTCTATTACCTGCAGACTAAAGTCCAAGGCCCTGCGATAGCCTGGTTGTGGTCTACACCTAGGCACTCTCTTCCTGGGACCATCTCCTGCAAGCACAGCTCCAGCCTGACTCCTTCATGCTCCGCCATGCCTTTGGGCACCCCGTTTCCCATACCTGGAGAGTCTGTTCACCTCTGGCTGGCTGGAGCCTTATCACTCACCAAAGCCCAGCAGGTAAAACTGAGCGCTCAATGAATCCTCTGAACATTTTCCCACCGCAGAGACCTTCTCAGAATGTACTGAAATTACCCCCTGCAAGGGTCTCAGAGATTTCTGGAATCTCCCTGAGATCGAAGGCTGGGTCTTAAGTCAGTGCCCCAAGCAATAGGTGTATGGTGGGGAGGCAGCTACTTCTCTGGGTCCCCCATTCCCACCCCATGTGCCCCACCCCACACCCACAGAGCACTCCTTTGCCAGCATGGCAGAAGGACCAGCCTTATCCCTTCCGGATCAAGGGTGCCCTTGGATCCCTGGCCTCAGGCTGAACGAGATGTTCATACCCCACTGGCACCAGGTATTTACTCATCAAACATTGTGACCTAGCTACTGGAGTCATCCAGGACAACAAATCTGGTGGCAGCAGACACCTGGGGAGCTTTAAAAACTACCATGTCCAAATCTCCACTCTCAGAAACTGTAGTTCAGTGATGTGCAGGAGGGCAAACGTGCGTCTTTGAAGTGTTCCAGGTGATCCCACACAAAGCCATGCAGGCAACCCACACTCTCAGGAGCTAGGGCGGAGCATTTTTGGCAATGGGAAAACACACAGTATCCTACAGCATGTGTATTATAAAATAATTTAAATTTTTTAAAGAGTTTAAGTAATCTTCACACCCAACGTGGGGCTCAAACTTACAACCCAAAAGGGCACCTTTGTCGAACGAGCATTTGACTCTCGGTTTCAGCTCAGGTTGTGATCTCCCGATGGTGAGAGTGCTTGCTCGTATTCTCTCTCTCTCTCCTGTCTCTCTCTCTCTCTCTCTCTCTCTTCCTCTTTCTCTCTCTCTCTCTCAAAATAAATAAATAAACAAACAAAAACCCACTTACAACCCCGAGATCAAAAGTCTACCTCCGTACTCTACTGATTGAGCCAGCCAGGCATCCCATGAAATAATTTTAAAAACCAGGCAGAAGCTGACAAGTTCAGGGTCATCTTGTTTTCCCACCCCCAGCTACTCCTTGCCCCACCCCTCCCACTCCATTTGCAAACAATATTCACAAGCAGGTCCACAGGCAGCCCCACCGTGGAGTCTGCAGGCAGAGGCAAACAAGAAGACTGTCACCAAATTCCCTCTCCTAGCAAAGGGCACTTTGGTCTGTCACTGTTTGCAGAGCAGTGTTTGCTTTAACACAGAAGCGGGGAGAGTGAGGAAACTGGTTTGGCTGGTTTACGGGGTGGGAAGGAGCACAGGGAAAAGTTCTGAACCACAGGTAAAACACATGGGAGAGACGCAAGCAGAAGGCACCAAATACTTCAGGGCTTTAATATTTAATATTCATTGAGCACTTGGTACTGTTAGGCCCACTTTACAGATGAGGAAACTAAGGCTTAGAGGATAAGGTCTTTGGCCGACCTCCCCTCAGGTAGCAAGGGACATTCCCTGGGTTTCAATCTAGGCAGAGTGACTCAAGAACCTTCTAAATGATGGAAATACGCCACCAGAGCCTTGGCAGGGGGGGTGGAGGATTAGATGAAGAGGAAGGAAGAGGAAGGAAGAGGAAGGAAGAGGAAGGAAGAGGAAGGAAGGCGAAGAGGAAATGTGCAAAAACAAGGTGGCTAAAGCCCTCTGGACAGCAGCAAGCATGAGCTCAAGTGTATGAAAGATAAAGTTCAAGTAGCAAGAGAGAGAGGCAGAGAAAGGACGAAAGGCCACCACAGGAATTTCTTTCAATTGACCAAAGATGAAAAACATTTAAAAATGGCTGCCTTGGGGCGCCTGGGTGGCGCAGTCGGTTAAGCGTCCGACTTCAGCCAGGTCACGATCTCGCGGTCCGTGAGTTCGAGCCCCGCGTCAGGCTCTGGGCTGATGGCTCGGAGCCTGGAGCCTCTTTCCGATTCTGTGTCTCCCTCTCTCTCTGCCCCTCCCCCGTTCATGCTCTGTCTCTCTCTGTCCCAAAAATAAATAAAAAACGTTGAAAAAAAAAAAATTAAAAAAATAAAAATAAAAATGGCTGCCTTTCCCCTTCCAGATTCAGGTTTGAGGGCTCCCGCCTCTGCCCTCTGGCATTCAGAAGGAAGCACTCAGCATGCTGTAATCCTGGGACACACTTATGGGGTAGCCCAGCTTCTAGAAGCACAGACTGGGTGTGCAGTGTTCACGTGCATCTTAGAAGGTTCTAACTGACAACTCTTCTGGTCCATTTAGATCTAGGGCGGGCCTGAGGCCAAAGAATTTGAGAGGGGGAAAAAATAAGCCAATATATGAGGGGTAATAAACATTCATTCATTTCTTCAAAATAATATTTGAGTGCCTACTCTGTGCTAAGAATATGAGGCACCATTTAATATTTCCTGTTTCTTTACATCATCTCTCTTCTTTATGTTCAGCCCAGATCTGCTTTATTAATTACTGTAACCCCAGAGTCTAGCCCAGTGCTGGCACTCTTACTTGTTGGCTAGCCAAATTAAAACAAACATGCCTTTTAATCCTCACAACAAACCGCTAAGTACTACTACCCTCCCCCCCCCCCCCATTTCACAGGTGGGGAAACCGAGACCCAATCAAATAAAGTGTTTTACCCAATGTCACACAGCTAGAAGCTGAAAGGCAAACCTGGACCTTTGATGTGCTTACTCACAAACTCTCCTGACCAGCCATACAGACTTCATTCCCCTCCTTGAAGGCCTAAAGCCCTAAAAAGAGATGGGAGTTGAGGCAGAGTAGAAACTCAAAGTCTGAATTGTGACAGGTGCCTCTCAGGGATTTTAGGATTTTGGCAGCTCCTGGGAGATGTGAGAGGTGATTGCTTCAGCGTCTGGCTTATCTGGGGTTACACTTGGAAGGGAATGTGTAACAGACACCAAGGTGAGCATTTCGGAAGAAAAGTCTCACCCAATAAAAAGCTCCAGAGAGCAAACAGGGATTTCCATAACCATCTGGCAGAGGCAGGACAGGTCCGGCAGGCAGGCCCCAGGGGGAGCAGCAGCCAGACTTCCTTACATAGCCTTGCAGGGCCCAGGACCTGGGAGGACCCAGATCTCCTTCCCCGGTGAGCTTGACATTAACCCTTGTCACAGATGTGAGTAATCATGAAGTGAGTGAGTTTGAGGGACAGGGGAGTGGGTGTCTGATGATGTAAGGAGATTCCCAAAGCAGGTTTCTGTATTTGTTTTTTTTTAAGCCCAGTTTAATTAGGAGGCCTGCACCCTGTTTCTACCACCTTTCAGCACATCTTTCAGAAAGGGGGAAATGGATGTATTTAATCCACACAAGTGGGTGCTTGAGAGCTAGGTCAATCCATCAAGGAGCCAGAGCTCAAACCCAAAACAGAAGCCCTGTACACCTGAAACCAGGTGGTGAAGCAAAGCAAGAAGCCATTGGTTTCCAAGCCTGTCTGCTTTTTGCAGCTCACCCCTCAATCAACTTAAAGCTGAAGGCAATATGAAATAGCCGGGGTTTCTCAAACCAGTTTATGCCAGAAAAAAGAAAAATTCTCAAACTCTAGAGAACCGGTTTAAAGTTGTTTGTTTTTTAAATCATTCTCCATTCTAGAACCTGGAGAGTTACCAAAGACATAGATTCAAGGCCGAGGCCGTGGGGTCGTCCATCTCACAGAGCACAACAATCGCCCCAGCAAACCACTCCAGGGTCCCCTGAGTTCGGTCAAACCCTATTCGTGACACCCTATGGTGTCATGACACCCTATGGCAAACGGTGGACAAAAAGTAACAGGTTCCTTATTTTCAAACTCCCATGAAGCGAAAATTTAAACCTGGTGCTAATGTCACATCCTTCCACTTCCCTGGAGGGTCCAAAGAGAGTGAGGCCACCACCCTAAATCCTAACTGCCTTTTAAGTCACAAAGCCAGTCTTCTAAGGTCACATGTGTGATTTTACCAGAAGGACACTTCCGTCCTGGGGTAATTCCACACTGGACTCGGAGGAAGGTCTAAACGGTGAAATGTCAGAAAATCTGCTGATGGGATGGCTCTTGGACATAAAGGACACTGAACCCAGCCACACAGGCGGCTTTCAGAAGCTGCCTCTCCCACCAAGCTCACCACCACAGGCCTCCCTCCACTTCCCACCTGTTGTGACCCATCTCCATCACCACCTCCTCCTGTTCTCGGGGTCCTGCTATACCAACACCTCTGCTCTCTCAGGCACACAGGGAAGACAACGTTTACTACACAATGGACACTAATTCTCCAAACACCTCTTTTTTTGAAATTATTGAGAGGGGGAGAGAACAGGACAAAGACCAGCTGTGGATCTCCGAACAGATTACTAAATTGCTTTACGTTTCAATTTCCTCCCCTGCAAAATAGAAATAACAGTGCCTACCCTCATAAGATTCTTGGGAATAGATATACATATTTTTTAATGTTTATTTTTGAGAGCAAGAGTGCAAGTGGGGGAGGGGCAGAGAGGGAGAGCAGGCTCCACACTGACAGCACAGAGCTGGATGGGAGGCTCAAACCCACAAACTAGGGAATCATGACCTGAGCCAAAGTCAGACGCTTAACCGACTGAACCACCTAGGTGCCCCAGTTCTTGGGAATATTAAGTGGGATAAAATTGAGCACTTGCTCCAGAGTCTGGTTCAAAAGGAATAGGCTGCTATTAATAATAATGGTAATATGTATATTATTATGTAATAATATTCTTGGTCGGACCAAGAGCTTGTCTGGGGAAGAGGGGTGCAGGAGTGATAAAAGCAGACTAACTCACATCTGGACTTACCAAAAGCCTTGGTACGGGAAAACAAAGTGACCGGCACTTGTCTTGGAACACCCCCATATACACAGGCACACCCCCAATTTCTAACTCCTGCCCCAATCTTCAAGGCCGGGTCAACTTTGCCTCCTCCAAGAAGCCAGCAGCCCTCACTGCCAACTGGTACTCATCAAAACATCCCACACCACCCACATTCTTTGGCACCTGAATGCCCATGTCCCACAGTGCCCTCTAAGCGGGTCCTGGGGCATTCTCCATAATCTGCTGGAACGTGAAATACCAACAGCAGGATGGAGTGTCTCCATATCTCTTCAATTCATTCCTGAGTTACCCAGCACAGGGCTGGGCAAGCTGTCAACCATCGACTAATGGTGGACCCACTGCAAAATCAGACACTTCCTTTCTCACTTCATAGAAAGCTCCACACAACACAGGCAGGCCTCAGAAAACCAAGTATGTTTAATCAATGGAGCTGCAGTTTCTCTGTTTGGGTGGGGGGGGCGGGAGGGAATGCCGCCCACTATTGGAACAACTTCCAAAATTCAAACAATTTTCACACAACAGCGTGATTGCTCAAGTTTTCATGTGGCCAAAGACTGGAAGAATAAACGCAGTGAATTTCCTCAGGGGAATTGTGGGTGATTTCTCATTTTAAAAAGTGTCTCTTTTATACTTATGATACTTGCCCAATCAACTGAAATCAAGAGGAAGAAATCGTTTGGTAGGAAATAAGCATCTGGGAATCAATGAAACCAGAAGAGAAACCAAGCTTCCCTTGCTCTCTCATTTCTGGGCAACAGTGAAATAAAGCTAACTCTAGAATCCTGATTATCACAGTGATAAGGCCCAGAAGTACATTGTGTGTGTTTTCATTCCTGAGTCACAGCTACTGGTTTTTTTTTTTTTTTTTTAACCATTATTCATTGGGGGAATAGTAACTGTATCAAAATGTTTTCATCTCTTTGAGCAAATGCCACAACCCTTGGCACCTCAGTCATCCCAGAGATGGTGCAGAATGGGGCCTGGGAATCAGTCCTAGTTCAAATTCCTGCTTGGCAGACCTGGGGCAAGTGGACTCCACCCTCTGAGCCTCCGTTTGCTCATCTGCAAAACGGGAATTACTGCCGCCCCTCATCCCACACATCAGGTTTTAGCAGCCTGAAATGACAGACTCTCAAGTGGTCAGGACAATTTGAGACACATTAAAGGCCTCTAAAAAATGCCCCCCCCCCAACATAATTACTAATACCATAGCTCTCTCAACCACAGTAAAAGTTTAGATCGTTACACCTGTGTAAATTCCAAAGGGGTGCCATTTGAGCCAGGAAAAAAGGGTTTGCGCAGTCCAGCCCAGAGCCGTGGGAGCAATTTCTCGGACCCTTCCCACTCCCACCGCACCCAGCTCAGAACCCCAGCAGTACGTCCTCACCTCTGCCCAGGACTCGGCCTCTCTCCAAATGTCGACGGGGCACGGTGAACGTGTAGCTGTCGGCGCCAAAGCCAGGACGGCAGGGCTCGGGCTCCTGGCAGAGCCCTGATGTGACCTGGAGTAGGGGAAAGGTATGGAACCAGGGTGATCGGGGGAGGGGGATTCCCCCCGGGGAGGAGGGGTCGCCTCCTGCCCACACCGAAACCAACCGCGCCGCCCCTCCCTTGCTCCCAGCGTCGGCCTGTGGGAGGGATCCACCCTCACCCCCAACCCCCAGGGCAGGCAGCCACGCCAAACTCTTTCATTCCGAAACTTGCTGCCGCCAAGCTCCCAGGTCCTCCCGGGAGAGGGGGGCTGCTGGGTCAACCTCCTCCCGACCAACCACTCCTTTCTTTGCATTCTCCTTTTTAGTTTCAATAGAGGCAACTTTACTGTTCCCCACTTCACTTTCCTTATGCTGGGAACACCCCCACTCCTAAGTCTAGTTCCTCACACCGAGGGGCGCCCCAACACCTTTTGAGCCCTTTATTAACCCACGGCGCCCCATACCTGTTTACGAGCCTTTCTTTACAGGCAAGTGCTTTTATTTCTGTTGATTTCCCTTTCCTTACCTCAGGGGTCATCTCCACTACTCCTGGCTCCCCCGACTTGCAGCGGGACTCCCCTTTTCTGTACCCCGGCCCCCACCCTGCCCCACGCCCCCCAATGCCCGCCCCCAGCCTCTACCGCCGCCAGCTCGGAGTCCCCAGAGCCCGCAGCGAGGCTCGCCCCCCACCTCTAGTATTTGCGCGAGGGAGTGGGCAAAGCCACGCGCTCTCCACCCGCACCCGCTCCCACTCCCACCTCCGTGGAGCCCAGAGCGCGGCGCAGCTTCCAGGCCATTCCTGGACCTAAACTTTCTTGGAAGAAGAGGGGACGAGAGGAGAGAGAGGAACGGGGCCGGGCGCGTGATGGTGGGGCCGGAAGGCGTCCCCCGCAAAACCAAGGGACGCGACGTACCTGTAGCAGCAGCAGGAGCGCGGAGACGCTACGGGACGGAGGGCCCATGGCGGGCCGGGCAGAGGTCGGGTCGGGCTGGGTCCCGCGGAGCTTGGCCGGGCTAGAGTACGGCAGGACTTCCGCGAACCCACAGGTGCTCTGCGGTTCCCGACGCCACTGAGCCGGGCAGCGTCGCGGCCGCCAGGTGAGCCTGGAAGGCGCCGCCCCCCGCAGCGCTGATTGGCTGAGGGTACACCTGCGAACCGCAGCCAATGAGCGGCGCGGCTGGGTCTCGGCTTTCCCCGCGGGCTGGGGGCGGTAGGCCCGCCCCTGACCCCGCCTCGCAGCCTCCAGCCGACCGGGTGACCGGCTGGCCAGCGATGGATTGCTAGTCCGGGTAGGGAATAGGGGCTCCAGGATTCCTGTTTCCACCAAGTTTCCTCCCAGCCGCGCGGTGGCTCACTAACACCTGGGGGCAGAAAGGACTTCTCTCTTTATCGGGGCCTGTCTTCTTAACTGCAGATCTCCACAGGTTCGTGAGTGTACAAATCAATCCACTGGGCAGGACCTACCTTTCAAGTCTCAGTTTCTCGACCCTCCAAATGGGAATAATAATCACAAAATCCTCCCTATGTTGTTGTGAGGTTGCCAACCAATTAATAAGACCAATGTTTTGGGGCGCCTGGCTGGCTCCCTCGGTAGAACATCTTGATCTCAAGGTCGTGCCCTCAAATCCCACATTGGGCATGGAGCCTACTTAAAAATAAATAAATAAATAAATAAATGAAAATAAATAAATAAGGGGCAACTGGGTGGCTCTGTCGGCTCTTGGTTTGGGCTCAGGTCATGATCTCACAGTTTTGTGAGTTCCAGCCCCGCATGGGGTTCTGCCCTGACAGTGCTGAGCCTGCTTGGGATTCTCTCTCTCTCTCTGCCCCTCCCCAAGTCGTGCTGTCTCTGTCTCTCTCGCAAATAAATAAATAAATAAACAAACAAATAAATAAGACCAATGTTTCCTGCACCATAAAAGCTCTATACAGATGTGAAGGATAAGGATAACAATAGCAACAATAGGTGCAGAGCATTGAAAGGTACTGAGCCAGGCTCTATGCCAAGCATTTAACATTGACCCTCTCACTTAATATCATCTCCAAAACAGCCCAAGAGCTTTTATTATTCTCATTTGCTAAGCAACTGAGGCATAAACATTTGGAGGCAAGGAGGTGAGGGAGGTGCTCTGATTCCAGGACCCTTCTTTCTATCAGCTTCACCGCGTGTAGACCCCAGATTGTCTTGGAGCTAGAGCTGGAGTTTTCAATCTGTCCTTTTTTTTTTTTTTTTTTTAATGTTTATTTTGAGAGAGGTAAAGAAAGAGAGAGTGTGAGTGGTTGGAGGGGCAGAGAGAGAGGGAGAGAGAATCCTAAGCAGGCTCTGAGCTGTCAGCACATAGCCCTATGTGCTCTCACAAAGCTGGAGATCCTGACCTGAGCCAAAATCAAGAGTCGCACGCCTAACCAAGTGAGCCACTCAGGTGCCCCTCAATCTGTCTTTTAATGTTGACCTGGAAGAGACCCTTTAAAGATCATCCAAGCCTGTTATTTGCAAATAACTTTCTTTTTTTTTTTAATGTTTATTTATTTTTGAGAAAGAGAGAGACAAGAGTGTGAGCCGGGGAGGGGCAGAGAGACAGAGAGAGATCCAGAATCCAAAGCAGGCTCCAGGCTCAGAGCTGTCAGCACAAAGCCCAAGGCAGGGCTCTGGCTCGTGAACTTCAAGATCATAACTTGAGCTGTAGTTGGACACTTAAGCAACTGAGCCACCCAGACACCTCTGCAAATAACTTTCAATGTCCCATAGCAAGTTAACATCAAAGCCGAGACTAGAACCTGAGATCTCCAGATCCCTAGATTGGGGCTCTTAACACCACGCTCTTGCCACCACTGCCTTCTCTAGAGAATTCTGTCCTTAGTGAAATAATTTTAGGGTAAAAAAGAGAACAGACATGCAAACGTTGGGTCAGATAGCTTCCCTGTCCGACTGCCAGAGGCCAGCCGTGTCAGTGTGCTTTGGCTACCCTGACAAGGACACTATGTTTCCCTTCACCCTCCTAAGCACGGTCAGAACTACAAAACAGTGTGGAGTCAGCCGCTCACCAGCTGTAGGACTTTGGGCAACTCGATGCTCTCATCTGTATAAATGGGTGGATGGAAGCCATGCAGGAAAATCACTAGGGAATACTTGGCACCAGGTAGCAACTGCTTGGTAAATGTTTGGTGTGGTGGTTGTTCTTTAGGAGGGATCACCCCGTGTCCCCCTTCCTCGCTGGGGAGGCCCCGTTTAGAATACCTCATGCAGACCTAAAGGTGAATCTGAGCTCGCCGAGGCTACTTTCTCAGCCCAGAGGAGAGGTATTGTTGCCAACCAAGGTGATCTTTGGAATCAGCCCAGCTCCCCTCCCCCACCCGGCCCCTCAGTTGTAATGGGTTTCCTCACCTGTCCCCACAGTTTTAATGGGTTTCTGAGCACCGGCCCAGGCCATTTGGATTTCTGCATCTTGGCTCTCTCTGCCTCTTAACCCACCAGGAGGCTCATAGGGAAAAGGCTCCAGTATTTCCTTTCCCACTGCGGCTCCTGCCCGACTGTGCATTACACAAGATAATGGAAATACGGAAAGAGGCGTTTCCCCCACGGGGTGGCTTGTCCGTTTCTTTTTTTTTCTCCCAGTTATGTAAAAATACATATTTTATACCATTGCTCAGCCCAGGGAGCCTTTAGGGCTTTGCTTTTCTCCACCCAGCAGGCCCTGGCCTTGTAACTCTGAAGCGACTCTCATCGACTCTTCCATTACACTCTGATAATTCAATAAAAAGGATTTTAGAAAACAATTAGGGGCAGTGAAGACAGGTCAGCATGATGCTCTCTTCAGACTTCTCAGCAAGTCCTTCAAGCTCCAGGGAACGGTCGTGAAGCACTGCCCGCTCTCAGCTTATTGGAGTGAGGAGGGGACACACGGGGGTTGGAAGTGGAGCACCGAGTGACTGTGGCCCTCAGTGAATTGCCTGTTTCCTCTTCCATCGGAAAAGGATGGCCTTTGCTCTCAGGCTGATGGAGGCCTCAAATTCCCCCTCGGCCACTAACTGCATAGCCTTGTCACTTGAACTTTTCTAGTCTCAGCTTCCTCATCCATAAAATGGGGATGCTGGTAGCACTTAATTCACAAGATTCTTGTAAGTGCTCTATAAAGTTAGCTATCAGCACTCTTGGCTCACTACATTCCCTTCCCAGTGCTAGGCAAAACTGTGAGCCCCTGTGCAGCCTCCCCACCCCACCATTAAAATCTCTTATGCTATCTCTGGCCAAGCTTGGAAAAACTCTTTCAAACAGGCTGGTTAGTCTTTTCAACCCTCCCAGGGATCATTTGCATTTTAAAGAGGGCTCTAGGGTGTGCTCCTTTCAAAAGAATGAGAACTTTGGAGCTGTAAACTCCGCCCAGGGTTCTTAAACTGGTGTCTGTGGATGGGCTTCTGGGAGGGCCATGTACTCTCTGAAATTGTATCCAACCTTGTCAGTGCAGGTGGTAAGGTCCACTGCGTTCATTAGCTTCTCAACTGAGGGGAAGAAAAATCAAAATCTTGGAGTTAGATCTCTCTGAAGGCCGGTCCGCTGTTAATGGTAGAATTTCGAGTATCTACAGTGAAAAGAAAAGTTGACCAGAGGCCTTGCTGGAGCCGCTCCAGGTGGATGACAGACCCTACCGCCGGTGTTCACTGGGCATCCATCACTGGGACAGCAATAAGATTTCCTTATTGCAGGGTGTGACTCGGATGAACTTTCATTTCCTGGGTGTCCTCGCCACTGATCGGCCAGGAGGCTAATGATTAATTCCTCAGGCACTCTGGTTGCTTTCATCTCCTGGCAAAGCGGTGGTAATACTGGTACTCAGACTGAGAGGGGCACCCCCTCCCCAAGCCTCTCTGACAGGAGCTTAACTCCCCGCTGGCTGGAGAGGAATCCCGGGGAAATTGAAATTGCTAGAAATTCCAGCCAGATCAAGCACCCAGCACTGTGGAGAGAGGAGGCTCTGTCTTAGGGGCTCCTGGAACCTCTGCTGGGCCAGGCTGCCTGCCAGCACACATGGGAGGGGACTGGATATCCATCTTCAGCCTCCTGTTAAAATAATGGTAACCGATAGGGGTGCGGCCCTTGCCCTTTGCTGCTCAACCACTCACGTCTGCAAAAAACATTTTTATTTCAAACACAAAGTAAAGAAGGTAGTGTACTGTGTACCATGTAGAGTGTAATGAAATACCACGTATCTATCATCTAGGTCCAATCATTATTTTTTGCAATTTTCATAATTTCCTAATTTGTAAACTTTATAGTTGTACCAAGTCTTGTTGCACCTTTCACCCCTCTTTAAAAAAAAAAAAAAAGACTGTTTTACAGCAGTTTTAATAATTAAAAAATTTTTTTAATATTTGTTGATTTTTGAGAGAGAGAATGAACACAAGAGGGGGAGGATCAGAGAGAGAAGGGGACAGAGTATCAGAAGGGGCTCCATGCTGACAGCAGAGAGCCCAAAGTGGGACTTGAACTCATGAACCGTGAGAACATAACCCGAGCTAAAGTTGGAGGCTTAACTAACTGAGCCACCCAGGTGCTCCAACAGCAGTTTTACGTTTACAGCAGATTTGAGAGCAAAGTACAGAGATTTCCCAAATACCCCTTGACACATCATAGCATCCCCTAACACACCCCACCGGAGTGGTACATTTGTTACAGGTGATGAGCCTACATTGACACTTACAATCACCCAAACTTTACATTACAATTCTATGCGTTTGAACAAATGTATAACGACATGTATCCCCCATTATAGAGTCACACAGAGTCACTTCACTGCCCTAAAAATCCGCTGTGCTCAAAACAAAACAAAACAAAATAAAATCCTCTGTGCTCTGCCTGCCTGTTCATCCCTGCCTCACTGCTAACTCCTGTCAACCACTGATCTCTTCACTGTCTCCATAGTTTTGCCTTTTCCAGAATGTCATGTAAGTGTTTGGGGGCACAAGTCAACCCCCCCCCCCATATGCCATTTTGGCATATCAATTATTTTAAATTATTTAAGAAATAGCCAGTGCAAAAAAGACACTTGGACCCTCCTTTGTCTGCCTGAAAGTAGGAAATAAATCTCCCATGTGAAAGGTACCCTCCCTGTACCAGGAGGTAAATAGACATCCATCCGTATGGTGAGACACAGAGAAGTGAGAGCCAGGGAAGCTTATATAAATAAACCTTGTTAGTTGTACTCATTTACTACCTCAGCCCAAATTCTGTTTAGAATTCCTTATTAATTGGAGCTCCCAGGGCACCTGGGTGGCTGAGTTGGTTCAGCGTCTGACTTCGGCTCAGGTCATGATCTCACGGTCCGTGGATTCGAGCCCCGCGACGGGCTCTGTGCTGACAGCTCAGAGCCTGGAGCCCGTTTCAGATTCTGTGTCTCCCTCTCTCTCTGCCCCTCCCCTGTTCATGCTCTGTCTCTCTCTGTCTCAAAAATAAATAAACGTTAAAAAAAAAAAAAAATTGGAGCTCCCAACCTAAATTTTCTTTATCCTGTCAATTCCTCACAGATTATATTTCTTCATGTAAAATGTATGAAAGCTCTGTGGGGGATGCCCAGCTGGCTCAGTCAGAAGAGCATGTGACTCTTGATCTCTGGGAGTTCAAGCCCCACACTGGGTGTAAAGATTGCTTAAAATAAATAAATAAAATTTAAAAAGGGGTGCCTGAGTGGCTCAGTAGGTTAAACGTTCGTCTTTGGCTCAGGTCAGGATCTCACGGTTTACAAGTTTGAGCCCTGCATTGAGTTCTCTGCTGTCAGCACACAGCCTGCTTCTGATCTTCCGTCACCCTCTCTCTCTGCCCACCCCCCACCCCTCTTGTGCTCTCTCCCTCAAACAAACAAACAAACAAACAAACAAATAAACCAATAAACATTAAAAAAAAAAAACTTAGAAAAAAAAAGCTCTGTAGAAAACAGTATGGAGTTTCCTCAAAAAATTGAAAATAGAATCGGGGCTCCTGGGTGGCTCAGTTGGTTAAGCATCTGACTCTTGATTTCACCTCAAGTCATGATTTCCTGGTCTCCTGATTGTGAGATCAAGCTCCACATCAGACTCAGAGCTGAGCATGGAGTCTGCTTGGGATTTTCTCTCTCCCTCTCTCTCTCTGCTCCTTCCCTGCTCTCTCTTTCTCTCTAAGTAAATAAATAAACATTTTAAAAAATAAAAATAGAAATAGAATCACCATGTGATGTAGTAATTCCACTACAGGGTATTTACCCAAAGGAAATGAAAACATTAATTCAAAAAGATATATGCTCTACAATAACCAAATTATGGAAGTGTTCCAAGTGTCCACTGAGAGATGGATAAAGAAGATGTGGTATATATGCACAACAGAATATTACCCAGCCATTAAAAAGAATGAAATCTTTTCATTTGCAACAACATGTATCTGGAGGGCATAATGCTAAATGGAATAAGTCAGAGAAAGACAAATACCTTATAATTTCACTCACATGTGGAATTTAAGAAACAACACAAACAAACAAAGAAAAAAAAGACACAAACAAAAAACCAGACTCTGAACTACAGAGAACAAACTAGTGGTTGCCAGAGGGGAGGTGGGGGGGACGGATTAAGAGTACACTCGTTATGATCAGCACTGAGTAATGTGTAGAATTGTTGAATCACTAATTGTACACCTGAAACTAACATAATACGGTATGTTAATTATATTGGAATTAAAATTTTAAAATGCATAAAAGCTGCATGCCTTGATCATTTCTTTGGGTCTCAATTTTATGATTTGGCCTCCACGTGCATGTAATTAAGCTTTTTTTCCTTCTGTTAATCAGACTCATGTCAATTTTATTCTTAAGTCACCTAGAAGAATTTTGAAGAATAAAGAAAAATTTTCCCTCCCCAACTGTTGGAATCATAAGGTTTGTAGACTTTTCAGTTGGCTTTATGTATGTATGTATGTATGTATGTATGTATTTATGTATTTATTTATGACTTCTTTTATTAATATAATTTAAGATTTCTCCATGGCTTTTTGTGGCTTGCTTGTTTGCTTGTTTTTTTTTTTTTGGGGGGGGGGGCACTGAATAATATTCTACCGTCTGGATGTACCATCATCTAACTATCCACTCACCCCTGAAGGGCATTTTAGTTGCTTCCAAGTGTTGGCAATTATGAATAAAGCTGCTATAACCATTCGTGTTCAGGTTTTTGTGTACATTTAAGTTTTCAAGCCCTTTGGGTAAATAAATACCAAGGAGCATAGTTGCTGGAATGGATGGTAAGAGTATGTTTAGTTTTGTAAGAAGTTGTCAAGCTGGCTTGCATGCCACCAGCAGCGAGGGCTCCTATTGCTCCAGGGTGTCACCAGCATGTGGTGGGGTCATTTGGCCATTTTAACAGAAGTGTACCTCTGCATTTTATTTTATTTTATTTTTTAAGTTTATTTATTTATTTTGAGAGAGAGAGAGAGCACGAGAGGAGGAAGGCAGAAAGAGGGGGGAAGAGAGAGCATCCCAAGCTGGCTCCTGTGCTGTCAGCGTGGAGCCCAATGGGGGGCTCGAACTCATGAACTATGACATCATGACCTGAGCTGAAACCAAGAGTCGTACACTTAACCGACAGAGCCACCCAGGCACCCCTACCTCTGCATTAAATTTTTTTATTTTTGCAGAATATTTTTTTAAATCCCAGATAACCTGTCACTTCTCCTATAAATATTTCAGTCTACATCTCTGAGACATTTTTAAAGCATGACTATCATCCCATTATGTAATGATGCCTAATAAAATTCACAATAATTCCTCAATATCATCCAATGGCTAGGCCATATTTTTAAAGATATCTTTTATACACAGGGCACCGGAGTGGCTCAGTTGGTTAAGTGTTGGACTTCAGCTCAGGTCATGATCTCGGGGTCCGTGAGTTCAAGCCCCACTGAACTGTGCTGACAGCACAGAGCCTGGAGCCTTTTTCAGACTCTGTGTTTCCCTCTCTCTCTCTCTCTCTGCCCCTCCCTGGCTTGCACCCTGTCTCTCTCTCTCAAAAATAAGTAAACATTAAAAATAAATGTCTTTTTTACAATTAGTTCATTTGAATCAGGATCCTGGCAAAAGTCACAGTTCACATTGGGCTGTTATGTCCCTTAAGTCTCCATAACAGTCTCCCCACCCCTTTTTGTTTAGCTTTTTGAAATATAACTGTACATATTTAAAGTATACAATTTGATGATGAGTTTTGGCATATGCTGTGAAACCATCAACACAATCAAGATAATGAACAGATCCTCTTTTCTCTAATTTGATATAATCCCATTCTATTTTGATTTTTTTTTTAAGACACTGGATTATTTGTCCTGTTGGAGGTCTTATGTTTTGTATTTGGTCAAATGCATCCTCACCATGTCATGTAACATGTACCTCTATCCTAGATGTGACACAAACTAGTCCTCAGATCCAGAGGCTTGATTTGATTCAGGTTCATTTTTTTTTTAGGCAAAATATTTCATATGTGATACTATTTCCTGCAACATCATATCTGGAAGCAAGAAATTCGTCAGCTCTATTAGAATACTAAGATTCAGTTAGTGTCACCCGATCCCCCATTATCAAGTTCTCCAGCAGCCTTTTACCTTGTGGTTTTAGCACCGTAGATGACGGCTGCCCAGATCCATAACATTAGGGCAAACAACAAACATTTATGAAGCACTCCCAAGTGCCAGGTACTCTGCTCAGCACTGGGGACACAGAAATAAATATGTTTCCTGCCCTCGGGGTGCCTGGCTGGCTCAGTTGGTAGAGCATGCAACTCTTGATCTTGGGGTTGTGAGATGAAGCCCCATGTGTGGTGTAGAGTTCACTTAAAAAAATTAAGGCGTCTTCTTCCTGATTGGTCTTTGGTGCATTCTGTCTCAGAGCTGCTGACAGCAAGAGGTCTTGAGGAAATGCCAAAACTGGGCATCCCGCCCCCAACTTCAAAGCCACGGCTGTTATGCCAGATGGCCAGTTCAAAGACATCAGTCCATCTGACTACAAAGGAAAATACATTTTGTTCTTCTTTTACCCTCTTGACTTCACCTTTGTGTGCCCCAAGGAGACCATTGCTTTCAGTGACAGGGCAGGAGAATGTAAGAAACTTGATTGCCAAGTGATTGGTGCCTCTGTGGATTCTCATTTCTGTCACCTAAAGGGGAGCCATGCACCCAAGAAACAAGGAGGACTGGGACCCACAAACATTCCCTTGGTATCAGACCCCAAGGTACCATCGCTCAGGACTATGGAGTCTTAAAGGCTAACGAAGGCATCTCGTTTAGGGGCCTCTTTATCATTGACGATGAAGGTATTCTTCGGCAGATCACCGTGAATGACCCTCCCATCGCCCTTCTGTGGATGAGACTCTGAGAGTGGTTCAAGCCGTCCAGTTTACTGACAAGCATGAGGAAGTACGCCCAGCTGGCTGAAAGCTTGGCAGTGATAGCATCAAGCCTGATGTCCAGAAAAGCAAAAAACATTTCTCTAAGCAGAAGTGAGCACTGGCTCATTTTAGGGCCGGGCTGCAGTGGGGGGCCATGAAAACAGAATCTCTTTTGTATTATTGTCATGCTTAAAACACAAGACTTCAGACTCAGTGCAGATGTGGTACGAGACAGGACAGGCCTTTCCTTCAGGGGTTGAGGGGGCCCGCCTTTCTTCCTCTGGAGAGAATGGCCTGAGCTGTGCTACGAGGGTAGGCCAACTGATCTGTATAGTAGTGGGGCATCCCTTTGGATCTTTTGCCATTTCTATTAAACTTGAACTGAGACGATAATATAATAATAATTTTTTTTTTAAATGTGTCCTGCCCTAAGAAGCTCAGAGGCAATGAGGGATGCAGACAGGTAAACATTATCCATTTATTTATTAAATATTTATTGAATGCTAACTATGTACCAGGCATTGTGCTAAATGTCCGTAATTGCAATATGTGGTATCATCAAGAAGATAGCTTGACAAGATTTGTCCAGGGTTACACAGTACAAGTGATAGAACTAGAATCTGAACCCAGGGCCACTGGCCTCCAAAGCCTCTTAATCTCCATGCTACGCTGCTAGGGTCAGGGCAGGCTTTATTTATAGGTACCATTTTAACTGAGAGGCAAACCTTGCTTAATTGAGCAACGATTGATCTGTCAAGTTGACCTGAAATTCCGGACCCCAGGGCAGCCGGGAGAAGGTGGTAAGGGCATGGCTGGAGCTGGTGATTGTTCAGCCAGGCTGGGGCTTCAGTGCATCAAGGGGTGGGGTGGGGTAATGATGAGAGCTAAAACCAGGGGGGGGGGCCCGGGGGGGGGGGGGGGGGGTCATGTGGTTCTCCAACCTGCCTACAGAGCAGAATGTATTATACCCATTTTCCAGAAGAGGTGACTGAGGCCCAGAGAGATGAACAACCAGGTCATAGCAGAGTAGGCTTGAGGCTGGTGATCGGGCTCCAACACCAGTATGACAAAATGGTTCCCAGCATGGAACTGGCATGGATAGGTGCTCACTGCCTGAGCCTGAATCCTGCTCCTCCACCGGCTAGTTATAAGCCTTTGAAGGAGTCAAACTCTCTTTGGGTCTCAATTTTCTCATCTGCACAAACGGGGATAACAGCAGCACCTACCTGGTTGGGTGGTCATGAGAATTGGGTGAAATAACCTAGGTAAATGTGGCAGACAGGAAGTACTAAAGGAACATTAACTATTACAATTTCCACATTTCACGATGCTCAGGGTTTCCCTCAGTGCAGTCTGTGGGCAGCGGGCTCCCTCCAGCCTCTCACGCTCTCCCAGGCCTGCTGAAAGCGGGGGAGCTCCATAGCTGGCTGTGTGCCCTCTCTTTGCACCAATGTCTTTTTACCCGGTAACTCAGGAATGACAGATAAGCTGCTGCAGAACTGCTGTCCAGGCGGGCCCCACAGACCTGTCTCCCACCTTCCAGCAGAAAAGGCCCCTTGCCTCCTCTCAGAGCCAAGGACACTACCCAGAGGGGATGGAGAGAGAGCCCCTCCTACTCTTACCTTCACCTTTGACAAGGCCACCCTCCAGGCTCTGCCAAGGAAATCTTGTCTCTAAAATGACTCAGCTGGCCTGGAAGGATTCTTTAGTTTCCTTCTGCCTCTAAAAACCATGACTTTGGGGCGCCTGGGTGGCTCAGTCGGTTAAGCATCCAACTTCAGCTTCGGCTCAGGTCATGATCTCCAGGTTTGTGAGTTCAAGCCCTGCATTGGGCTCTCTGTTGTCACCTCGAACCACCGTTTCAGATCCTCTGTCCTCCTCTCTCTCTCTGCCCCTCCCCCCTCACACTCTCTCTCAAAAATAAACACTAAAAAAAATAAAAATGAAAATAATAAAAACAATGACTTTGAGCTTCTTGAGATAGGAAATTGGGTCATGGGCCAGGTTCACGTTTCCTTCTTTTGAGGCCAGGGGTTCTCAAGTGAGTGACATTTATGGAATGCTGATGTTGCCTTTTGCTTTCAGTTTTTAGATTTAACCTCCAGACAAAGCACAGAAGACTTAATTATAGTCACAGAACAAAATATAAGTATTATGAATAATATATAACTATTAAAAATTGGGTTGGCGTGCCTGGGTGGCTCAGTCAGTTGGGCGTCTGACTTCGGTGCAGGTCATGATCTCCATGTCAGGCTCTGTGCTGATAGATCAGAGCCCGGAGCTGCTTTGCATTCTGTGTCTCCCTCTTTCTCTGCCCCTCCCCTGCTTCTTGCACTGTCTCTCTCTCTCTCAAAAATAAACATTAAAATTTTTTTTCAAAATTGGATAAAAAAATTGGGAGTTGTTTGAGAGGGAAGCTGGGACGGTTGGGAGGACACCAAATCCTCATCTTCCCACAGATATTTCTATGAAGAGGGAAATTTGGGGTGAGTGGCGAGTGCACAATTACCCATTATATTATGTTTTGTAACATATATATATTTCTTCTTCTTTTTTTATATATTTATTCTTCTAAAAAAACTCAAATATTATCTCTTTAAAAGGTAAAGAAAATATAAGGGGCGCCCGACTGGCTCCGTTGATAGAGCATGTGACTCTCGATCTTGGGGTCATACGTTCATCTGGGGCATCTGGTGGCTCAGTCGGTTAAGCATCTGACTTCGGCTCAAGTCATGATCTCACGGTTTGTGCTGACAGCTCAGAGCCTGGAGCCTGCTTCAGATTCTGCTCCCTCTCTCTCTCTCTGCCCCTTCCCTGCTTGCGTTCTGTCTCTCTCTCTCTCTCTCAAAAATAAATAAACATTAAAAAAATTTACAAAAAAATTATAAAAGTAAAAAAATAAAATAAAATCTGAGGGGGGGGGCGGCGCATGCCTGGGTGGCTCAGTTAAGCAACTGACTCTTGGTTTCAGCTCAGGTTATGATCTCACGGTTCGTGAGTCTGAGCCTCACGTGGGGCTCTACACTGATAGCACAGAGCCTGCTTGGGGTTCTCTGTCTCCCTCTCCCTCTGCCCCTCCCTCCCTCTCTCTCAAAAATAAACATTAAAAAAAATAAGCAAAACAAAGACAAAAAAGATTTTAAAAATCAATAAGGAAGGGCAAAAGAAAATGTAAGATATAATGAATAAAAGAAACATATAGGGGCGCCTGGGTGGCTCAGTCGGTTAAGCGTCCGACTTCGGCTCAGGTCACGATCTCGCGGTCCGTGAGTTCGAGCCCCGCGTCGGGCTCTGTGCTGACTGCTCAGAGCCTGGAGCCTGTTTCAGATTCTGTCTCCCTCTCTCTCTGACCCTCCCCCGTTCATGCTCTGTCTCTCTCTGTCTCAAAAATAAATAAATGTTAAAAAAAAATTAAAAAAAAAAAAAGAAACAGATATAGCAAAAATAAAAAATTATTTGGTCTCTGTCTCCACAAGTTCAAACTTGTTCTGACTTGCCGAGTGTCTAACCCTTTCTAGATATATCTAAAATGGATTGAAGGGGGGCGGTGGGGTGTCAGGCATGAAAAGGATGAAGGTCTGATACACACTACTGACATGGATGAACCTTGGAAACATGGTGCTCAGACAAAGAAGCCACATAGTTTATGGTTCCATTTTTATGAAATGTCCAGGATAGGCCAACCTATTAGAGAATAGGTTAGGGGTTGCCTAGGGCTGGGCAGGACTGGGGGGTTGGAGGGAAAATTGCGAGCCACTGCTAACAGGTACTGGACTTCTTTTAGAGAGGGAAGTATATGTTCTAAACTTAGATTGCGGTGATGACGGCACAACCTTGTGAATACACTAAAAGCCACTGAACTGGATGCTTGAAATGGGTGAATTGTGTGGTTTATGAATTTTATCAGAAGAAAGCTTTCTTTTTTAAGTGGGGAGGAGAATCTTGCTAAGAGTAAGCTTAGCCGAGGGGTGAATTTTGTAGCCCTATACCTCCTACATTTTCTGTTTTACAAATGGAAAAATCCAGAAAACTTTCATCCATGTACATTTATAATGGTAACAACAACAACAACAAAAATGGCCCTCATTTATGTAATACTCATTGTGTTCCAGGTACTAGTACCAGGCACTTTTCATATTATTGACTCATGCACATCTCTGAGGAAGATACTATGCTGTCCCCTCTTGAGGACGCCAAGAGGTGAGGTGATTTTCCAAGACTAGTAAGTGGCAGAGCTGTGGCAAACCCACCACGTGCCTGGTCCTGGGCTCAGCACCAGCAACACAGAAGTCCATCTGAAGGCCATCACCCCTCCACTGTCCATGAAGAATGACTCAACCAACCTTCAGTGCTAGAGACCAATCATCCCTATTTGCCAGGGATAGTGGATGTTCCTGGAGTATAGGACCCTTGGTGTTAAAACCAGGAAAGTCCAGGGGCATCTGGGTAGCTCAGCTGGTTGAGTGCCTGACTGTTTTGTTTTTTTTTTTTAATTTTTTTTAATGTTTATTTATTTTTGAGACAATGCAAGAGACAGAGTGCAAGCAGCGGAGGGGCAGACAGAGGGAGACACGGAATCTGAAGCGGGCTCCAGGTTCTGAGCTGTCAGCCCAGAGCCCGACACATGGCTCGAACTCACGAACCCATGAGATCATGACCTGAGCGAAAGTCGGACGCCTAACTGACTGAGTCACACAGGCGCCCCTCTTTTTTTTTTGTTTAATGTTTATTAACTTTTGAGAAAAAGAGCACTCACATGCAAGCAGGGGAGGGGCAGAGAAAGAGGATCTAAAGAGGGCTCAAATTCACAAACCATGAGATCCTGACCTGAGCCAAAGTCGGATGCTTAACCAACTGAGCCACCCAGGCACCTAGAGTGCCCAACTCTTGATTTGGGCTCAGGTCATAATCCCAGGGTCGTGGAATTGAGTCCTGCGTCAGGCTCTGTGCTGAGCATGGGATCTGCTTAAGATTCTCTCTCCCTCTGCCCCATGTGTCCTCTCTCTCTCTCTTTCTCTCTCTCTCTCAAAAAAAGTAAAACCAGGAAAGCCCAGGGTAAACCAGGCTCAGTTAGTCACCTTACCACAGTCAGTGAGCATGCTGACTGTCCCCTCTTGTCTTTGTGCGTGTTTGCCTGTGTATATGGACACACGTGTGCTTGTCTACTCATGGGCTCATGAAAGAAAGGGATCCATCTTGGTCCTCTCAGGGTCAGCAGTTCTCAGTGACAGTCCATGTTTTATAGGAAGGGAAAGTGAAGCTGAGAAAGACTGTGGCAAGTGGACGGAGCCTCCTGCAGGGGTGGAGACCAGCACAGAGATAAAACCTGGGCAAAGAGCAAGGTCTCCATGGCAGGAAGGAACTCCAGAGTCCAGACGGAAGATGAGAGGCCTGTAATTTTCCGGAGTGACTCTCCAACTTTTCAGGCTGCATTCATTCCTCACTCACTCATCCATCCATTCATTTGGTAAACACACATCAGGCACTTAGCATGTGCCAAGAGTTTTGCTGGTGAAGGGGGTGGCTTCCTGCCCTCAAGGAGCTTTCCATTTGGTGGAATAAACGGACAACATAACCAGGTGTTTACAACCCAGGGCAATAAGCAAGAATGACATTAGTAATATTTAACAACTGGCAAACCCAGGTACCACTCAAAATAATAAACACCAGCCCTTAACACCAGAACAGGGACCCCAGGCCCTTTACCCTTTTGATTACTGGGTGGTAGGGAGGTTTGGGGGCCATGGGGGCAGGCAGCAGGTGTGGGGAGTCCTTGAGGGCCTCAGGGAAGCAGTTGATTATGAACTAATATGAAAAAATGTCAATATAGTATCTTAGCAACTAGAATAGCCGTATCAGTGACCCTAGTTGGAGCGTGTGACTCTTGATCTTGGGGTCAGGAGTTTGAGCCTCATGGTGGGTGTACAGATTACAACAAACAAACAAACAAACAAACAAACTTTAAAAATAATAATAATAAAAATTAAAAAGTAACTTTCTGGGTGCCTGGCTGGGTCAGTCAGTAGAACATGAAACTTGATCTCAGGGTTGTGAGTTTGAGGCCAATGTTAGGTGTAGAGATTACTTAAGGTTACTTAAAAAAAAAAAAAAAAAACTTAAAAAAAAAAAAAAGTAACTCTTCCTCTCTGGTTCCCCAGCTACTCTGTTCCTCTCCCCAAAGGCAAGTACTGTTACCATTTTTAATGTATCCTTCAGGAATAAACTACCTAATTCTACCTGTTCTATAAAGTAACCTGTGTTTTACTCAACAGCAGTTCGTGAGCACCCTATCACATCAATAAATAGAGATTTCCAATAGCATTTTAATGACTGTATACTTTTCCACTGTTAGATGCCTATAATTTTTTTTTTTAATATTTATTTTGAGAGAGAGAGCAAGCATGTGCACGTGTGTGAGCAGGGGAGGGACAGAGAGAGAGAGAGAGAGAGAGAGAGAGAATCCCAAGTAGGCTCTGTGCCATCAGCTCAGATCCCAATGCAGGGCTCACTCTCATGTACAGTGAGATCATGACCTGAGCTGAAATCAGGAGTGGGACACTTAACTGACTGAGCCACCCAGGCACCCCGATGCCTATAATTTATTAAACTAATCCCTTTTCTGGTAGACCTGGGGGGTTTTCCAGTGATTAGTCTTATAAACAATGTTATGAGGAACTCCTTTATATATACACTTTTGATGAATCTCATGGATAGGTTTTGCCAGGGGAGTTACCGAGTCAAAGATAATGTGCATATTTCAGGGGGTTGAGCCATATATTGTGCCCACCAGCAAGAAGAGAGGGTATTGTCTTGAAGAGGTCTGGCAGCAGACCTGGTACTGTGAGGTCTTTTGTTACTAAAGCTACTTTAGAGGTTATTCATCAGCAAAGCAATGTTAACCATTCCCAGGACCTCCCTGTGGGGTAGCAGGAAACGGGGTGGCTTCTCTGGCAGAGGAAAACAAGTCTTTATTAAAATGCTATACAGCAAGAACGCCTTATTAGTACAGATTTTGGCCTTGCATTTGGGCAACTCCCTGCAGTCTGGCATGGGACTATGTCTCCTAGGAGAAGATGAGCAGGAGTTCAGGGTGTACCAGGCTCCTTACCATCAACCCTACTTCCGTTCATCACTATGCAGTTATTATCATGCAGTGGGTAAGAGTTCGCACTGGAGCCAGATGGCCTCGATTAAAATCCTTGTTCCTCCACTTCCTGGCCGTGTGACTTTGAGCAAGTTTAGAATCTCTCTAGTTTCAGTTTCAGTTTGCCCTTCTGGAAAATGGGGCTAATGATACCCACATCCTGGGATTGTTCTGGCATTTAAATGAGTTAGTATACAGGGGTGCCTGGCTGGCTCAGTCAGCACAGCATGTGACTCTTGATCTTGGGGTGGTGAGTTTGAGCCCGACATTGGGAGGAGAGTGTATTTTATTTAAAAAAATTTTTAGGGGCGCCTGGGTGGCTCAGTCGGTTAAGCGGCCGACTTCGGCTCAGGTCATGATCTCGCGGTCCGTGAGTTCGAGCCCCGCGTCGGGCTCTGTGCTGACAGCTCAGAGCCTGGAGCCTGTTTCAGATTCTGTGTCTCCCTCTCTTTGATCCTCCCCTGTTCATGCTCTGTCTCTCTCTGTCTCAAAAATAAATAAACGTTAAAAAAAAAATTAAAAAAAAATAAATTAAAAAAAATAAAAATAAAAATAAAAATAAATTAAAAAAAATATTTATTTATTTTTGAGAGAGAGAGAGACAGACAGACAGAGAAAGCACAAGCCGGGGAGGGGCAGAGACAGAGAGGGAGACACAGAATCCAAAGTAGTCTCCAGGCTCTGAGCTGCCAGCATAGAGCCCAACGTGGGGCTTGAACTCAGGAAATGCGAGATCATGACGTGATCCCAAGTAGGAGGCTGAACGGACTGAGCCACCCAGGTGCCCTGGGGTAGAAAGTACTTAAAAAAATTTTTTTAAGTATGCATAAAGTGTATATGTTAAGTGCTCGAAACACACTGGGCATGCTGAAAGTGCTCTGTAATTATTAACTATCACCAAGTACCTGCCCTGGGCTAGACCCATAGTCCCTTACCCTCAAGGTATCCTCAGACTAGTGAAGGAGATAGTTAGGTAAAGAGGCATTTATAATTCAGGGTGATAAGTGCTAATGCAGGCGCTAAGGAAATGCTCATAGGAGGGAAACTTCAAACCTGGAAGACTTCCTGGGAGAAGTGACATTATGGCAGGAGCCAAGTCACTTGTAAGCTAAAGGAGGGGCAAAATGGTATTGAAAGTTGAGAGGCCAGCCATTGATTAACTCCCTTTACTGGAAATGTGAAGATGGGATTCAGAGAAGGTTTTCGGTCTTGGATTTCAATTCAGCATTTCTTAGCACCTGCCTGGGTCCCAGGTACAGTGCGTGGTGCTGCAGTGAGAGTGTGGGCTGGAGGGGCACCTGGCTGGCTCAGTCGGTGGAGTGTGCTACTCTTGATCTCAGGATTGTAAGTTTGAGCCCCATGTTGGGTGTAGAGGTTACTTTAAAAATAAGTAAAAATCTTAAAAAAAGAAAAAGGGAATGTGGGCCGGGAATATTAAGGCAGAGGCCCTCAGTGAGCTCAAGACGTAGAGGAGATGGACACAAAACGCCTAAGAGTTAGACTCTCATGGGGCACCTGGGTGGTTAAACCTCAGACTCTTGGTTTCAGCTCAGGTCATGATCTCATTTCTCATGAATTTGAGCCCCATATTGAGCTCTGTGCTGACAGTGTAGAGCCTGCTTGGGATTCTCTTTCTTTTCCCCTCTCTCTGCCTTTCCCGTTCTCTCTCCCTCTCTTTCTCTCTCAAAATAAATAAGTTTTAAAAAACTTAAAGGGGCACCTGGGTGGCTCAGAGCCTGGAGCCTGCCTCAAATTCTGTGTTTCCCTCCCTCGCTCACACTCTGTGTGTGTCTCTCTCTCAAAAACAAACATTAAAAAAATAATAATAATAAATAAAATAAAATAAAATGTTTAAAGGAAAAAAGAGAGCTAGGCTCTCATGAGCTCTACTAGCATAAGGAACAAAATGTCAAGGGAATAGGTAATTCTGACTCTCCTAGGATTATATGGAAGGCTTTACAGAGGAAATGCTTGTAAGAGTTTACCAGATTCAGGGACAGATGGGGTGAGAAGGAAAGACTCTCAGACAGGGGAACAGCACAAGCAAAGGAGAATAGGAAAGCGTATGTTCTAGAAGAGTGAACTGCCCAATGTGGCTTGTGGGGCCTGTACCTGGTGAGAGGTGATGAGCGGGCAGGAATTAGGCCTGTAAGGTCAATTCAGGCCAGGGTTTTGAGAGGGCTTCACATGACATGTTACTTGGACTTCATCTAGTAGGTCATGGGAACGGAACTGAAGTGTTTAAGCAAAGAAGGGACATGATGAGATCTATGTTCTGAGAAGGTCACTCTGGCACAGAGGGGGGAGGGGTAATCCTTGGGAGGCAGCGAAACTCAAAAGCAACAGTATTTGTCTTAAGCAAGAAACCTGGTAGGTACAGGGAGGATGGGCAGAGTGTTTGTAAGCAGCCCTCTGAAACACTTGAAATGAAAAACCTGAAGTTATTCCCTGGTGGCTCGTGAGTCAAGATGCCTAACACCTCTGGAAAAATAAACTTGCTCCTGACCCCAGCCAGCAGGAGCAAGAGCAACCTGATTAGCATTAGGGAAACTTTTCCTCTTTAATTGTGGGTCAACTGAATTACTAGGGGGAATAAAAAAGAGTGACGTATAAGAATGAATTGACTTGGTTTTATTGTTTTTTCCTTAATGGAAACAATATATGAGATCCACATTTAAAATATTTCTCAAGGATCATAA
This sequence comes from Panthera uncia, assembly GCF_023721935.1. Lineage (NCBI taxonomy): Eukaryota > Metazoa > Chordata > Mammalia > Carnivora > Felidae > Panthera > Panthera uncia. Next base: position 8,513,914 of record NW_026057589.1, on the reverse strand, counting down.
AGTGCATTCCATCAAAAACAATCTTGACTTCACTTCCATTGAGACATAGGGAGGGAGGGAGGGAGGGAGGGGAGGGATGGAAGGGTGGAGAGGTATCAGGAGGAGAAAGAGGGGGAAACACTGGCCAAGGGCCAATATCAGTGGGAGGGAGAAAATGCCACGCCAGGGAGGATGATGTGTTGGGCCTAGAAATGGACTGCATAAGGACCTCAGAGCTAGGAAATCCTGAGTTCAAATCTCAGCTGTTTCCCTACCTATCTTATCCCCATTTTCTTATTTCTTACTTATTTTTTTAAAGATATTTTTTATTTTTATTATTTTTTAATTTAAATTTGCTTTTTAAAATTTTTATTTACAGTAAAACCTTGGTTTGTGAGCATAATTCGTTCCGGAAACACGCTTGTAATCCAAAGCACTTGTATATCAAAATGAATTTCCCCATAAGAAATAATGGAAACTCAGATGATTCTTTCCACAACCCAAAAATATTCATATAAAAATGATTATAATACTGTAATATAATACAAAATAACAAAGAAAATACAAAATATAAAGAAAAATAAATGAACCTGCACTTACATTTAAAATACTTCATGGTTTGTGTGAGGGAAACAAGAGAGAGGACAGTTATTATGTAGGACAGATTTTCCTATCACTAATGGAATCACTGCTATCTATTGGCTCAATGGAATCTTCTTCTGCATGGGGGCCACTGTATGCACTCACATGCGTGTTGACTACAGTAAAGTATTGATAAACTCTTGTCATATACTGTATTTAATGTAACCGGCAATAAGGCAGCAGAAGACAGGGTCTATATCTGCAGGCAGCCTGACCTAGAATGAAGCAAAACATTTCTAAGCTTACTCTTGTTTGGAAAAGCAAAGGACTCTCCATACGTGCTTTGAAGTGACAAAAAATAGGCTAGTGCCAGTTGTGGGCACCTTCTAATGTTCTGGAAAAGTCACCGATTTCTGCCAAACACCGGGCTGAGACAGAGCATTGGAGCATAGCAGACAATCACCCACAATCCCGCAGCAAGAGAAAGAAAGAGAGAAGAACCACTGGCTTAGTTGTGATCATGTGACATTCAGCATCACATACTACTCCTATTGTAAGACGTCACTCGTTCATCAAGTTAAAATGTATTAGAAACGTTTGCCCATCTTGGGGAACACTTGCAGAACAAGTTACTCCCAATCCAAGGTTTTCTTGTATTTACTTTTTTATATTTATTTATTTAAGTGTTTACTTATTTTTGAGAGAGAGCACAAGCAAGGGAGGGGCAGAGAGAGGGGGACAGAGGATCTGAGGCAGGCTCTGTGCTGACAGCAGTGAGCCCATTGTGGGGCTCGAACTCACCAACTACGAGATAATGACCTAAGCTGAAGCCAGAAGCTCAACCAACTGCTCCAGCCAGGCATCCTTGTATTTACTTTTTTTAGAGAGAGCATGAGCAGGGTAGAGGCAAAGGGAGAGGGAGAGAAAGAATCTTAAGCAGGCTTCATGCGTAGCAAGGAGGCTCGATCTTATGACCCTGGGATCCTGACCTGAGCCAAAATCAAGAGTCAGATGCTCAACCAACTGAGCCAGCCAGGTGCCCCTCCCCATTTTCTTACCTGTCCAATGGAGGTCATAATATCCTTATCATAGAGCACAATGAATGTTATCAGATCTATATCTTAAAAAGATTAGATTGCTCTGTCCACCTGATTGGAATGGGTTAAAAGAAAAAAAAAGTATTCTGCAAACTACTTGGCTTTTACAAGTTTTCTTAAGCTCTTGAGACAAGGGGGTTATTATTATTGTCATAGCTTTACTGTATTATCATTTCCTTTGAAGTTCTCATTGGCTACTTGTTATTCAGCTTTTCAGCTGCTCTTGTTGAAACTTTCATAGACTCATTGATTCATGGGGTCATCCAGGATGGGGGTACTCTCTTAGATTTTCAGTACTGGGGTTGGCCCAGTGACATCCTACTTCCCCCATCCCCAAGCTTTCTCACTGCTGGGCTGCCAGGAAGCACAGGGGTAGACTGGGTACCTTGTTCCTCTTACTGCCCGTTCCTCCCAATTGCCTGGCAAGTCATGAGATGAGAAGCTCTGTCTCTCCTTCATGCCCTATACTTGGGTCTTGTCCCTAAGCTTTTACTTCTTTCCCCAGGAAACCACTCCATAGAAATGAGAATTATGACATAAAGATCTTGAAGGGTCTCCCCACTTCTCCTTTACTCTTCTTCCTTCCTCTCTATCTGGTGGCCACTTCCTTCTTCCATCTCTAATGGGAAGCAGGATGGAGGCTGTGGGAAACTAGCACCAGTGCCCCTCCCTTCCAAGGTCCCCTGGCCTGGGTGTGGCCCAGACCTCTCTCCACAGCCTGATTCTCATATAACTGTACTGCATCTGAACATCTGCACTGACATGTCCCATAGGCACCTCAAAGTGTTCAAAACACAGGCATGTCCAAAACCAAACTCATCACTGCCCTTCTCCAACCTGTTCCTCTAATTTTCTTCTTCATTTCAGAAAATGGCACCATTATCAACCAGTTGCCTAAACCAGAAGCTTGAACATCTAGTCTGTAACACCTTCCTTATTACTTTTTTTCTTTTCTTTTTTTTTTCAACATTTTTATTTATTTTTGAGAGACAGAGAGAGACAGACAGACAGAGCACAAGTGGGGGAAGGGCAAAGAGAGAGGGAGACACAGAATCAGAAGCAGGATCCAGGCTCTGAGCTGTTGGCACAGAGCTCGACGTGGGGCTCAAACCCACCAACTGTGAGATCATGACCTGAGCTGAAGTCAGAGGCTTAACCGACTGAGCCACCTGGGCACGCCCCCTGCTTTTTTTTTGAGTAAATCTACCTTCCATGTGGGGCTTCAACTCACAACCCTAAGATGGAGAATCACATGCTCTACTGACTGAGCCAGACTGGTGTCCCTGTAAGTCCATCCTTTCACTCACCTATCAGCCCACATCCAATCAGCCATCCAATCCTCCCAAATATCCCTGAATCTACTCACTTCTGTCTACTCCTCACTACCACTCTTGCCCCACCCATCATCACCTCTACTTGGGTCACAGCAATGTTTTCTGTGCTGGTTAGCTCCCCTTTCCACATGTGGCTAAAGTTTATTTATTTTCTTATTTTTAAGTAATCTCTACACCCAATGTGGGGCTCGAACGCACAACCCCAAGATCAAGAGTTGCATGCTCTTCTGACTGAGCCAGCCAAGCATCCCTCCACAAGTGGCTATTTGGATTTAAATTTAATAATTAGGTAAATTAAATGAAAGAAACATTCAGTTCCTCAGTCACACTGGCCATATTTCAAGTGCTATGTGTGGCTAGTGGCTACAGTGTCGGTCAGCACAAATATTTGTCATCACAAAAGGTTCTTTTGGATGGTTATTCTATTCTATCCCAGAGTTTCTCTCTGCATGTTTAGGTAAACAAAAACAAAAAAACTCATACCCTCATTCCCCCCCCCTGCTTTTTTTTACACAAAAAGTAGCACACTTTACACATTGTTCTCTAACTTGCTCTCTCACTTGGCAGATACCTTAGAGATCTTTCCACAACAGTCCTTAAAGAGCTTCTTCCTTCTTTGCTTTCAGTTGCAGAATATCCAT
>NW_026057589.1:8470768-8510181 GCF_023721935.1 Panthera uncia | reverse complement strand
CCCCCCCCCCCCCCCCCCCCCCCCCCCGCCAAAGTAAGCGTTGTTACCAATCTTTTGTTCTTACAGACAATGCAACAACATTGAATGGCTTTGTCCATCTGGAATTTTGCATATATGCAAGTATATCGGGGACACATGCTAGAGGGATCATTCTAGAGTACTAATTTGGTCATGCCCCTCTCCCTGCTGATCACATGCTGTTCCTCCTGATCTCCTTCTCCAGCTCCTGACAAACTTCTACACAGACCTCAGGTCTCAGCTTGGGTGTTACCTCTTCTAGGAAGCCCTCCCTGACTCCATCCACACCAGGTCAGGCTAGGTTCCTCCTGGTCTGCATTGTAATTGCCTGGTTCCTTCTGGAGCTTTATGAGGAAGGCATGGGGTGGGGTCTTCTTGTTTTTCCATATATTCTTAGGGCCTGGCACTCAGTAGCAGCTCAATAAATATTTGCTGAACGATGAGGCAGGCACCAAGTTCTAGTAGTTGTTCTTCCCTGTACTCCATGGGCTCCCACACCTCACGAAGCTGGAAAGGAGAACCCCCAGAGAGCAGGTGATTCAGATGGGAAACTGAGGCACAGAAGTGGCAGCCTTCTTATCAGCATCCTTTTTTTTAAAATAAATTTTTTTAAAAAATGTTTATTTAGGGGCACCTGGGTGGCTCAGTTGGTTGAGCATCCGACTTCGGTTCAGGTCATGATCTCACAGTTCATGGGTTGGAGCCTCGTGTCGGGCTCTGTGCTGACAGCTTGGAGCTGGAGCCTGTTTCAGATTCTGTGTTTCCCTCTCTCTCTGCCTCTCCCCTGTTCACGCTCTGTCTCTGTCTCAAGAATAAATAAACATTAAAAAATATATATTAAAAAATGTTTATTTTTGAGGGGGAGAGAGAATGAGTGGGGGAGGGGCAGAGAGAGAGGGAGACAGAGGATCTAAAGTGGGCTCTGTGCTGACAGCAGAGAGACAAACGTGGGGAGCCACCCAGGCACCCCAACACATTTTTTTTAAGTTTATTTACTTGAGAGAGAACAAGAGTGAGGGAGGGGCAGAGAGAGAGGGAGAGAGAAAATCCCAGGCAGGCTCAACACTGTCAGCTCAGAGCCCAATGTGGGGCCTAAACTCATGAACTGATAGATCATGACATGAGCTGAAATCAAGAGCCAGACACTCAACCGACTAAGCCACCCAGGCGCCCCTTGATCAGCATCCTGACTCCAACGTCTTGTTATTTCCAGTCCACCCTATAGTTAGTAATAATAATAACTATAAGGATTAATATTTATTGAGGACTTGCTATATACTAAGTGCTGCTCTAAGTTTGTTACATGCATCAACTTATTCAATTATTATAGCAACCTTGTGAGGAATGTACCCTCATCATCCCCTTCTTAATGAGTAGAGAAATGGATAACTTGTCGTGAATGACAGAGAGTGACTTGAACCCAGGCAGTGGGGCTCCGGAGCTCATGCTCTTATGCACTCTGCCTACCTGTTTGCTGTTCTTAGGGGCCTCTCCCTTTTTCCAAAGCCCACTGGGACTCCTTACTGCCTCAAGCCCAAAACTTCTCTTGTCCTCTCCTCCCCACACCCACTGCCACCCTGGTCCTTGTTGTCCCTCCTTTCCCTGCCACCCCTGGTCCTACCTCCCCTGGCTTGGCTTGGTTTATTTTCTACTTCATTGGGTTCCCTCAAGACTTGAGCTATAACTACTCTCTGGGCCTCAGTTTTCTTACCTTACTTGATGACAAGTGAAAACAGGGGACTCTTCTTTTTTTTCAGCCCTTATCTAACTCCTATATATACTTAAAAACAATTTTTTTTAATGTTAATTTACTTTTGAGAGAGAGAGAGAGAGAGAGAGAGAACGAGTGGGGGAGGGGTAGAGAGAGAGAGAGGGAGACACAGAATCCAAAGCAGGATCTAGGCTCCAAGCTGTTAGCACAGAGCCCGATGTGGGGCTCTAACCCATGAACCGTGAGATCATGACCTGGGCCTAAGTCAGATCCTTAACTGAATGAGCCACCCAGGCGCCCCTAACTCCTATGTATATTTTAAAGCCAACTCAAAGGGCTTCCTCCTTCAGGAAGCTTTCCTGGATTTCTCCAGTCCCTAAAGTTCCCTCCCATTCTCCTCTGAACTGTAGGCAACTTTAAAAAAAAATTATTTTTTAATGTTTACTTATTTTTGAGACAGAGAGAGAGCATGAAAAGGGAGGAGGGGGATCAGAGAGAGGGAAACACAGAATCTGAAGCAGGCTCCAGGCTCCGAGCTGTCAGCACAGAGCCTGACGCGAGGCTCAAACATACAGACTGTGAGATCATGACCTAAGCCAAAGTTGGACTGAGCCACCCAGGCGCCCCTGTAGGCAACTTTTAATACCCAGATTAGCACATAATTTTTCTTTTACTTTCTGGATGTAAATTGCCACCCCCTCCAAAAAAAGTGAATACTCTTTGAAAGAACATCTAAAACGTAGAGCATGGCTTTTAATTTTATAGCTTCATTCTTTGAAATACCACCTTCACTGCTTATGGCTTCCCTGAGTTCTACCTTCACTAATGTTTACTTAATATTGTTTCTTTAAGTGGATTCACTATTTGTTTATTTGTTTAAAAAATATTTATTTTGGGGGAGAGAGAGAGAGTGTGCTCACGCGCATGTGTAAGTGAGCAGGAAAAGGGCAGAGAGAGAGGGAAAGAGAGAATCCCAAGCAGACTTTGCACTGTCAGTGCAGAGCCCAACACGGGGCTCAAATGAGATCATGACCTGAGCTGAAATTAAGAGTCAGATGCTTAACCGACTGAACCATGCAGGTGCCCTTAAATGGACTATTTTTTTTTTAATTTTTTTAATGTTTATTTATTTCTGAGACAGAGAGAGACAGAGCATGAGTGGGGGAGGGGCAGAGAGAGAGGGAGACACAGAATCTGAAACAGGCTCCAGGCTCTGAGCTGTCAACACAGAGCCCAACGCGGGGCTCAAACTCACGAACCGTGAGATCATGACCTGAGCCAAAGTCGGATGCTCAACCAACTGAGCCACCCAGGCGCCCCTTAAATGGACTATTTAAAATTTAAGGAACTATTATTTATTTATCTATCTATTTATTTATGTATTTATGTATTTATTTATGAAGTATATTTTGTTTTAAAGTTTTATTTAATCTCTACACCCAACATGGGGCTTGAACCCATAACACCAAGATCAAGAGTCACCGTGTGCTCTTCTAACTGAGCCAGCCAGGTGTCCCAAGAAAATATATTTTATTTCATGAAACCTCATTCATTTATTTTGAGAGAGAAAGAGAATGCAGAAGGGGCAGAGAGAGGGAGAGTGAGAACCCCAAGCAGGCTCTGCACCATTAGCACTGAGTCCGATGCAGGGCTTGAACTCATGAACTGTGAGTTTGTGACCTGAGCTGAAGTCGGTCGTCTAACCAAGTGAGCCACGCAGGCGCCCCAAGGAAATATATTTTGAACGTAAAACATTAACAGTAGTGTAAATGGAAAACCAGCATCATTTGCCATAACTAGAAAGTAAATATAAATATAATAATGACAGAACGATGCCGTTAAATTCTAGGCCTTCTAAAAAAATTTTTTTTAATGTTTATTTATTTTTGAGAGAGAGAGAGAGAGGTGAGGGGAGCAGAGAGAGAGGAAGACACAGGATCAGAAGTAGGCTTCAGGCTCTGAGTTGTGAGCACAGAGCCCGACCTGGGGTTCGAACCCAAGAACCATGAGATCATAACCTGAGCCGAAGTCAGACACTCAACCGACTGAGCCACCCAGGTACCCCTAGGCCCTCTTAGCCAGAGAAAGAACCATAAGTCTTAAGTCATTAGACTTGCTAAGGACAAAAAAGGAGGACTCTTTCCTTGATGCAAGCAGGATTGCAGGAAAATTGAAAATAGAGTAACTTTCTATGTGAGTTAGGATCATTTAATACTTCCATACCTGCCTGGTGTATGGGCCAAAGTCACCTCAAATCCCGCCACAGGCAAGAAGCCCTTATTACACAAAACAGTGGCTTGGTCAGGACAGAACCAGCTTCACCTCCCACCTGTGCCACTCTCCGGCCTTGGTTTGCTCCTCTGTAAAATGGGATGATCATAACCATTCCTGGGACTGCTGTCAAGGTTAAATGAGATGTCACACATGCTGTTCCTGGATTCTCTCAGCTCTGCTGCTTGTCATCTGTACATGACCCCAGGTGACTTGCCCTGCCTCCCTGGGCCTCAGTTTCCTCATTTCTGAAAAGGAACTTCTAAAACCTGCCTTGAGAATTTAAAGCACCTTTATTCAACAAATATTTACTGAATACCTGCTATATTCCTATCACTATTTTGTGGGTTGAGGATGTAGCAATGAAGAAAAGGGACAAAAATCCCTGCCCTCACAGAGCTAACCTTCAAAGGGTACGGGGAGGAGAAAAACTAAATAGGACGATAGATGAAATATAAAGTATAGTATGGCAGGGAACAATAAACACTATGGAAAAATAAGGTGTGGTGAGGGGGCAGCGTTGCCAGTTCTAAACTGGGTAATCCAGGCGTTGAATCTCTGACAGACTGACATTTGGATGATGTCTGAAGGAGGTGAGGGAGTCCTGAGATATCGAGGAGAATGGCAAACCAGGCAGAGGGCACAGCAAATGCAAAGGCCCTGAGGTAGGAGCCAGCCTAGAATTTTTCAGGACAAACAGGAGGCTGATGTAGTCATAACAACAGTGTGAATGAAGAAAAAGAGCAGGAGGAGGTGACGTCCCAGAGGCAAAGGGGTCAGATCCTGTAGACATAACTCTGTTTTTGATTTGGAGTGAAACTTCAGCATATTGCCTGGTACATGGTAAGTATCTAATTCACACGAGCTTTAACGATAATAATTCCTGTAATCACTTAGCACTGTCTCCCCACAATGTCTTGGTCGTCAGGTTCCAGGATGACACACAGAGGCCTGCCCTGTCCTATCAGCCGGCCCTGGTTTACTGGAAGGCAGGGGGCACAGAATGGATGGAACCCAGCCCAAGCATTCCTGGCCCACCCATCCCCTCTCAGATTCCTCCCCAGGCCCGCCACACCCCTGCAGCTTGCTGGGCAGTGGGCACAGGAATGCTGAGGCAGCTGAGGGTTGGGCCTAACTTGGAGAAGGCCAAATAACAAGCAGCAACAACAATAACAGCAGTCACCACTTACTGAACGTTAACTGAACACGAGGCAGAGCGCTGAGTGCTTTCCAAGTGTTACCTCCCAGCAGCCTCTTTCCAGCCCTGAGAGAAAGGGCCGTCTTAGGAACCTGAGGCTTAGAGAGGTCACACCCTCAGGTGACTCACACCCATTCTGTGCCCTCTAGGGGCTTCACTCTTCACCAGGACTCTGCCCCACTGGACTTTAAGGACCCTTTCTGACAGGCTCCCCCACCCACTGAGAGAAGAATCTCGCAGCTCCTGCCTGCCAGCTCTGCAGCTGCCCGCAGGCCTGGACAGGTCCTGGCTGCTGCCTCCTCAGCGGCTGTGGATGGAGCAGAGGAGGAATCAGGTTTCACCAGCTCTGGGAGAGAACCCAGGTTGCTGAGTCAGGCCTTTTTCCAGGGCTTCTTAGACGTAGCCTCTAGAGGCAGCGGTCCAGAACTGGCAACCCTGAGCCAGGCATCTGACCTCACCTCCCACTGCCCTTTGACTCCTGCTCTGCTCCAGGCACACTGGCCTCCCTGCAGAATCCCACCCAGCACACTCTTGCCTCAGGGCCATTGCATTTGTTGTTCCTTTTATCCAAACATACCTGCATACTTGCTCCCCAGTACCCTCCACTCTGCTCAAATGCTCCCTTCTCAGTGAGGACTTCCCGACTATTAGAACTGAGCCCCGCCCCCAGCCCCATCCCTCTTGCACCCGATCCCAGCTTTCTCTTCTATAGCTTCACCTTTCATTGTACCATGTATTTTACTGATTTATCTTATTTATGGTATGTCTCCCATTGAATGTTAGCAGGATTGCCCTTAGACTGGGCAGAAAGAGCCTCTGCACTGTGCTCTAGAAGGCCCTGCTCTGGCCCTCCAGCTCCTTCCATGAGGCCAACTGAGTTGTGATTGCTAGCACCTGGGTCCCCTCCCTTGCCATCGGGACCTTTCCCCGACCAAATGGCCCTAGGCCTTCACCAGGTCTGTCCAGAGGGCAGCCAGAATAGCCCAGGTACATATTCCCAGGCTCAGGGGATGGAAGGCTGTCTGTGGGGGATCAGTAGACAAAGCTTGGATGCATGGGCTGCGGTATACACACAGGAATGTCATGGTGTGGATGGAGCATGAGGTGGGTAGAAAAGTGGATTGACCTTTGCTCCTGGGCTGGGGGCTAACTCTGCCTGTGCAGCCACATTCTGGCCCAGTACTCTGGATGTGTGAAGAACCAGATTAAAACCTGGCCTTCCAGATAGCTGTGAAGCCATGCTTGTTCCAGCAGGAAGATAGAATATCTTTTATTTAACAGTTTGAGTCAACTCATATGGTTTGTGAGTCTTATCCACAATTTTACCCAAAGTCCCCAGTATATTAAGGGCTGAGATTGTGAATATTTTCTGCATTTCTGTATCTCCAGCACCTAGAACAGTGCCTGGTACAGAATACATGTTCAATAAATAGTTAAGTGAATGAATGAAAAAGATGTAGGGCAATGCTCCACATAATCAAGGGGACCCCAGAAGTGGTTGGAAATGCTGTGGCTTTTCAGTGTCAGGGCCTCAGAATTTCAGGGTCAGGTAGGGTCAACTCTGCCTTGCATGGGGGACCCTATGCCTTATATGAAGACCCTCTCTCACTACCTGTCAGCATCCACACCCCCATCATAGCTGGAATTTTTATTCTTTTTTTTTTTTTAATTAAGATTTTAGGGATATCTGGATGGCTCAGTCGGTTAGGCATCCGACTCTTCATTTCTGTTCAGGTCATGATCTCACTGTTCTTGAGGTTGAGCCCTGCATTGGTCTCTGTGTGGACAGCATGGAGCCTACTTGGGATTCTCTCTCCTTCTCACTCTGCTCCTTCCCAGCTTGCATGTGAGCTCTCTCTCGAAAGAAATAAAGATTTTAAGTAATCTCTACATCCAAAGCAGGGCCTGAACTTACAACCCCAAGATCAAAAGTTGCGAGCTCCAGGGGACCTGGGTGGCTCAGTCAGTTGAGCATCAGCTCAGGTCACGATTTCCCAGTTCATGAGTTAGGGCCCACGGTGGGCTCTGTGCTGACAGCTCAGACTGAAGACTGCTTCAGATTCTGTGTCTCCCTCTCCCTCTGCCCTACCCCTTCTCATTCTGTCTGTCAAAAATAAATAAAAACATTAAAAGCAATTTTAAAAAAAAGTTGCAAGCTTCACCAACTGAGCCAGGGAGGTGCCTTGGAGTTTTTATTCTTAATAGTAAAAAGAGATCATACTTGGGAATCAAGGAAACCTGGATCCCAAAACTGCCTCGGTCATTCATTGTCTGTATATGGCCTTTACTCTCTTTACTCTCAATTTCCTCTTAAAAAGGGAAGCATAAAACCTGTTATGACTGTTGGTGGAAGAATGCAGGTAACTGACTCCACCCACGTGAAAGGCAGGGCCAGTCACTGCCCAATACTGACTGCCGCTGCCTCCACTATCGTCACCAAAATGTCCAAGGCATTTCCTGGCGCACAGCAGACTCCCGTTGTAAGGTGCGTGCCAGCCAGGGAGATTGTTCCGCCCTCAGATTGCCTTCCTGTAGACTGCCCTCAGTCGCCAGAGCGGAAGGCGCTCGGGACGGTCTGCGGTTCTGATGAATAGTGCCCTCTGCTGGGCATGTGGGGAAGGGCTTGCGGAAAAATCATGGCTGCCCTCACTACTTTGTGCAGACAGGGAATGTCTTTCTCCAGGTGGGAAGTGCAGTTTCCACTCAGGCTGTGGGTGTGGAGATAAAGGAGCAGTAACTGGCCCTGTCAGTCTCAACAACCACCACAGTAGAGATCACACTTAACGCAGCTTTGTATGCCAGGCACCCTTGTAAACATTTTACAGATACTAATTTATTTACTATGACCATTTTACAGATGAGAAAAGTGAGGCACAGGTAGGCTAAGTGGTTTGTCTAAGGCACATACACTGGAAGTGCCAGAATTTGAATCTGTGCCCTGAACCGTGGCTCCTTAGTGGAAGGTGGGAAGTAGCTCTACCTTTAGCCCAAGAGTTGGCCCTGTGGAGTTCCCATGCGAGTTCGAAACTGGACATACAGGCTGTGGGCTGAAGAAGGGGCTTTCCAGTGATTGCCCCCACCCGTTCAATGGCAGGCCACCGAGCTGACCTCAGGGCCCCTTCCCGACTGGCCATCCTTCGGCATTTCCTTGCCTGGACCTTTCTTGGAGTGCCTTTGTGTGGGGCTGTGGTTAAGAAAGGTCCATGCCTTGCAATGGAGACGATGAATTTGAGGCCTCAGCTACTTGCCCACCTTCCAAGGATGATAGTCATTTTCCTCAGGCCCCTTCAAGGGCCTGGACAAGCCCACCTGGGGAGATGGGTCCTATCTGCAGCCCCTCAGCTCAGGTCAGCAAGGGAAAACGCACTGTGTGAAGTGAGGCCTGGGCTCTGCCCATCTCTACCCTGCTGGATGATCTTAGGGGAGGGCTTGCTTTTGGAACCTGTATCTTTTCCTATCTGAAAAATGACAGGGGTGGATTGGGGGCAATTTTCAAAGTGCTCTGCATTTGGGGGTTTAAGGAGAAACACTGGGAGATGAGGCTAAACAGGCATGTCTCTTGGCCATCTGAACTCTTATTTCCAACAATTTCATTTTTGTAAGATTTTTAAGCAATCCCTATACCCAAAATAGGACTTGAACTTATAAACCCCGAGATCAAGAGTTGCATGCTCCACCAACCAAGGGAGCCAGGTGCCCCTCCAACAACTTCATGCTTTTTTGGATTAGGGATCTGGGACCTTGGCTTTTAAGTCTGGATGAGGGTGAGGGGGGAATCACTTAAAACAATGAGCCCAAGGGGTCCTTTCAGCACCAAGCTGTCATCCTTGACTGAAACCTCCACTTGGAAAACAAGCAGCCTTGATCCCAAACAGAACCACAGGCCCCTCTCACCCTAGTGAGACTCATTCCTAGTCACTGGAGGACTGGCTTTGAAGCATCTGCAGAGTTGGGTGCTCCAAGGAGTTTATTTCAACATTGTTAAGGGCAAAAAAGTAGAATCATTCATGTCCATGGATGATGGTGGGGACATTGAATAAATGCTGACATCCAAACTGGGTATGTCATAGGCAGAAAGGCAGCCTCCGAGGCCCTGTTGTGAAAAGGTATAATGCAAAATGTGTGTGTAATGAATGCACAGGGGGAAAAGGTTGGATAGACGCGTGCCAAACTGTTGCACCACAAAATATGAAGGATTAACATTCAGGTGGTCCTCACTGGTATGGCCAAACACACTGGTTATTTATGGGTGCTAAACTTTACTTAGATTCCTTATTATAGGCCCTAAAGGCCAGAGTCCTAAAATCCCATTTTGCAGATGAGAAGCAGGCCCAGAGTGAGAAAAGGATGTTATATATCCATCCCCATCCCAGAGCCCAGGTTCGTTTTCTCCAACTCACTCAGAGTCTGGTGACTAGTTCCAGTGCCAGGGGAATCTAGATCCATCCACAAAGACCAGCCTTGGCTAGAAAAGGCCACTTCTCCTCCTCAACACCCTCCAAAAATCCCAGAGGAGGAAGGCCAGTCTGCACAGTGGCTGTTTGGTTTTATTATTAGTCTCAGCTGAAGATAGGGTTTCAGGCTTTTCAGAGAGGAGTTTAAGATAAGGGGCAGCAGGTGTTTGCTGGCTGAGACACTGAATCCTCTCACCTTATCAGCAAAAGCAGCAGGGCCCTGAGACAGGGGAACCTGAGGCCACAGGAGCCAGAGGCTGCAGCTTGAGGGAGAGCCAGGAGGTAGCCTTGACCTGCAGGCTAAGGAGCTGTGGACCAAGGATGGATGAGAAGGTTTCTCACTTAATTTCGTTCCCCTTTGACTTCCCATCCATGATCTGAGACTTCGGACACCCTCAGTCACATCCTCCAGAGCCTTGGTGGCAAACCTGACTGGACATCAGAATTGCCTGGAAGGCCTGTTAAAGCAGATTGCAGGGTCCCACCTAGAGTTTCTGATTCGGCAAGAAATGCAGATGCTGGCAGTCTAGGAACTGCACTCTGAGTACCAGTGCTTTAAAGCATTAGTCCCTCTTGTGGAAAGAAAATTTTTAATTCAACTTCAGCAATCCCTATGGCTTCATTTGAGATTCTTCTCTCTTGGTTCATCGCAAAGAAAATGTTAAACTTCGCTTTAACAAAGGAACGCACGGAATAGTTCTTTCCCTGCTGTCTCTTCATCCTTATTCCTGCATCCGTGTATTGTTGGGATCGCTCCAATTTCACGTACATCCTGGGTGAGTTCTCTAATTTTCTGTCTGGCTTGATTTTGATGATGATCAGGTGTCATTAAAAAAAAAATACAATGAGGCCATTCTTTAAAGGAGGAAAATCCCCTCAGAGGGTGATTGTGAGGATTTGTTTAAAGGAAACAGTGGAAGTTAAGTGGTATTTGGCCCTAAAATGTATCAAATAAATGGTAGCTATTACCAGTGAACACAAATTGCACCTACAGTGTGGCAGATATGAAGCCATCCGGTCTCCATAAAAATTCCCCATTTTATACATGAAAAATGTGAGGCAAGTAGAGGTTAAATTACGTTGCTAGGAAGTGGCAGTATCAGATCCTCCCCAAACCGCCCCCCCACCCCCCGGCCCCGGCTTTTCCTTATAGAGCCCACCACACAGAAGAGGAAATGCTTGCCCACATGACAGCAGCCACTGTTCCAGAAAAGACGTTGCCTGCAGTCCTGGTGGGGGCTCAGCCTGGAGGTAAGGGAGTTAATGTTTCTGTCCCACAGAAGAGAAGCTCAGAATTTGCAGAGAGATGGGTGCCTGGCTGATTTAGTCAGAAGAGCATGAGTCTTGATCTCAGAGTTGTGAGTTTGAGCACCACGTTGGGTGGTTAAAAAAAAAAAAAAAAAAAGAATTTGTAGAGAGAGGGCAGGCTCACCCTCATCAGGCCTCCTTGGGCACGTACACAAATCCTGAGCTTCCTCCATCATCAGGACAAAGTTGGGTGAAGCCAGCAGGGTTAGATGTGCTCACTCCCCTTATAAAACTCTGAAAATTCTAAAAACCTCTGAATCGGACACCGAAGTAGGTGAATGGTATGGTATAGGACTCATAGGGCAATAAAATGGCAATAAAAAAAAGTTCACTCCCCAGGCACCTCTGGGAAAAATTCCTTTAATAAAAAAGTTGTAATACATTTACACGATTGTCATCACCCTTTTTCTACAACACTCAATAGGGAAAATAAAAAATAAAGGACAACCTAGTCGCGCTCAGTATAAAAACGCAGTAATTCATTCCAACAGGAGGCCTTATTGCCTGGAGAAGAGACACAAATCCATGAGGGCATGTAAGTTGAGCAGTTGAGGTCTGGACTTCTGGAGGAATCCAGAGGACAACTGAAGACCCGCCTCTAACTTTTTGAAGACAGTATTTAAAAAAAAATTTAAAAAAAAAATCCAGGTTGTGATAAGAGGCCTCATTCTAAGGAGCTGGGTCCATTTCAGAGAAAACATCATCACTGGGGGGGGCGGGGGGGGGGGGGGGGGGGGGGGGGGGGGGGGGGCGGTGCAAGGGGGTGGTCAGAGTCTGTCCAGTCTCAGGACATAGAGCCAGGCATTTTATGGCAGGTTATAGACTCCTGGAAATTTGGTCTCAGAAGCAACCCTGGCCTAGTCTGAGAGGTTTTCAGAAGTGAAATCAAACTGCCCATGGCCCTCTATTCTGAAAGGCTCAGAAACCACCCCTTAATGTCAGACTTGACACCTCTCTCCTCCAAGTTGCTAAGGCCACTTCTTGACAAGCTCCCAAGTTCTTGGCTGAGGAGAGGACTCAGGCTCCTTGGAAATGCCCCTGCGGCCCACCTTTAGCCCGGGTCCTGTTGGAAGGCCTAGTCGTCCTGGCCACCACCATACATGTCTGCCAGCTTCTTGAAGCGACTGCCCCACTCGTTCAGATAGTCATAGTCTTGGTCCTGGTCAGAGGCTGAGGAGGTGAGGGAGCTCAGGGACGCGGCATCAGAGCCGCTGCCCTCGTAGTCAAACACCAGCAGGGAGTCGTAGGGCGGGGCTGTGGGGTCCGTGTTTGCCGCCTTCAGGTTCTGTGGCGACAAGAGCAGGTGGTTAGGGGCGGCGGTCAGACACTCAGCAGCTGTGGGAGCTCGGGCAAGGTAGCTCACGCTGCCGAGCCTGCGTTTCCTCATCTGTGAAGACCTCTCTTTCCTCCATTCAGGTTTCAAGGGTGAAATGAAATAATGCACATGGATACTTAGCACTGAGCCCAGCATACAGCAGGTGCTCACTGTGGCAGGTCAAGAGCAGGGAGGAACTCTGAAACCAGACAGCTCGATTCAGAACTCAGACTTCACATACTAGTTTTGTGACCTTGGGCAAGCCCCTTTTTATCTCTAGGTGCCGTTTTTGTCTGGTCTCCAAAACGGGAGACTTCAAATAGTTTTAGAGGAATACACTAATACATGTAAATATATGTAAAGTGTGTATTAGAATAGTACCTGGCATATAGGGGAACATCAATTTTCCTCATTTGTAAAATCAGGACAACAATAGGATTCCTTCCCTGCAGTCGATGTGGGGATTGAATGACAGGGTATTTGCAAACTATCTGACACAGAGACATTCTGGAAATGGTCTTCATTTAACTGGAGGAAAAAGTTCCAGGTATTTAGTTCCAAGGCATCTTTTCAAACCATCTGCTCTGAGCAACTTTCCCCAGATGCTTTTGTTTTTGCACAGCTCTCTCAAATATGCTCATGCTAAACAATAGAGTCTAACCACCAGGCTACTTCTAGAAGGCAAGAAGGGGAAGCAGAAAGGTTCAAGCCAGAGTGAGGTATTTTGACAAGCCACTGGGCCCTCTGCCCATCATTGCTTCCCCAAACCCATCTATCTATCTTTCCTCCCTTCCTTCGTTCTTCCCTCCCTCTTACTGAGCACCTCTATTTTACAGAGCACCCAACTGGCTCAGTCAGTAGAGCAAGCAACTCTTGATCTAGGGGTCGTGAGTTCAAGCCCCACGTTGGGTGCAGAGCTTAAGGAAAAAAAAAGAAAGAAAAACCTCCATTTACTGCTAATGGGGTCCCAGGCTGTGAGAGGCTCCTATCATTTATTTCCTGTGTACCTAGGTCAGTGGTTATCACAACCATGCCTGTATATTTGATTTTAAGCTTGGGGAGCTTTAAAAAAATTGGAGTCTTAAAAAGAAATCCCTGGTTTCCAGGAATTGTTATTTTTCAAAATCCCACAGATGAATCAAATGTATGATCAGAATTAAGAACACTGGAGACACTCAGCTATTATCAACAATAACTATCATAACCTAATAAATGCCAGGGGTACCTGGGTGGCTCAGTTGGTTAGGCGTCCAACTTCAGCTCAGGTCATGATCTCACGGTTTGTGAGTTTGAACCCTGTGTTGGGCTCTGTGCTGACAATGCAGAGCCTGGAGCCTGCTTAGAGTTCTGTGTCTTCCTCTCTTTCTGCCCCTCCCCACCTCACCCTCTGTCTCTCTCTCAAAAATGAATAAACATTAAACAAATTTTTAAATAAAATAAAATAAATGCTACATGCCAGGCCAGTGGTTCCTAGACTCAAATTACTTGGGAATATTTTAAAAATTCTGAAGCCCAGGCCATATCCAGATCAATTAAATCACAACCTCCATGGGGAGTCAGAAACGTCAGTAGTTTTTTAAGTTCCCCAGGAGATTTCAATGTTTGGAAACTACTGTTCTAGGTGCTTACTCATCTGACCCTTAAAGTGACCTATAACAGCGGGTCCCCAACTCTGTTCCACATTGGGATCAGCTGGGATCTTTAAAAATTTAAACCCAGGTAGTCTGGCTGCACAGTTTTCAAGCAACTGTTATGTGTGTTGCATAAATGAATAAATTATTCTTAACCTACTGTTAACCACTCTGCAACTTAGGGTTTTATGGAGGAGAAAACAGAAGCCCAGACGTTAGCCAAATGTCAGGAGATCACACAGCTGGTTGGCAGGGGAGCCAAGATTTGAACCCAGAGCCAAGACTCCAAGCCCATGCTTTTTTTCCCATGCTGCTGGTGCTTGAATCAAGGGCTTCCCTTGGCTGGCCCCCTATGCCTCACCTCGATGATGAAGTTCCCAATCTCATCTGGGTTGGCTGGACGTGGACGGTACATGGGTGTGGGGATGAAGGACGGCGCCACATCATTGCGGAGAACGACCTCAGGCCGGGCCTCCAGACCACGGTGGAGTTGGGTGATGTCATAGTCCTTCATGAAAGTCAAGGACAGCATGGGGTTGAGAAGTGAACTCCTCCACCATTTGTATGTCATCCCATTTCCCTGCCACTTGGATGTTCTGGTTCATGGGTAGGTCTTAAAAAATAGTCTTTGTCAGATATTTCTGAAAGCCCTTGTTCCCACAGCTCCTCCTCCAAAATTAAGCACAGGCTCAAGGTCACCTTAGCTGGGGCCAAAGGGACTACAGCAGTAGACCAGACACCCTCTCAGAAGAGAAGAGGTATCAATCTTAAATGAAGATGGATGCTTTAGGCCAGAGTCTGGTCAACGTAGCTAATATGGTTAGTTGGTTAACCCAACCATCCCTGCCAGTGGCCCTGGAGG
Source organism: Panthera uncia (assembly GCF_023721935.1). Lineage (NCBI taxonomy): Eukaryota > Metazoa > Chordata > Mammalia > Carnivora > Felidae > Panthera > Panthera uncia. The sequence goes on along the minus strand of NW_026057589.1, from coordinate 8,495,413 downwards.
CATCCATTTCCCAACACTTAGACCTTCCCACTGCCTCACCTGGTCCTCCTCACCACCTCCCTCTTCGCCATAGTAGAAGACATTGTCACGAGTGTCATCTTCTGGGAGCAGAAGGGGCTCCTTGACCTTCCTCTTCTTCCTCACCAACAGGAGGAGGACCAGCAGGAGAACTACAAGAGTTAGGGAGTGTGAATATTCACCCCCCACAACCACAGAGCTGGCCAATAGCCCCAAACCCTTAGCGCCCCATCTAATTTTAGACCCCTTCACTCCGCAGCCAGGGTTGAAAACACTTCAGTGGCTCCCCTGCACCTAGGAAAACCCCTAACTCCTTATCAAAGTGTACCGGATTGGCCCCTGTCTTTCTCCACACATCTACACCCCCACGTGGGTCTGGTCACATTTCCCTCCTTGGAGTTCCTCAAATAACACCTAGCAGTTTACCACTTCAGGAGTTTCATGTGGGCTTTTCTCATCTGGAACATTTTGTACACATGGCTCTCACCCTTCAGGCCTCAGTCTACTATCCCCTCCTCCTAGCAGCAAACTGACTTCATTCCCCCACCAACAATTCTGTACCATTTATTGTCAGTCTTCCCTTATCGGTGATACTGGTCCTCAAGGAAACACTCCTCTATGGGGATGGGAATCTCCTAGCAGATGTTACTTTTCAACAAGACTCTTTTTCAGTCCCCAGTGACCCCTACATTAGCCACAGATTTTAAGTTAAAAAGCGAGACAGTGAAACTCTGATATGGTGCAGTAATTTGAACTTAGGTGCAAATACTATTTTGGTATTTCAAGAGAGGAACTTAGCTTTTAGTAATATGGTTTGAAAGGTTGGCAGGCCATGTGGACATGGGAGTATTGGCCAACTAATGCCTAGCTGTTCTCCCTAATGCCAGGACTACCCCCAGCTGATCCCATATGAAGAAGCGACCCCAGGGTCTTCTCTGTGGCTGTCCAATGTGAGAGGATACACCCACCATTTAGCTTTAGCACTTTTTTTGGCCTGTTTACACAATTCCTGTCCATCTCTGACCAGTCAAAACAGACCTAGCCTTCTTGGGGAGTCTGTGGGGTTATCAGCATGCACACCCTATGTGGGCCAGACTGTAATCTTTGCCTCCCCTTTTCCTCCTGAGTCTGGGGAAAGGCAGGAAGGAGGTGAAGTGGACTTCTCACCGGCACCAAAGTTACGTGTCTGCCTACTGATATCTCCATTTGGACCGTCTGGCAATTCTCTTCCCATGATCCTTTCCAAACTGGCTAATGGAAACTCCAGTTTCTACTTGTTTGGGCATTAGAATCATTGATGGTTCTTTTCTTCATACCACATATGAATCTGAATAGATTCTGCCTTGAAATACAACCACCTCTCACCATCTCACTCCTAGAATATGGCAATAGCTCCTTAATAGTCTCCCTGTCTCCACCCTTACCCCTGTACAGTCTGTTTACTGGGAATCCTATAAAATTCAAGTCAAATCACATCACTGCTTTGCTCTAAACCTTCTGATGACTTCTCATTTCACCACATCCTCACAATAGCCTACAAGGCCCGACAGGATGCTCTGCCACAACCATCACCTCTCTGACTTCATCTCCTACTTTTTTCCCTTTTGCTTTTTCCACTCCAGCAATTTATTGTTTCCACACACCAAGCACAGTGCTGCCTTAGGGCCTTTGCACTTGTTGTTCCTGAGATAGCTGCACGATTTGCTGCCTCACCCTTTTCAGGTCTTTACTCGAATGTCCCTTCTCACCAACGCCTTTCTCACCCATCCTACTTAAGATGGCAGACCTCCTCACTCCACTTCTTTTTCTCCATACCAATACCTATTTCTCTGCCAGATGATTTACTGTCTGCTCTCTGCATGCAAAGTAAGCTCCATGAGGGCACAGAGTGGTCTGTGTTATAAAATGCTGCACCCCCAGCGCTGAAACAGTGCTTAGAGCACAGTATGTGGATTCGTTAAAGTTTGCCCTTGTTGAATTCGTACCGGATTGTGTTTCTGTGTAAGGAATTCAGAGGGTAGAAAAAACAAAGGTGATAGGTGCTACCTTTAAAGAACTTAGCTTGTAACTAAACACTTCCGCCCACTAGACTTGTGACTCTCAAACTCTAGCATACATCAGAACCCGTGCTGGGCTTGTTAAAACACAGGTTACTGGGTCTTACCCCTAAGTTTCTGAATCAATGGGTCAGGAGTGGGCCTGAGAACTGGCCTTTTTAACAAGTTCCTGGGTAATTCTAATGTCGTTGGTCTGAAGATCATACTTTCAGAACCACTGCTCTAGCCTCTAGATGACATGACAGTCGGGCTGGGTCTGTCTGTTCACAACTGTATCCCCAAAGCCTGGCACATTCCAGAAGTTCCATCAACATCTATTGACTGAATGACACTCCTAGAATTAAGAGTATCAGGAACAGATATGCAATGTTGGGGATGTCTTAGTCCCAGCAGTCCAGGGTAGAACTGGGCCTTCTAACTACCCCATCCAGAGAGGGGAGAGGGCACGGGTACTCACGCAGCAGAGCCAGGACAGCCCCCAGGACCGGGAGGAGGAAGCCCCCCTTCCAGGGTTTGGGGCAGGTCTCCACATGGCCGTGGCAGTCACACACCGTGGCCCTGATCACTGTGAGCTGTTCCTTGTTGCCATGGTCAGATAGAGAAAGGTGCACATTGTATGTGTCTTGCTTCAGGAACTTCTTCAAGGACAGGGCCACTGTGTTTCCTGGAGTGGACAGATAACATTCACCCTGGGAGACCCCCAAGTGGAACTGGGAAGATCATGTTGGAGGTCTGAGGAGACAGCCTCTACATCTGGGCAACAGGGAGAAATATCCCAAAAGCACACTTATGTCAAGTGTTAAAAGTTGATATTTGGCCAAAGCCAAATATGCACCATCATGGAAAGAATTACTGGAATAGGAAAATTTATTTATTGGGGCACCTGGGTGACTCAGTCAGTTAAGCATCTGACTCTTGATTTTAGCAAAAGTCATGATCTCGCAGCCTGTGGGTGTAGGCCCTTGTGTCAGGCTCTGTGCTGACAGCATGGAGCCTGCTTGGGATTCTCCTTCTCTCTCTGCCCCTCCCCTTCTCACACTCCTTGTCTGCCCCCTCCCCTCTCTCAAAAGAAATAAACCTAAAAATTTTAAAAATAAGGGAAAAGAAATTCATCATTTTCCCCCTTAAAATCAATAATTACACTATTTTTAAAATAACGAAGTTTTTTAAAAAGTCATGTCATGCAAGGCCAAAAATTTCTCAGCACCATTAGCTGCTAGACTGTTCTCTGCCTCAAAAAAGAATACATTGGAATAAATTCTTTCTGAGAGATAATTAACTCATGAACCATTAGATCATGACCTGAGCTGAAGTCAGAGACTCAACTGACTCAGCCACCCGGGCACCCCTCAAGCCATTTTTAGTTCAAAGTTTCTGCATGGGGTGCCTGGGTGGCTCAGTCGGTTAAGCGTCTAACTTCAGCTCAGGTCATGATCTCACAGTCTGTGAGTTCGAGCCCCGCGTCGGGCTCTTTGCTGACAGCTCAGAGCCTGAGCCTGTTTCTGATTCTGTGTCTCCCTCTCTCTCTGCCCCTTCCCAGCTCATGCTCTGTCTCTGTCTCAAAAATGAATAAAGCATTAAAAAAAAAAAAAAAAAAAAGTTTATGCAGACTCTCTGGCCTCCTCCTAGCAAGATGGCTAGAAGGGAGAATTTGCCCTGTTCCAATTCAGCGATGGCAAGCAGAGAGGGAGCTCTGCAGGCTGAGAATTTAGTCTACTACATAGAGGCCAACATGGTGTGTTTCCCTGAAACATCCCTACCACCATCCTATCCCCATGCTGGATGGCGATTTCTCAGGTGCTGATGACAATGGTGGTGCCAGTGACTAAGCAGGCACTAACTGGGAGCCACGCCCTACTCTTCTCCACTACCACTTTAAGAGGCAGGTACTATTTTTTTTAATGTTTATTTACCTTTGAGAGAGAAAGGGGGGGAGGGGCAGAGCAAGAGGGACAGAGGATCCAAAACAGGCTCCACTGACAGCAGAGAACCCAATGCAAGGCTCAAACTCGTGGACTGTGAGATCACGACCTGAGCTGAAGTCTGACATTCAACTGACTGAGCCACCCAGGTGCCCCAAGAGGCAGGTACTATTATTCTGATTTTACAAATGCAGAAATTGAAGCTCAGAGAGGTCAAGTAACTAATGTGAGATCACACTGGGGTAGGGGATGGATTAACTCCCCTGACAACAAGGACATGATCAGTTAGAAAAACTAATCTAAGCTGAGGCGCCTGGGTGGCTCAGTTGGTTAAGCAGCCGACTTCAGCTCAGGTCATGATCTTGCAGTCCATGAGTTCGAGCCCCGCATCGGGTTCTGTGCTGACAGCTTGGCGCCTACAGCCTGATTCATATTCTGTGTCTCCCTCTCTCTCTGCCCCTTCCCCATTCGCACTCTGTTTTTAAAAAATGAATAAATGTTAAAAAAAAAAAAAAAAAAAAAAAACAAAAAACACAAAAACTTAAGGGGCCACTGGGTGGTGTCCGACTTTGGCTCATGTCATGATCTCACAGTTCCTGGGTTTAAGCCCTGTGTCAGGCACTATGCTGACAGCTCAGAGCCTGGAGCTTGTCTCGGATTCTGTGTCTTCCTCTCTCTCTCAGCCCCTCCCCTGCTTGTGCTTACTCTCTCTTTGAAAAATAAACAAACATACATTAAAAAAAAAAAAAAAAAAAAAAAAAAAAAGGAAAGAGAAACTAACTTAAAACCAAGAACCAGGTATCAATATTATCACCAGGTGTTGGTACCAGTGGGCTTTGGTCATAATGCTCACACCTGACTGAACCAGATCTGTGATTGCTGCTGGGAAATAGTGATGAATGAAGTTCACACACCTACTGAGCACTGATGTACCAAACAACGTGTCTCTTGTGTCATCACTTAATCTTCACAATAACCGTATGGAAGTAGGTACACTTATCGGCACCATTCTACAGATAGGGATAACTGAGGAACAGTGAGGTTCAGTAGCTTGTCCATAATCATAAAGCTAGTAAATGGAGAAACTGGGTCTTGAACTAAGGCATTCTGGTTCCAGAGTCCATGCTCTATAAATGATAAGGTCAGGGATGGGGAAAAAATGGCTTCCAGGCCACAACGGGGTAACAGGAGACCAACTTGCACTCCTCAAAGGAAAGGTGCTGGTCATACACAACCAAATCACAGGAATCACAAAATTGAGATCATGTGGGTATCTGAAGCAGGTCTCCTGACCTTTCAGGGATAGGCTCAGCAGCAGTAATAGACACTGGACATATCCAAGTAGGATATATAGATAAATATCCTATTTATAGGGGCAGAACCTATAGATACTGGTTCCCCATTTCCTTCCTAGGGGACCTTAGCCCCAAGAGGAAAGGGGACACATTTTAAACCAAAGTGAACAGTGTCTCTCCAGGGGCCTTCCTGGCACTTGAGGCTGGATCCACCTTTCTCACACACCCGGGTCCTCACCCACTTGATACCAAGTTAGACCCCTTTTCAGTCCTGTGACAACTAAAATACCATGACAGACTGAGAACCTCTGGGTGGATGGAAAGAGAAAGCACAGGGAGATGGATTGGAGCGGGGGTGTGGGGGAAAGGGACTGTGGCTTCAATTTCTGCTCCATACTTACCCACTCTGTGCCCTTGGGCATACTATTTAACCTCTCTGAGCCTCATTCTCATCTTTAAATAGGTATAAAAATACTGACCGCAGAAGGTGGTAGAAATATTACAGAAGGAAAGAAAAAGCATTTTGCATATTGTTCAATATGCATTCAATAAATGGTAGGAAGCAGAGATCTAATGAGAAATCAGACTGTCTGGATCCAAATTCTGGTGGCCATCATTTTCTAGCCATAAAGCCTTTGGCAAGCTATTTAACCTTCTGTAAGCCTTGGTTTCGTCGTGTAGGATGGGTGCATACACATTTATGTGTGTTAATAGCACCTTCTTCACAGGGTTGTTGTGAGGATTAAGTCACCTAATCTATGAAGCATCTGAAGTGGTATAGTATATACCATATATAGTACATACCAGTGCTATACTAGCACATAGTAAGTATGCTCACGACATGTCAGCTATTATCACTGCAGGAATCCTAGCTCTTTCATTATGTGATACTGAGAAAGCCACACCCTCTCTCTCCTGGCCTCAGTTTTTCCATCTGTACGGGAAGGTGGTTGGACAAGAACAGTCTTAAAGGGCTGCTGTGGATTTCCACAGGCTAACACAAAGTTAAAAAGTAGCCAAAGTGTTGAATGGTGTCTCTCCAACATTTTTTGTCTTTTTTTCCCTTTTTTTAAAAAGTAGGCTTATGCCCAGCATGGAGCCCTATGTGGGGCTTGAACTCATGATTCTGAGATCAAGAGTTGGATGCTTAGGGGTACCTGGGTGGATTCTCCTTTTCTCTCTCTTTTTGCTCCTCCCCCTCTGGTGCATGCTCGCTCTCTCTCTCTCTCAAAATAAATAAATAAACTTAAAAAAAAGTCAGATGCTTAACCAACTGAGCCACCCAGGCACCCATTGGTTGACGTCCTTAACTCAGTGACCCACAAGATGCTGGAATGTGTACAGGGTCCCGGTATGGGGCAGACACCCACCTACTACCCACCACCACTCAATTACCTTTCTCATTGACCTCTGCTGTCCAGTAGATATCCGAGTCATGTGTGAGCTGGGCCTGGAAAGGGGAGGTGTGGGGGGACAGGTCCTTGTCCGTGATGTTCAGCACTTGGGGTACAGGGCTTTGGTTGCAGATAGTGATCTGTCGGGGCTCAGGGACCGGGCCATGGTCGTTGATGTCCATAAGTGTTAGCAGGAGGGTCCCAGTGCCAGTGGTGGGAGGGCTCCCTGTTCATAATTACACATAGGATCCTTTTAGTATCTGCCGTTGGTTGGAGTGATGAATGAGTGTTAAGCTCTCCTATGACCTATCCAATCAGCCCCAGGGAGGTTCCTTTTTACTGCCCAGCTGTAACTTTTCAAGACCTTCCATGCCCTGCCCTGGTCTCATCATAGATCAAACCAGTGATGGTAAATCCATGGCGGTTATGCCATCTTTCCCATAGCAGACATTACTAAGTGCTCCTAGCACCCTTACAGCCACTTCATCCATATGGCCACTACCAATCTATCACAAAAGGAAACCTACTGGCCATCTCAGGGCTGATGCAGTGTTTGCTAATGAGCTTTAGGGATGCTTCCCTTCACAGTCCTGCGGGAACCTTTCATCTGCCTCCAGACCTTGCTTCACTGTGTCAAGCAGCAATGTCAAGTCACATCCTAACTCCCAATCCTGTCATGGTATGACATCACTAATCAATCATGGCACTTCCCAGGCAGCCCCTTTCAGTCAATCACAGGGCCAATTCTGGGCTCGGTGAACCACACACTCAGGCTAAAAGAAGTCATTCTCCTAACACTTGGGTCTTAGGGAAACCATAGACAATCCTGGTCTTTGAAAGACTCCTCTCAAGTTCCCTTTGACCCTCCAGATTGGTTTGCTGACATCTTTCCCTGACACCATACACTGTGGAGGGGATGTGCTGTGTCATGGGCTCCAAAGGTACCCAAGTGGAGGGATTGGGAGGAAGCTCTCACCATCATCTGTGGCCAAGACCATGACTTCATAGACATTGTTCTTCACAAACCGTTCATCCTCACGGTCTAAAACCCCCATGGCAGTGACCTGTCCACTGTCTGGGTCCATTGCTAGCCACCCTGCTGGCTCTCTGAGGATGTGGTAGCTGGAGTGGAAAAGTTGAAAAGAGTCATATCCAGAATACCTAGAATTCTGGTTGTCCTCCAAAGCCTACTCATTCAACTGGCAGATGCTGTTATGGGTCTCGGGGCTCCTAAGCAAGATCACATGAAGAATGCATCTCACCCCAAATGGAAGCGAGAGCGGCAGAAAGAGGGCCCAGCAGGGACACATGAGAGAGAGTGGGAATACCTGCCCCCTAGACCTCTGTTCAGAGTCTTCAGTGTTGGGGAGGGTAGGAAGGGAAGGTCCTGTGCGGGGATGATGTTCAAAATATTTAGCAATCTTTCTGGTAATGGGAGCAAATGCTGGCCGTAATAAATAACCCGTCCAATACTACTAATGCTTTTGGATGCATCTGAGCCCAGCTCCTGTGTACCTGATCTTCTGATTTCCCTCGTCAGGGTCCTGCGCAGTGTAGGTGCAGACAGACTCCCCGACAGAGATGCCCTCCTGGACCTCGATGACTTTGGAGGGTGGGACAAACACAGGTGCCTCATTCACATCCTCCACATGAACTACTATGGTGGCCGTGGAGGTTGGGAGCTTCACCATAAAGGGAGCCTCATTGGTCACTTCAACGTACAGGGTGTGTTGGTTTTTGGCCTCGAAGTCCAAGCCCTGAGAGAGAAGAGGAAGGAGAACCTGAGCCACCAATTTGTGAGGAGACCCCATGCAATGCTTTGAGGTCAGAAGGAAAGGGCCCACAGTGAGGGGCTCAAGGTTTCCAGGAACAGCAACGTTGCCCTTTCCATATAGCCTCCTGCACTTTGAGTGGACAGCCAGTGGGGCCTCTCAGACCACCCCTAAACCAGAAAGCCCTACAGTTGGTTCCCAACAGGGTGGTGGAGAAACTCGTGGAGGCCTTTCTGGTGATCCTAATGACTGGGGATGCAGCTGGCATTTATAGGCTGGGGCAGGGAAACCAAGAACTGTTCCACAGGCCGTGTGACTTGCCAATATCCCCCTGAACATTCATGTACTTGTAGGTGTGAAAAATCTGTTGATAATTCCAGTCTAGAACACGTTTTATGTATTTCTGGTGCAGTTTTAATATATATGACTTTTCTAGGAATGCAAGCTTCTGGGGGGAGCCTGTAATTTGATTTGTCCAGGCCCTTCCCAAAAGCTGTTTATTTGCTGTCCTGTAAAGATACCAGTATGACTTGTGGTGTGTATGAGCCGACAGAGTGACACGCAGCATCCGCTACAGTTGGATGAGTCTCCAAAGAGAGGCAAGTAACTGACCACCTTCATTGTGTTTTCTAGTATGTTCTCAGAAGCTTGTGTACAGAAATATCTTATTATCAGTAAATTTTCCTGTAAAATTCTTCTTTATTTCACAGTTAGGGCAATCTCTTTTTCTAGAAATTATGTAAGTTAGGTAAGTTTAATTATAAATGAAATTCATTTCACAATGTAAAAAGGGCATTACAAAGTTTTTGTTGAAAGAAGGGGATAGTTTTTAAAGTATTATATATAAAACTCTGCTTCTCAAACTAGGCCATTCTAAAAGCATCAATTTTATTCAAAGACTTTTTGGGAGACAACCATATCTCAAACTACTAAGTAACATAAAACATTTTGCTATGCAAAAACCTAGATATGTGTTATGGGTTAAATGCAAAATTTGCAAGCATTCCAATAAAACAGAGCCTCTCTGTTTAAGAAGGCTGACTGGGGACAGCCACTGGGCACCAGGATCTGGGAGGAGGAGTTCTACTCATCTGCCTTAATCAAATCAGTGACTCCCACCTGTTTTTTTGAAAGGAGTCCCTGGTTAAGATTTAGTTTGAACAAAGCAATACACTGACACAAGAGGGATGGGAAAGGGTCAGAAGCCACCAGCTTGCTGCACACCCAGTTGAATGGTTCAAAGTAGGTGTCCCAAGGCAGATGGTACCTCCTTTTCCCAGAGGCTGCAGACCTGACTGCCCCAGGTGTGGGCTTGTCTAAAGCCCAAAATGACTCACCTTCCTGGTTGTCAGAATGCCCTGGTTGCTCTCGGGGTGGGTGGTGATGGTAAAATGGTCCCCATCGTCACCTTCCAAGATGCGGTAGGTGGCGTGCCATGCGGGTGAGTTGGGGGCATCCAGATCAGTCACCGTCAGCCTCTGCACCTCGTGCCCCACCACGTTCTCAGGCACTTGGGCCTCGTACTGTTGGTGTGGGAAGCACAGCACAGTCAGAGCAGAGACTGAACACCCTGAGACCGTTCCACGCTTCACCAGCTATGGATCCTCCATGTGATTCCATGGGAGCTCCGTTCCATGCCGCTCACTCTTTCTGGGATCACCCAATACCACACACCAGGGTTTCAGGGCACACACAGGTGCAGAATGTCCTGAGACTCAGCCTTCCAGCTTCTGGGACAGACCACAGGGATGGTGAGCCTACTATTCGTACATCCAGGGCCTACTACTCCAGTAATCGCACTGGTCTGGGTGCCCTAAACCCTGCCATGCCTAGCCACCTATCTAGCTGAGATCAGAAAGGTATGGAGAAGGTGGCAAGAGGGACTAGCTGCCTGATTGCTTTACGGCACTGAGCAGGAACTTTTTTGGAAGCTCTGGAGTAAGTGGCAAAAGTTGGGAACTTGGCTGCTCAGAACACATTTCTAATCAAGCCTAAATAATGTTCAGTAGCCAGAATCATCGAAGGATGGAAGGGGGGGGTGGGTGTCATCTTGACTGGCACTGAATCCCCCGTCGCTGCAGGTGTACGAAGTATTCACTGGGTGAAGGTGGACAGGTATAGGTGTGAGGCAAATTATAAGTTTTCATAACAACACGGATTTTGTTCCTTTCTTTCCTCCTTCCTTCTTCCATTCTCTCTGTCTCTCCCTCTCTCTTTCTCTGTAAAGTAACCTCTACCTCTAATGTGGGGCTAACAGTCACGACACCACGCTCAAGAGTCACAAGCTCCCCCTGACTGAGCCAGCCAGGGGCCCCTCAACAAAGATTTTCATATTAAGCACTTATGTACCAGGGATTGTGTTATGAACTGTACATAGATTATTTCATTTAAAACTCAGAACAATGCAGCAGGTATTACTATTATCTCCATTTCACAGATTAGGAAATGGGGCACAAAGAGGTTAGGTAGTTTGCCTCCGGTCTCACATCTAGTAAGCAGTGGCACAGGACTGGAAGCCATGTGGGCTGTTTCCAGAATTTCATGAGAAAGAAAAACCTCAGGGGCATCTGGGTGGCTCAGTCAGTTAAGTGGCTGACTCTTGATTTCGGCTCAAGTCATGATCTCACAGTTCAGGAGTTTGAGCCCTGCATGGGGCTCTGCACTGACAGTGCAGAACCTGCTAGGGATTCTCTCTCTGACCCTCCCCTGCTTGTGCGTGTGCTCACTTTCTCCCAAAATAAACAAACTTAGAAAAGAAAGAAAGCTCAGTCCTTCATCATCTGATGAGGAAAGAAGGACTGAAATCAAATTTACCTTCTGAGGATCAAACACAGGAGCATTGTCATTGGCATCGAGGATTTCCACTATGGCCACTGCTGTGGTGGTAGAACCATCTCCATCCATGTCTGTAGCCTGGATGGTCAGTGTGTACTCAGGGACTCTCTGGGGAGGAAAGGCAAGTTCAGGCCAAGAGGTCCCTCAGCCTGGGCTCACAGAGGCACAGCTCTGGATATACGTGGAAGGAAGGGGAATGTCTCCCCTTCTCACAGTGCTCTCTTGAATCCCTGCCCCACTACTCACCCATGGCAGAAAAGAACAGAGGCAAAGGGTGGAGGGGAAGGGGAAACACAGAACTAAATCGTTCTCCTGGGCCAACTGTGGGGTGGAGCCTGGGGATTGCCCCCTGACCCCGGGCTGATACAGAATGGGAGCTTTGAGTGGGGATTCGGGTAAAGGTATTAATTAGGAAACAGTAGGCAGCTCCAATATCCATGGAGCTAATTCTACTTTGTAGCACACAAGGGACAAATCTGGGCAACGTGCATGCTAAGTGAGCCATTCCGAGAGGAAATGAGAAAACCTACAGAAAATATCAAACGCTTGCATTTTACAGCTGCCTCCTCAGCCTTAACGAGATCATTTGGCAGCAGGCCATTGGCCCAAGAGAGCTGTGGGACATCAACATGGGAACACAGCAGCAGCCATTCCCAGCTGACTTGGATTCTCACTGCTCCACCTTGGGCTTTGGAGGCTTGGCTTCTGCTCTTGAATGTCAGGCCCCGGCCTGAGAAAGCCTGGGTAGGCGGCACTTTCCCTAAGGGCCACTCACCTCCCGGTCCAGGCCACTGGAGATGACGCTGATGGTACCCGTGCTCCGGTGGACGGTGAACATGAGGTCATGTGGGTCCTTTGGCTCTTGGCTATGGATAGAGTAAGCAACCACCCCATTGTAGGTGTTGATGGCATCGTCCTCATCTGTGGCTGTCACCTGCATCACAGAAGTGCCTGAAGGGGAGAAGGAATGAGTGAGCACCCTTCTCTCCCAGCTCCGATTACAGCATTGCCTACTTCTGGAACTATGAGAGGCTCCACCTTGGACCCATCCTCTACTTTGTGGCCGATTGCTAGGTGGTGTCCTTTTTCCTTTCTCTGCTTCTTTCTTAAAAACAAAATGCTCATCATCATTTTAAGCTGAGCACAAGGTCTGCCTGGAACAAAGATTATTTCCTATCCCTTCTTGTAGCTAGCTGTGGCCTTGAGACTAAATTCTGACAAATGGGATATACGACTTTGGGAGAAGTGTTTTTCTGAGTATGGGGCTTATTCTTCCCATCGCTTCCCTCCTTCCAGGTGTAATGGTTGGAACTCCAGGAGCAACCACAAAGTAATCTTGGAAATAAAGCCCCAATAGCAGAGCAATGAGAGAGAAGGAGCCTAGGTCTCCAACACTGCAAAGCACAATCTAGTCTTGATTGTCCACCTCTAGATTTCCTGAATATAAGGAGAAAGTAAGGTTTCATCTCATTTAAGGTCCTGTTCTTCTTTGGGGGATTTCTGTATTGGCAGCATAACCAATTCATACTTCTCAAATCTTCCACAACTCAGAGAGGAAGGAAGAGGAGAACCCCTCCCCACCAGCATCGGTTTTTGAGGTCATTATGTGTTATATCCAATCTTCACAATTATGAGTAATATAATTCCCATTTTCAGATGTGAAGATTGAGGCTCAGAGATCATGAACTTGCCCAGGGTCACAGAAAAAGAGGTCACATGTAAAGAGGCAAATCAAGATTCAAATCTAGATCTTTGTAGCTCTAAAGCTAGTGGTTCCCAAACCTGAAGCTTCTGGGAAACTTTTAAATATACAGATTGCAAAGCTGTATATTTAAGATCATCCTTATTCAGGGATCTTGGGATAGAGTAGGGGGAATCTGAATTTTTAAAGATTTTTGCTTTATTTTTGTTTTTAAATTTTTAATTAATTTTTTTAGAGAATGTGTGTGCAAGTGGGGGAGAGTGTTGGAGGAAAGAAAGAGAGGGAGAAGGAGAGAGAGAGGGAGAAAGAAAGAATCTTAAGCAGGCTCCATGCTCAGCTGGATGCAGGGCTCAATCCCACAACCCTGGCATCATGACCTAAGCTGAAACCTAGAGTGGGATGCCCACCCTACTGAGCCACCCAAGCACCCCAGGAATCTGATTTTTTAAGATTATCCCAGGTGATCTGATATACAGCCAAGGAAATCAAGTATGGAGGGTTTTTCCAGCCTTTAACGGTCTTGGCTGACTTCCAGATGGTTCTAGAAGTTGACCCAAGGCTATGTCTGGGACTAGCAGACCTCTCTAGGTGTCCCCTCCCAGTCCTCTTACCGGGTAGTACCCCTTCCAAGACGCTCCCTCTGAAAACATCCTGGGTGAACTTGGGCTTGTGGTCGTTCTGGTCAGTTACAATGATGGAGATGTTCATGGGGTCTTCCACTGAGGCACCGTTCTCTGATACAGCGTGGCCAAAGAGCTGTGGGTGCACAGGTCCAGGGTCAGCCTGACCCCACCCTCCCCACCTGGCAACGGGGCCCTGCTTTTGTTGGATGCTCCAGATTATCTACCTCATACTTCGCAATCTTCTCCCGGTCCAGCGGCTTATTCAACAACAACCAGCCTGTTTCCTTCTCTATGGTGAAGACACCCTCAGGGGGGCTGTCTGCTCCAGGGCCTGTGATGCTGTAGAAAATCTTGGTGCCTCTGTCCTTATTAGATTTGAGCTGGAAGCACAAAAAAATAGCTGACAAAGTGACAAATCTCTCACGACTGCCAACAAAAGTGAGGAGAGGTGAAGCCTTATCAGAAACTGTTCCCAGTACAGAAGCTTTCAGGGTCAAGAAACCTTATAGTAAGGCCTTTGGATGAGGGTCCCTGTACCCACCAGTGACTCCCTGGGAGAAAGCACAGTCATACCTGATTGAGCTTCTGGGGGAAGGGACCCTTGCCATTCTCAGAGACGGATATCGGTGGAACCACCCATTCTCTCTTGCGTCTTCGTAAGATACGGTTGGATGGGGAGATCTTCAATGGTTTCCTCTCCTGCAAGGAGAGAAGACCCCTTAACCCAGACATGCAAACAGCTGGAAGATACTTGACATCCTCTCACTTACAGACATTAAGGGTGAGGAGGGAGACCTAAATAGGTTTATTGCACAAGACAAATTGAAAAGAATCCTAAGTGTTTATTTACAGAGAACCAATTAAATACACTAGAATATATCCATCTAGTGGAACTGCTATACAGCTCTAAAAATTAGGAATGAATGAAAAAGAACAAAGTTGACCTACAGTATAACTAATTAAACTACAGTATAGTTTAGTATTTTATTTAACAACTTACATAATTAGTATGTACCAGCTTTTGTGTATAAGTGTAGCAAAATAAAGCCACATATTCATAGTGGCTTATATGTAAACAAAACCTATTTTTAGATGCAGAAAGAAAGTGCATACATGTAAATAATATATCTTTTTGCATAAAAGAGAGGAGAAAAAAGTATTTTTAGATCTGTAAGTATATAAAATACATAACATATGTTTAATATAAATATAGAATATATAAATAAACTTCAAAAGGAAAAATAACTGGTAACAGTGGTTATCTGTGTATTCTCTTGGAAAGGGCATTAGGTAAATGCAGAGAAACAAAAGGAGGTTATTCACTGTGTAACTTTTTAATATTTTAAAATTGTTGAGCCACATGGATATATTAGCTATTCAAAAAATTAAAAGAAAGAAATGTGGCTGAGTGCCTCAGGTCTGTCTTCCCAGAGGCTCATGGGATGTTCATGGGGTCTTGAATCACCTTCCCTTGGGGTTTAGCAAGATGATATGGGAAAGAAGGAAAGGGTGATGGGAAAGGGAATGCAAGGGGCAAAAGGTACTGGGCCATGGTTCACAAGGCAGTTCTTTGCCCCACTGGCAGGACTCTCTGGCGCCCCTAATGGAAGGGTGCAGGCATTACCCTGCTTAGATCAGTAGCCACGCCCATAGGTGTGAGCAAACTGAGGGCTAACACTGCCTCTTCTGAAGGGGTAACATGGTTCATAACCCAGCAACCTCGAACTCCTGGCCAGCAGCAAGCTGGGCATGCACAGAGAACATCTTCCTTCCTCCTGGCAGGTGCACGTGGTATCTTACCTGGACTGTTCTACCATTCAGCACAGCGAAGTCACCATCAGTGCTAAGCAGGGCTGACTCTTGCCCAGGGCAGTCCACGAAAATCACTGTGGGTAAGACAGAAACAGAGTATTAGGAAGAAGAAGGCTTCTGGAAGCTACCCTAGTGGAAGCAACACCTGACGACAGCCTCCTGGCTGGATCAAAGATGGTTTCAAGCCACTGCAGGAGACCTGGCTTTGGTCTCCATTATAATCAAATACAAGTTTCAGATGGGGCTTCCAACTTTGGCCTCAAGAGGGAGGACTACATGGTGGTTTGTGGGCCAAGCTGCTTTCTTTGTTCATGAGACCAAAGAATCAAGATCATATACATTCAGCAACATCAGCCCCAGATGGCCTCATGAGACATAGGGTTGACCTGAGGTCATGGTTGAAGGCAGGAGATTTTCAGCATTTCAGAAGACCATGAGTCCACCTATATCCAATATGCATCCTGCTACACTGCTACTCACACAGATCATTCTGGACAATCTCTAGCTGTTTCAGTTTTTCATGTTCCCTCTGAACCCCCCTGCTTAGCCACCTTTTAAATAAGCACTCCGAGGTGATAACTACCACTCACTAAGCCAGAGACTGGGCCCATTTCATCCTAAACTACCTTAGCTAAGGTAGGTATTATCTCCTTTTCAAAGGTAAGAAAACTGAGGTTCAGAAGCCCTATCAGCCTGACTCCAAACCATTGGCTAGAGAGTACTTACAACCAATGTTCTTAACCACCCTTCTTTGAAGCCAAAGCAGGAAAAGAGGGTACCTGCTGAGGGAACACATGGGCCCATCAGCACCTGCTCTGGCCGAGACACCAGTCTGCATCGTTTTCCTAGGCTGCAGCACAACGAGGACCACAGGGACAGTGCTGTGCCACAGAGATGTCAGCGTGAGGCCTTCCAAATGTCCTTTTTCGAAAAATTGTCCTTTAGTCTCAGATGATGAAGATTGTTGTTTCCCCACCCCTGCCTCCACCATTCCCTCCCTCATTTTTTAAATTATTTATTTTGAGAGAGAGAGAGAGAGAGCATGGTGGGGGGGGGGAGGGGGAGGGGGAGAGGGAGAGGGAGAGGGAGAGGGAGAGGGAGAGGGAGAGGGAGAGGGAGAGGGAGAGGGAGAGAGAGAAAATGAATGAATATAAATGAATATGAATCCTAAGCAGGCTCTGTGCTGTAAGCATGGAGCTCAATGCGGGGCTCGAACTCACAAACTGAGATCAAGACCTGAGCCAAAACCAATAGTCAATCGTTAACCCACTGAGCCACCCAGGCACACCTACAATAACTGTTTTAAAAAAACCCTTCCTTGGGTTGCCTGGGCAGCTCAGTCAGTTAAGCCTCCAACTTTGGCTCAGGTCATGATCTCATGGTTCCTGAGTTTGAGCCCTGCGTCAGGCTCTATGCTGACAGCTCAGAGCCTTGCCTTCAGATCTTCTGTCCCCTTCTCTCTGGCCCTCCTCTGCTCGTTCTCTATCTCTCTTCATTGGGGTGCCTAGTTGGCTTAATCTGTAGAACATGAGACACTTCATCTCAGTGTTGTGAGTTCAAGCCCCACATTGGCTGTAGAGATTACTTAAAAATAAAATCTTAAAATCTGGGGTGCCTGTCTGGCTCAGTCAGTAGAGCATGTGACTCTTGATGTTGGGGTCATGGGTTCAAGCCCCACATTTGGGGTAGAGATTACTTAAATAAAATCTTTTAAAAACTCCTTCCATAAAATAAGAAAGGGTAATAGATGAGTAAACTACAAAAGTAATGTGAACATGCCAAAGAATTCAAACAGTATATGAGTATAATATAAAAAAGTAGAATTCTAAATTATAAGTATCCAAAATATAAAACCTCCTAAAACTCATATTCAACAAACATCTTAATTAAAGAAAACAAAAAAACGGGGCGCCTGGGTGGCTCGGTCGGTTGAGCATCCGACGTTGGCTCAGGTCATGATCTCAGTTCCTGAGTTTGCGCCCCGCATCTGGCTCTGTGCTGACAGCTCAGAGCCTGGAGCCTACTTCAGATTCTGTGTCTCCCTCTCTCTCTGCTCCTCTCCTGCTCATGCTGTGTGTGTCTGTCTCAAAAATGAATTAACTTAAAAAAAAATTTTAAAAAGAAGAAAAAGGGGGACAAAACATAAGAGACTCTTAAGTACAGAGAACAAACTGAGAGTTGCTGGAGGGATTGTGGGTGGGGGGGATGGGCTAAATGTATAAGGAGCATTAGGGGAAACACTAGTTGGGGTGAGCACTGACTGGGTGTTATACATAGGGAATGAATCACTGGAATCTACTCCTGAAATCATTACAGCACTACATGCTAACTAAATTGGAGGTAAATTAAAAAATAACTAAGTAAATAAATAAAAGCAAGAACAAGAAAAAAGCAAAGGACCTGAAAAGACATTGACCTAAAGATATACAAATAACCAATAAGCATATGAAAAGATGCTCAGTATCATTAGTCATTAGGGAAATGGAAATCAGAATCACATTGTGGTACCACTTCACACTTGCTAGGAAAACTACTTTATTTTATTAAAAAAATTTTTTTTAATGTTTTATTTTTGAGAGAGAGAGAGAGCGCAAGCGAGGGGAGGGGAAAAGAGGGGTACAGAGGTCCAAAGCAGGCTCTGTGCTGACAGCAGAGCCTGACGTGTGGCTCGAACCCACCAATGGTGGGATCATGACCTAAGCTGAAGCTGGATGCCCCCAACCGACTGGTCCGCGCAGGCGCCCCTGGGAAAACTTTTTTTTTTTTTTTTTTTTTTTTTTTAAAGAAAAACAAAGTCCTGCCAAGGTACGAAGAAAATGGAACCCTCCTGTATTGGGAATGCAAAATGGTGTGAAAAAGTTCGGTGGTTCCTCACAAGGTAAACAGAATTACCGTATGATCCAGCAGTTCTACTTCTAGGGGTTTACCCCAAAGAAGTGAAAGCAGGAATGCACAAAGAAACTTGTACACTGATTTTCATAGCATCATTTTTCACAATAGCTGAAAGGTGCACA
This sequence comes from Panthera uncia, assembly GCF_023721935.1. Classification (NCBI taxonomy): domain Eukaryota; kingdom Metazoa; phylum Chordata; class Mammalia; order Carnivora; family Felidae; genus Panthera; species Panthera uncia. The sequence goes on along the minus strand of NW_026057589.1, from coordinate 8,476,969 downwards.
CCACCCAAGACTCCATCAAGATATGAAGAGATAAACAAAATGTGTTATATACATGCAGTGGAATGCTATTTGGCTTTCAAAAGCAATATAATTCTGATACATGCTACAATATGGGTGAACCTTACCAACATTAAGCTAGGTGAAATAAGCCAGTCACAAAAGGACAAATACTGTAGAATTCTGTGTATATGAGGTACCTAGAATAGTTAACAGACATAGAAAATAGAATAGAGTTTACCAGGGGCTGGAGAGAGGGGCAAATGGGGAGTTACCATTCAATGAGTGCAGAGTTTCTGCTGGAAGTAATGAAAAAGTTCTGGAGATGGATTACGATGCCAGTTGCACAACAGTGTGAATGTGCTTTAACGCCACTGAATTGTTTACTTTAAAATGGTTAAAACAGCCAATTTTAGGTCATGGATATTTTACCTCAGTAAGAAAAAACAGCAGAAGTCTGATGTGGGAGTATAAAACGGAATAGTCATTTTGGAGAACTGTTGGGTGGTATTTACCAAAGCTAAATATACACATTCCCCAAGACCCAGCAATTCCCCTTTGCAGTAGAGACCCAACAAAAACACATTCACCGGAAGGCATGTGTTATAATGTTCACAGCAGCACTGTTTCTAATAGTGAAAAACTGGAAATAACCCAAAGGTCCATCAAGGGAGAATGGACAGAAACACTGTAGTATATTCACACAATGAGATCAACCACAAGGACAGATAACAACGTGGATGAACCTTACAAACACAGCTGAGTAACAGAGGCTAGGTGTAAGAGAGGACACAGGTATGATCACATGGACAGGAGGTTCAAGAACAGGCACAACCAACCTAGGTAAAAGAAGTTAAGACATTGGTCATCTTTTGGAGAGAGGGGGTCAGTGAATGGAACGGAAAAGAGGGGAGGCTTAAAGGCATACAGAGGTGCCTTCAGCTCCCCAGAGCCCAGGGCAAGCTCCCTAGAACCCAAGAGCCCCACAGAGAGAGGCAGGATCCAGTCGGGGAAGGCTGGAATGTGCCTGTGACAAAGAGAGAAGATGTTTAAAAATCAGATTGCCCTACTGACAAGGTCCCCACTGAGGGGTGGTGGCCTGTGTGTGATATGCTTGGCCAGTAGGGGAAGAAAGTGGGATCTAGGCCTGAGTCAGTTCCAGGAGGCCCTGGAAACCGCGAGACTCTCAGGCCACCTTTCAGGGTGACCCTGACCTTTGCCTCCTGAACACAGCTCATTGGTCTCATCATCTGAGGAATTTGCTCTAGGGCTAAAAGGCCCAGGAATGAGATGTGGCAAAGGTTAAATCACCTTAATATAGAGCAACAGTTAAATAATCCATGGATTTACACTCCAGTGTTTACACTCCATGGATTATTTATCCAACTATGCAAAATGGTATTTATAGTCGAGTTTTTAAGTTACCTAGGGAAGTTCTTATGCTATGAAGTGAAACCAAGTAAGCAGAATGTAAGCAGAATGTAGAAAGACCTATATAATATATGCAACTATGCACATATAAAAAGTTTGGAAGGGGACACCTGGGTGGCTTAGTCAGTTAAGCCTCCAACTTTGGCTCAGGTCACCATCTCACAGTTCCTGAGTTCGAGCCCCACATCGGGCTGTCTGCTGTCAGCGCAGAGTCTGCTTCAGATCCTGTCTCCCTCTCTCTCTGCCCCTCCCCCACTCACACTCTCATTCTCAAAGATAAACATTAATATTTTTAAAAATAATAAATAAAATACCGGAAGGAGGGGCACCTGGCTGGCTCATTTGGTAGAGCACATTACTTTTTTTTCCTTTTTATTTTTGAGAAAGAAACAGAGCGTGAGTGGGGGAAGGGCAGAGACAGAGGGAGACTCAGAATCTGCAGCTGACTCCAGGCTCTAGCTGTCAGCACAGAGCCCGATGCAGGGCTGGAACTCAAGAACCACGGGATCATGACCTGAGCCAAAGCCCAACATGTAACCAACTGAGCCACCCAGGTGCCCCAAGCATGTGACTCTTGATCTGGAGGTTGGGTTTGAGCCCTTCTTAAAAATAAAAATCTTTTAAAAAGACTGGAAGGAAATAAACCTTTCCGATGACTGTGGTTACCAGCAACTACTGTTTACATTTTTCTGTAGATCCATTTTTCTTTTAACATGAATCATCTCCCCACCCCCCGCCCCCACTTCAACTCATATGTTTAAGTCCTAACCCCAACTACCTCCAAATGTGACTGTATTTGGAGACAGGGCCTTTAAAGAGGTGACTAACTTAAAACGATGCCATTAGGGTGGGCCCTAAGCTAGTATGACTATTGTCCTTATATGAGGAAGGAATATGACCACAGATACAGAGAGAAGACCATGTAAAGACAGAGAAGACAGCCAACTACAAGCTAAGGAGAGAGGCCTGAAACAAAACCGACCTGGCTGATACCTTACTTTTTGTTAAGACCCTCAACCTGGGTTACTTTGTTACCCTAGCAAACGAACACAGCATACACCATTCTCAGCAGTCAAGACTCCCTGTGCTCCTGAATTCTCCCAACAGCTGACATTTAAATCTTTTTAAAGATTTTATTTTTAAGTAATCTCTACAACCAACAAGGGGCTCAAACTCACAACCGTGAGATCAAGAATTACATGCTCTGCCAACCAAGCCAGGCAGGCGCCCCAACAGCTGACACTTAAATACATTTTTTGGGAGGGCGCCTGGGTGGCTCAGTCGGTTAAGCGTCCGACTTCGGCTCAGGTCATGATCTCACGGTCCGTGAGTTCGAGCCCCGCGTCGGGCTCTGGGCTGACAGCTCAGAGCCTGGAGCCCATTTCGGATTCTGTGTCTCCCTCTCTCTCTGCCCCTCCCCTGTTCATACTCTGTCTCTCTCTGTCTCAAAAATAAATAAACGTTAAAAAAAAATTTTTTTTGCCTGACATGGGGCTTGATCCCACAACTCTGGGATCACCACCTGAGCCAAAATCAAGAGTCAGACGCTTAACTGACTGAGCCACCCAGGCACCCCTTAAATACTTATTTAATCTTCACCAAGCACTCTATGAAGTAGATTTAATGTCTATTTTCTAGAATGGAAAACCGAGAGGTTAAATGAATTCACTAAAGTTACGTAGCTAGGAAACAGAGGAGCTAGAAGTGGTATCCACATCTGTCACAGCCTGTCATTTTCTTACCCACTAAGGTTAATCTTTCTGATACACCCAAGACTTAATTAATATCTTTTCCCTACCTCCCATTACCTCTTCTCCTCCAACTACTGAAATAGCAGACTCTGATTTCTGGATGCCCAATGAGGCAGTGTGAGATTTGGAATAAAGCACTAAACTTGGAAGAAGTAACAGCACTTCTCTTACAGTGTTGATGTGAGGACTGAATGAGAACACCAGTAAAGGGCTGACAGAATAGGATGCATCGGGTCAGGGTCTGCTGTTGATGCAGTTAATGGACACAGAGACCCCTGTAGGCATTGACATGAACTTGCTTGGTGCTCCTGGGTAAGGCACTTGAATTCTCCGGGTCTCACAATCAATCGTTAGCTCAAGCTTTGAACCTGAGGCCTGGTTTCCCTTGGTTTGAAGAGAGAAATGCATGCTATTAGAGTTACTCAAGAGTAGTATGGGGGCACCTAAGTGGCTCAGTTGGTTAAGCATCTGACTCTTGATATTGGTTCAGGTCATGATCTTACGGTACTAGGATCAAGTCCCATGTTGGGCTCTGTGCTGGCAGCACAGTCTGCTTAGGATTCTCTCCCCCTCTCTCAAAATAAATAAACTTAAAAAAAAAAATAGCAGTAGGACCAAACATATTTGTTCCTTGATGTAATAAGAGTAAGAAAAGCTTAAAAGGAATACCTAAACCTCCTTAGGTGATTCAGCACCCTGCAGGTGTTTTAAAGATGCATACAAAGATCCCACAAAACTGTCAGTTGGAAACATCATTATGTTCATGCAGAAGTTGAAGCAACTTATTAGGAATTTATGTTTTCTCATTTGGAAGATGGAAATTAGACTTTACAGAGCCATCTTCAACACCAAATAAGATAGGGCTCAGGTCATCAAGGTTCTTGAGTTCAAGCCCCACATCGGGCTCTCTGCTGTCAGCATGGAGCCCGCTTTGGATCCTCTGTCTCCCTCTCTCTCTCTCTCTACCCCTCCCGAGTTTGCACTCTCTTAAATAAACATTTAAGATAAAAGTCTAGGGGCGCCTGGGTGGCTCAGTCGGTTGGGCATCCGACTTCAGCTCAGGTCAGGATCTCACAGTCTGTGAGTTCGAGCCCCGTGTCGGGCTCTGTGCTGACAGCTCAGAGCCTGGAGCCTGCTTCAGATTCTGGGTCACACTCTCTCTCTGCCCCTCCGCTGCTCATGCTCTGTCTCTGTCTCAAAAATAAAATAAAAGAACATTTAAAAAAAACCTTTATAAAAGTCTAAACTACAAATTTGTGAGCCCCAAAAGCTTACATGGATTCTTATGCCACATGAGGAAACTGAGGTTCAGAACTGAGATGATAGCCCAAGGTTACACAACTAGTGAGCAGAAGAGGAGTTAGAACCCAGGGTAGTCAGATTCTAAAGCCAGGTTCCTCTTGTTCATTCAAGAGCTAGTTGAGTGCTTCCTTTGTGCTCAATTTTCTTCTAGAAACTAGAGATGCATTGGGGAACAACTATCTATCCTCAAGTATCTTTATTTAAAAATTTTTTTCAAATGTTTGTTTATTTGAGAGAGCAAGAAAGTGAGCATGAGTGGGGAAGGGGCAGAGAGAGAGAGAGAGAGTTGAGAGAGAGAGAGGGAGAAAGAAAATCCCAAGCAGGCTCTGTGCTATCAGCGCAGAGCCCGACTCAGGGCTCCATCAAACAAACCGTGAGATCCTGACCTGAGCTGAAATCAAGAGTTAGACACTTAACTGACTGAGCTACCCAGGCGCCCCTCAAGTACCTTCAATAAGTACAGGATACTGCCTCCTGTCCAAAATCAACTTTTTCAGCTACTTACCAAACTAATTAACAATGCATTGACTGTAATAGCAAAACTCCAGACAATCCAAATGCCCATCAATAAGAGATTAACTTTATGTTATAACAACATCTATATAAGAGAACACCATGCAACAAAAAAAAGCTATAAATGAGGAGCAATCTCCTACGTATTATATGGAAAGCTTTGTAAGACATACAATTAATTAAAAAAAGAGATACAGATCAATATAGTCTTTGCTAATTTGCTAACATTTGTATTTTTAATTTTGTTTGAAAATACCTTTGAAGGTAACCCCCAAACTGGGTTTATAGGTGGAAAAAACAGCAGGTAAGGAACAGAGATGAGTTTTTCTGTACACTATTCTGAATTCTGACCTGCATGAATGCAATAGTTATTCAAACACTGATAAAAAAAAAAAATTAAGTCACTTTTCCCATTCATTTTTTTTTTAATGTTTATTTTTGAGAGACAGAGAGAAAGAGACAGAACGAGCGCAAACAGGGGAGGGGCAGAGAGAGAGACAGAGAGAGAGAATCCAAAGCAGGCTCCAGGCTCTGCTGTCATCACAGAGCCAGATGCAGGGCTTGAACTCATGGACCATGAGATCATGACCTGGGTTGAAGTCAGACACTTAACTGACTGAACCACCCAGGCGCCACCTCCCTGCTTTTTTTTAATTAGAGAAATGGTCTATATTATAATGCCTGCAACATCTATTACTATGTGACACTAAGAAACACAAAGTTAGTCTGTATAAAACCATGCAATGCCCAGAATGAAGGCAGAGGGCCTAATTGCAGTGATACTATCAATGCTAAAGACTTTGATTTTAGACTAACTGCCAATACCCAAAAGATAGCTCCTAGGTAGTGACACTCATCACAACAGGGCAAAAGCCAACAAGAATAGTACTGAGGGTAAAAAAAGAACAGATCTATTGTAGCCACACTGAGTTTGAGGAGTCAGGACAAATTCTGAGTGCCGTGCCCAGCAAAAAGATAGATATAAGAAGCTAGAGGTCAGGAGAGAGGTGCAGCCTAGACCCAGAGCTTTGGATGTCATCAGCCCAAAAGTGGTCATTGAGAACAAGGACAAGACCCAAGAAAACACTTGAGAGGCAAACTATCATTTCTCATTTTTTCACATCACAGTTCATACACAACGGTTAATTCTGGCGGCAACCACTCAGCACTAAAGAGGAATCATATACATTCAACTCTATTCTTTAGG
>NW_026057589.1:7955193-8106435 GCF_023721935.1 Panthera uncia | reverse complement strand
AAGGAAGGAAGGAAGGAAGGAAGGAAGGAAGGAAGGAAGGAAGGAAGGAACGGTGCCTGGGCGGCTCAGTTGGTTAAGCATCTGACTTCGGCTCTGGTCATGATCTCAGTTCATGGGTTTGAGCACTGTGTCAGGCTCTGTGCTGACACCTTGGGAGCCTGAAGCCTGTTTCAAATTCTGTGTCTCCCTCTCTCTCTGCCCCTCCCCTTCTCATGCTCGGTCTCTCTCACTCCTTCTCTCTCTCAAAAATAAAAAAAAAACATTTAAAGAATTAAAAAAAGAAGAAGAAGATTGACAGAGCCAATTGGGATGTCTTAGGAATCAGTAAGGGTAAGGCTATAGGAAACACCATCTCTGGGTGGGGTAACTTGTTAAGAGTCACATCTGGTGCAACCCTGGCCACACCAGGCTGAAGCAAGGGAAGATGACACCATACTGTTTTACAAGACTTTGATTTCTCTATTATTCTGGTTACCCTAGGGAGACCCCAGGTACATGGACTGGGGAGTCAAAACTAGTAAAAAAAATAAACAGGATGAAACTATTTTATTAGTTCATCTTATCTGTTCATGCAGAAAGTATCTATTGAATATCTATTACACTCCCAGTCCTGGGACAGCAACGTTTATAAGGTGAGTGGAAGAGAAATCGGGAAAGAAGCCTTTCTCTCAGATATCAGAGAGTCACAGAGTCACAGGAATAGTTTCCGAAGTAGAGGGTGGTAAGCATCACTTGCTTTGGGGATCCAGTAGGATAAGGACTAAAAGCAGGCTAAGAAGGAGGTCACTGGTACACAATGTACACAGGTACACTGGTAATAAGAACATTTTTTTAGGTAGTAGAAGCCAAAGTATAATGGTTAGAAAAATGACTGACAGTCAAAGTGCATACTATTCCCTCAAAAAGTGTGTCCATAAGGAAGAAGGGAGATAAGAAAAGTTGTTTTGTGATTTCACTAAGTAGAGATGAGAGAAGCTCAGAGCTGGCTCCAACTGAACATCCACCAAAGAGAAGGGCCAAGTGATGAAGCAAAATGCTAAAGAAGAGGGTGGTACTAGAACCCAGAGTGAGCCTGGAAGAGCAGGACTGCTCTTTTCTCTGAAACAGGAGGAAAGACAAGTGTTCCTATAGATAAGTCTCTATGTATAGAGGAGAGCAAGAGCCTACCTGCCAGCCTTAGTGTTTTTGAAATGAGGGGCAGAGTTATCCTGTACTAATACCTGGTACACAGCAAGTGCTCAATAATAATCTTCTAAAGGAATGAATCCTGGGGCTGCAGATAACCCACTCTAGGAGCCTAGAGTATAGTCCCTGACAGGATCACTACTCCAAGCTACGACCTTCCTCCGCTCTACCTCTAACCAGTTTGTCCTCGTCTCAGACGGAAGTGTGAGCTTCAAGCACACAATGTTTGCACAAAGGCAAGCATATGCATGCACATTAGCTTACACACACACACACCCTATATATCCAAGAGAAAGAAGGGCTCTTACAGGCTCGCCTAGAGCCTGAAGGGATTAAATACCGCAGTCTGTTATTGACAAGGCAGAAACACAGTACCTTGATGAAGCAAAGATAGACGCATTGAGGCCCCCAAAGCAGGACAGGGCAACGGCAATAGGAATGGTCCAGCTGAACATGCCAAATGTCTGGTCAGCAAATGTCTGAGGGCAGAGCACAGAAGGCACTCAGCACAGGACAGGCTTTCATAAGCCTCCTGTACCTATGCTGTCAGGACAAATGCCATCACTACTGAGCAGCCCACCCACCCTCTAACCTAGACCCATCATCCCACCCTGCAGAACTGGAATGGCTGCAGAAAGAAAGATTGAGCCATTCAGTATGAAAAGGTGATGAGCAAATGGGTACTCACCACAGCCACAGCATCACTGTCAAGAACATCTGAAATGCTCAGCACTGTGTAATAGGCCACATTGGTCAGGATGTAGATGAGCGTCACAATTGGCATAGAAATCCCAATGGCCAGGGGCAAATTTCTGTCAGGACAAGTGAGACAGGACTACCTAGAATCAACTATCCTTGGAGTCAAAAAAAGTTAACCCAAGGATTTGTCTGAAGTTTAACAGTTCCCTGGTTCTAAATCTTTGAGGCAGGCTCCTCTTCCCCACATGGTCAAAGGTGGATATGAATCCCATGCCCTTTCCATGGAGAAACAGAGAGAGCGAGGGAGAGAGGGAGAAGGAGAGGGGGAGAGAGAAACCCTTCTCTGTGAGGATAGCTGGGGATCAGTATTTGATCCTCACCACAATAGGACCAGTGGACCCCACTGAAGGAGCAGTGTCCTCCAGGGACTGGAGGTCAGGCTGGGGAACTGGCTGCCCAGAATAAGCTCCTGACTCCTCAGGCCTCAGTGTCAGCACCAGAGACGAGGTTCTAACACCTTAGCCCCAGCTGGGTCAGCTACTGCCCACTGAAGGACCTCTCCTTGAGCAAGGACCCTGGGGATCCTTCAGTGTAAACCTGAGGGTGAGGAGCCAGGGGCTTTCCCACCTTCACTCATTCCCAGCTTACCCCCTAATTCCTCCAAGCTAGAGAAAGGGCAGTAGGGAGAAGAAGAAGGAATGAGAGAAAGAGAAAGGAGGAGAGGGAGGAGGGCAAGTGTGCCCACTATTAGCAGGAGTTCCAGCCAAGTTGGGGGGAGAGAGTGTGATCCCACCGTTACCTTTCTGGGTTTTTGATTTCTTCTGTTACAAAATTAAGGGTGTCCCAACCTGAGTAAGAGAAGAGGGCAGAGTAGAGGGCGAGAGAGAGGTCTCCCATGTCCCAGGAGGAACCCTCAAAGGCATCCTGAAAGTGCTCAGAGTGTCCTGTGGGGGCAAAGGCAGGTAGGGGAAGGGGTTCAGGGAGAAGGAAGAGGAAGAAGGAGGGGAGAGATGGAAGGTATAGGGAGAAGAGGAAGAACAGGGAGAGGCAGTAAGAAAGAGGAAGTGAAGAGGGAAGAAAAAAAGAGGAGGGTCAAGAAAAGGGAAAAGCAAGCGGGCAGAGGGAAGAAAAAAAACATAATTTAACACCAAAAGAACAACAACCAGCTCCCTGTACTTTATCACCCCACCCACTCCCTCAAGAAAGTTCATATTCCTTTAGCAAAATTACACAATCTCAGAAAAACAAAAACATTCCTGGCTGCCTTCTGAAGTGATAACACCTTTTCCAAAGCTCTGCTGAATTTCCAAGTGACCTCAAGGTAGGCCAGAGTTCTTCCTATTTTTAGAAATAACCCTGTTTTACATTTTTAACTAACAATTAGACCTTCCTGTGGAACTATCTCTTTTGGCCAAGACCACTGCACAATGTGGTCAAACAGTTTTCTCATTCTCATGGAGGGAACTCTGTTGCTCTAATTGCAGGGGCTGCGGTTGCATGCAGCAGGAAATCACAGGCTATGTAGGAACTGGGGTCTTCTTATCTCTCACTGCACCTGGGGTAGGCCTAAGCCACTTCCACCTGTGGAGAGCCAGCCTAGGCACCTGCCGTTCTCCTTGGAGGCATCTGGAGCCCACACAGTTGAAAGCCAAGGGAGCAGCACCCAGTTGCCCAGAAGAGAAACCTTCTAGACACACTGGAGGTTTTTTAAACAAGATCCATACTTTTTTTTTTTTCTTACAAGATCCATACTTCTAAGGAAGCCTGCTGTAATCCCCTGCAAAAAGCAGACCTATTCCTTCAATGTATCAAAAAGGGATGGGTGTGCAGCAAGAGAAGGGAAAATAGGGGTTTTCATGCCCGAGAGGTGTCAGTCATCATTCACAGCAGTGGTTTCCTAAGGCACAGATCTTGGTAGGAGGCTAATTCAGCTACCCAATTTGACCTGAGATGTTCCTGAGACTCCAGGGACATCCAGGTGGCTGGCTGTACTAACTTGGCACATATGCCAAGGTACTGGACAAGAATCACCGAAGGCACTTGAAAACAGAGCTTTCTGAATTCCAAAACCAATAGATCTGAGAAGGGGGTCTCACCTCTCCCTGGTAAATGTAAACACAGCTGAGTTTAGAGACAGACAATATAGAACTGGGTTGCTAAGTAAGTGATTGAGATATCCTTGGCCAAAGACACCACAGGACTTCCCTAAGAGCTCAGGAGACCTCATGAGGCCTATTACCCTCCCTGCTAGTTTACTCTGATTCAGGAATGAAACGCTTTCTAAAGCCAACATGTAGGAAAGCCAGTGCTTCATACTATTTTAATATTTTGCTGAGAGCTGACTTTGGGTTCAAATGATAAATAAAAACAAAAAGTAAAGACTCCAAAATAACCACTCATTTCTACATTCCATCCAACTTCTATGCACACCTTCCCACTCCTCTCAAGGAGGGCCAAGTCTTCCTACTTGCTGCCTGGCAGTCACAGACCAAAAACAGGGCCACAGTAGGGCTCACTCTATCCCCATCAGCTACATTTATGACCCAATTACACACGACCCAAGTTTCAAGAATTCCTAGGCTCTCAGCTGCCTTCTTGCAATGTTCCCAGCCTCCACAAAGGGAAAACAGCCCTGAGGGAGGGACTGACTCATGTTCAGTTGGCCAAGCCAGCCTGGTCCAAGGAGCCCAGGAACAGATGTCTTACTCTCAATGACAGTCTAGGATATACATAGAATGAGCTGATCAGTTAAGCCAAGATTTCCCATGTCCTCCTCAGGAAATCCACACAAATTCCTGGAGTCATTCACCCTCCTTCCAAGCCCAGGCCCATCTTACCCTGGCACAGTTTAACGAGGCCCATGACAATGATGGCAATGAGCGCTAAGACCTTGGCATAAGTGAACGTGTCCTGCACACGTGTGCCCCACTTGACATAGGCACAGTTGACAAATGTCAGCAGACCTAGAAGGAAAAACATAAAATCACTGGCAGGCTTGAGCTGAGGGCACAGTGACCCAACCTCTCCTTAGAGAGCATCACTTCTGCCCTAACTAAAACCAAAGGGGCCAATGATCGAGTCAGAACCACAAGAACAGGCAAATGGAGGGACATCCACCATCTGCCCATCACTGTTGACAAGTTAAGATACAAAGGCATGCATTAACACATATTCATTAATTCTGACAGCCAGAATCATTTTTGGAAATTGCCCCCAGGCCCAGAAATAATGGATTTCACCCACCCTTCCCCACTCAGACTTCCAAGGTTCCAAGCCACCCAAGGCACAAAACATTTCCATGGCCATATTAGAAAGTGGGGACAAGAGAGGTCCATCAATAAATGAGGTGAATTTAAATACAAGTGGCAAGTCACCTAGGAATTAGAGAGACAATGTTTTGCATGTAAGTGTATATTTTTAAAAGCCTGTTATGTACCTGACAATTCCACATGCATCCTCTCGATTAATTCTCACAACCTTAAAATACAGGTGTTCCTATTCCCATTTTATAGATAAGGCTAACCAACATTCCTAACCTTACAAGGACCCCCTCCCCATCCACCCCCTCCATTTCTATCCAAACCTCCTGATTCTCAGTGAGGCCCATGCAAAACGAAGCTTGCTTGGACATTCTCTAGGCTCCTGTCTGTACTGTTGGCTTTACGTTCCAGCTCTTCGAGGACATCAGTGATATCTGGGCCCTATGCAGAGTGTCCCAGCACCTTACTGTTGCTAAACAGGGACTGCTCTGACCCACCAGGAAGACACAAGAACAGAATACAAGAGGCTCCACAGTGACACTGCTAAGTACTGCTCTAAGCCTCCAACAATAGAACTTTTATGTGAACCTCAAACGTTATTACAAAATCTTTTGGGTTCATCCTCCAGGCTGCCTCCACCTACTCCTACCCATTTTGCACCCTCTCCTTCAGCCAGACTCTCTTCTTACTGGTGCCATATATACATTTAAAAGAAATGTCCTTTCTTCCTCCTCCTGCCACAGCCAACAACTCCCACTTTCAAGATCTAGCTAAATCCCCACCTCCTCTGTAAAATCTTCCCCAAATATACCAGGCAGCCCCTCACTGAGCTCTCTCTCCCTGAACCCTATGGCCTTCCCACTTCACAGCACGGCTTAGTAACTCATGCTATGGTCATACGGACATCTGTCTCATGAAGGTCTCCCCCTTGGGCATGTGCCCATAGAAGACCACAACTATTAGGGGGAAACAAAAGCATATTGTTTTCTTAAGCTTATTGCCAAGCAAAGAGGGGAACTGATAAACTCTGGTTGGAATCAAGATGTTGATGAACTTTGGAGTGTCTGGGTGGCTCAGTCGGTTGAGCATCCAACTCTTGATTTCGGCTCAGGTCATGGTCTTTGCGGTTCATCAGTTCAAGCCCCATGTCAGGCTCCCCACTGACAGTGCGGACCCAGTTGAAATTCTCTCTCTCTGTCCCTCCCCCACTTGCACTTGCGTGCACGCGCGCGCGCACACACACACACACACACACACACTCTCTCTCTCTCTCTAAAATAAACATTTAAAAAAAGATGGTGATGACTTTCACTTAATCACCAATTCCCTAGAGTGAGGCAATTGTCACAAAGTTGACATTTCTCTACTCAGATGTGAGGGAGACTAGAGCCTGTGGAAATAAACATGGTGGCTAAACAGCCTCCATAGCCCTTAAAGACCTTTCACTCAGTACTCTGGCAAATGATACAGGTGCTCACTAGTTAGTCATACGGGGGATGGAGGAAGGCAATGGTCAAAGAGGAGGGAAGGCCAAAGGAATGCATGCTGCTGGCAGGTCTTCCCAGGGACCTGCCCTGCTAATCCAAGTTCTCTGTGGGGGTTAAGCCGAGATCAGCTAGCATAAGGATTACCAAATTAATAGCCACCAGTAATCCACAGACCCCTATCCAACACAGTAAGCATATTTTGAGGTATCTGCCAGGCCCCTTCTTGGGAATTGCCCCCCCTCACCTATCACAGCTGATCACCCAAGGTGAACCTATTCAATTGTCTTTCCCAGGAACACAGAGTGGGGCAGCAAGAAATGGAATCTATCTAACAGTAGCAGAGTTGGGAGACACAGCAAGTCGAAGGTACATACAGGCCCTTGTAACAGAGGAACAAAAACCACAAAAAAGCAGAGGAAGGAAACAGGACTATGAAAAGAAGCAGAGGTGAGAGGGTGTGCAGCTTGTGAGAAAAAGACTAACAGAGAAAGGTGCAGAAATACACAGAAGACAGGGGAGAGAGAGATAAGAGACAGACCAAGAGAGACAGAGAGAAGGGACAAAAAGAGTGACAGACAAAAAGACGGACATACACACAAAGAAAGAGACTATCTCACGATGCCCTAGCTGTGCTCACCGTGCTTGTGCCTTACAGCACCAAGATGTGGCTGCAAGATGGGGGAGAAAAGAAGACATACTCCACAGCCTCACTGACAGGCACTCCCTCTCACTCCTGTTCCTTCTCCTTCCCTCCATCCTGCTACACATCTCCCCCCTGGCTTGATCCTCTCAGCACACAAGTAAATATTGCACATAGTGCAATTCAATGACTCCTGCCAATAAGTGAAAGAAGGCAGCTCTTCGTGGAAATCCCCTCAGAGCCCCTTCTGAATGACAGCTGGAAAGATACAAAAGAGCTTGGTCACAGTGGTTGCCTCTGGGGAAGAAGACCAAAGCTCTGGTGAGGGAGAGACACGTTTTCCATTGCACACTGTTTTACACTGACTTATTTACCATGCATAAATGCTTCTTCCTCAGTAAAAATTAAAATACTTAATCTAAAACAACGTGTAGCCAGGGAGCAAGGCCAGAAGTAGGGTGAGGTAAGGAGGGTGTCTGGGGCACAAAATTTAAGGAGGTGCTCACTTTCAGGGTCGCCTGGAGAACCTCAGAATGAGTGCATCCTTTTTTTCTTTTTTTTTTTTTAAGTTTATTTATTTATTTTTTGAGAGAGAGAAGGGAAGAGAGAGAGCAGGAGCAGGGGAGGGGCAGAAAGAGAGAGAATCCTGAGCAGGCTCTGCATCGTCAGGGCGGGGCTCATACTTACCAACTGCTAGATCATGACCTGAGCCGAAACCAAGAGTCGGACTCTTAACCAATGGACCACCCAGACACCCCCAGGTGTCTGGGGTACTCACCCCCAGAGTGAATGCATCCTTAAATGCTGTCCCCAGAGCCTTACTTGCTTCACCATACTCTCAGCCCTGCCAGAGAACAGGGAGCTCCAAGAACAGTCTACCATGCAGAAGCCAAGTCCCCTTAAGGTTTTCCTGATTTTAATTAAGAAACATATCACTATCTGATCCCACCCCTCCAAGCCTCCCCAAATTCCCATCCCCATCTAGCACCATAGATTCTGTCAGGGCTTAAGCACAAAGCTGAGCCTGGAGGCCAGGTGCTCAGACGCAACTGAGCGTTACACATCCACAATTACAACATCCAAGACTTCCCTCTTCTCCCCATCTCATTTCCTGGCTGGAAAGCCTGTACCAGCAAGTGTGGGGTCCATGTGAGGGTCTTCAGTCTCTAGGGGCTTTAGCAGATCCATACCCAACCCCAAAGCAGAAACAAATCCCTAAAGTCTCTCTGTGGCAAAAACTGCTAGTTATCTTTTAATATCTCTTCTTCCATTTTTTCCTTAGTAATAGAAATTTTAGCGTAGTCATGGCCGCCCAAAATAAAGTTGACATTTCCCAGCCTCTCTCTGCAGGCAGGTATGGCCAGATAACTAAGTTCTTGCCCCAGGGATGTAAGCAAACATTCATATAAATAAGACCTCAGGAAGTCTGTTTGAAGGGCAGCACATGCCTTTCTTTGTTCTCCGTATCAGCTACAGTGCAGACTTGACAGCTAGAGCGTGAGTAGCCATCTTGGACCACCAGCTAGATAGAAGTCGCATGCTGAAGATGGCAGAGCAGTAAAGCAGAAGGAAGGAACCTGGCTCCCCGAAAAACTATGAAGTCATCCTACCAGCCCCACAATGCTGTGAGAGAAATAAACTTCAATATATTTGAGCCACACTGCTTTCGGTTTTCAGTTGTTTGAAGCCGAAATTCATCCTGGATAATACATGTGCCCTACAACAGAACTGTGCCTCTCATATTCTCTTTCTGATGAGGAGATGACTTGGCAATCTGCAGCTATAGTCCCAGTTATGCTGATAGTCACAGCTCCCTTTTCCCACAGCAACAGGGAAAGGAAGGAACCCTTCCAATTCCTCCCACAAACAAGCTGGGTGTTACTAAGGGGCACTCAAGGACAGAGGAGTGCAATCCTTAACAACAGCAGCTACAAGGCAGAAAAAGAAAAAAAGCAGGGGAGAGACCATCTACAAATATATTAGGAGAAAAATGTACAACAGTCCAGGAGAAGTAAACCCTTCCAAATGTAAATCCTGGAATCTGGAGCTACCTCTCAGGATGCATATGAATATGTCAGGTATATGCCTTGTTAAGAAACCCCCTTGTTTGTTTGCTTAAAGTTTATTTATTTATTTATTTATTTATTTATTTATTTAGAATATATGTGTGTGCTCATGAACAAGCGGGAAGGGGCAAAGAGAGAGAGAGAGAGAGAATCCCAAGCAGACTCCGGGCTGTAAACACTGAGCCCAATGCAGGGCTCAAACCCACAAGCCCTGAGATCATGACCTGAGCTGAGATCAAGAGTCAGACGCTTAACCAACTTAGGCACTCAGGCACCCCCTCCTTGTTTTTAATTACACAGATATACACATTTACTCTTATTATCAAACCATTCATGCTCTATACAGGGGTAGACTCCAGGGTCTTTGTACTGCTAAAGACCCAGTCCTTCTGAGGCCTGTCACTTTCAGAACATGAAAGCTGTCTATCCATAGCAACAACTGACCAAAAAAGGGGAGCATACCCTTCCTTCTCAGAACCCTGCCCACACTAGTGCCTAAGACAGCAAGAGACAACAGAAAGTTATTCAGGAATCATACAGTGTTTCTTCACTCGTCTCCCCTTTGGCAGTCTCCCTCCCCCATCTCCTCCAGCTCCTGCTCCTCCTCCTCCAGCTCTTCTTCACTGTGGGCCTTGCCAAACAAACCATGGGGGGTGGAGGGTGGGGGAAATGGATCTCAGTGTGAGCAAGCCTCTGCTTTGATGCCAGTGTCAATGCTGAATGACTTCTATACTGAAACCTTTACAGCAAATAATCTCCAATGATACGTGTGAGCTGCTGGTCACCTGGCCAGAGAAGGGACCTATGGACCTCAAGAACTGCCATTTTCCCCTACAGTCCCATAAGTGAGTAAGAGCCTCTAAGCGTACTGAGTCCAATTAGCAGCCTGAGGCCCAACCCACCACAGAAGAGTCCAAGTTCCCAGCACAGATATGAGTAGAATGCACCTTTAGAATAGAGTTTCTCAACCTCGGCACTATTGACATTTGGGGCTAGAAAAGGCTTAATTGTACGAGGCTGTCTTATACTTTATAAGATGCTTGTACTTTATAAGATCTGGCTTCTACCCACTAGATGCCAGTAGCACCCCTTCCCAGCAGGTGTGACAACCAAAAATATCTCCAGACCTTGCCAAATGCCTCCTGGGGGACAAACTCACCTCCGGTTGAGAACCACTACCCTAGGATAGTAAGTAGCTAAGATAGCCTGCAATTTAAAAAAAAGTTGCTAGGATCTCTCTGCCAGTGTAACCTGGGAATAGGGTAAGGGGCTGCTAAAAGCCAGGATTTGAATCAGTAACACCTTCAAGGTCCAAGTAGGTAATACAAGTGAGCAATGGTAAGAATGTCTGGGTATAAAACAAGAGGGAGTGGAGGGCTGTAGCAGACTAAAGAGTGTGTGCTCCTTTAAAGAGAGCAACCACTACTCAAAGGCAGCTGATTGTGTCAGTAAGGAATGTGGGTCCAAGGTTACCAGAACTTTTGGTTTTTCAAAAGAAAGGTCCAGTCCTGATTTTCATATTTTGGCAAGTAATTCAAAATTGCTTACAACACGAGGCCAAACAAATATATCTGTGGGTCAAGTCTGGCCCATGGGGCACCAGCTTGCAGCTCTGACCTGGAGTTGTTATATGGAGACTATCTGGGCCTTTTCTTCTAGAATGGAACTTTAATTGTCTAGCTTGGCATGGTTATTATTTCTGTAGACAGTCTCCCAAACAACAATGTGGACCCCTCTCATATCTCAATTTTAGACTAACTTAATTATCCTATCCCACCTAAATTTCACCATGGTTACAAGTGCAGATTTTGGGGGTTTCCCCCTTAATTATGACCTAATTGGTTTCCTCCAAATTTTTGTCTCTTAAGACCACGTCGCTCTCACTGCCACCCCTGCCCAAAGAGACTCCCTTCAGCACATTCCAGATTTGTTAGATGATGCATCAGCCTGATTCTACACCCTAAGTTCCAAGAAGAGGAGCAAGCTGAACTCCAAAGTCTTGTCAGTTAGAATGAGACATGGTTTTATAACTTCGGCCCGTCTCTGACAATTTCCTGCCTACAGACATGCATTGTGAAAAAGCCTGGGCTTCTAGGATAGGGGCTTGAAGGAATTCTGATCCTGAGTACTCTGGGTAAAAGTACACTTGAATAAAAGCAGCTACAGATGCTATGACTGCACTTCTAAGAAGTGAGGTCTCTTCTCCAATCAAAAGAGCAGTTCCTGATATGGGGATGGGCTTCCTAAGCACAAAAAAAATGAGGAAAATCATAAAGGAAAAAGGATTTAGCAAATAAAAATCTTTTGCACATGAAAAATTACATACAGAGGTGTCCTTTGACTTGGTTATTTTTGGAATTCACCCTAAGGCCAACACGAGACCAATGCACAGGCACTCTCAGTTGCTTAGATAAGAGCACAAACTCACAAAACCTTCTAGAAGAAAATTGGGTAACACATGAAGAATCTTAAAACAGTTTATTTCTTTAGACACAAGTATTTCTCTTGTATAATTCTACCCTAAAAAAAGATGCAGAAACTCTGAAACTATATATACAAAGACTCCCACAGCAATATTATTTATAATGATATTACAGAACACTTACTATATGCCAGACACAGGGAAGTACTATACATGTATTGATTCACTTACTCCTCACAACCATCTTTTCAGTAGGTACAATTGATATTTCCATTTTACAAATGAGAAGACCAAAGCAACAGTTAACTAACTACTCTAAGGTTAACAGCTAGAAAAACAGCTGGTAAAGCTGGAATCAATCCCAGTCTGGCATGGGAGCCTGTGATCTTAACCACTATACCACACTGCCAGGAACCGACTTATGTGTCCCTAAACCATGTTTTCTAAGAATATATCATGAAAGGGATTAAATATTAAATTTTTTAAAGTATTATACAAACCACACAGAGTATGATCTCAAAAGTACTTGTAAAAAATGAGATAAGCACAGGAAAAAAAAATACCACAGGTATTTCACACAAATAGCAGCAATAGTTCTCTGGGAGTTAAAATTATGGGTGATTTTTCTTTTCTTTTTTCTATTTTTTTGCATTTTCAAAGTGCTTGTAACATTACATACTACCTCTAAACAATAATAGTAAAAGAGACACTACTTTAAAAAAATGTTTCTTTTGAAGAACATTCCACAAAACGAAAAAAAAAATGATATACTAAATTTAAAATGCAGAATATAAAGTTATACGCAAAGTATGCTACCAATTCTATAAAAAGAAAGAAATGAAGACATGATTTAACTATTAAAAGTGCTCATCTTTTGGTGGTAGATTATAGGTGATTTGTGGTCAAGTTAATTTTCTCCTTAATGAATATATTTTAGCTTATTTTTTCTTTAATGTTTATTTATTTTGAGAGAGGGGGAGGGGCAGAGAAAGAGGGAGAGAGAATCCTAAGCGGGCTCCGCTCTGTCAGTGCAAAGCCCAATGCAGGGCTCAATCTCATGAACCCATGAGATCATGACCTGAGCCGAAATCAAGAGCCAGATACTTAACCAAATGAGCCACCACCCAGGCACCCCCTAACACATTTTCTAATCAGAAAATTATTATTATTTTTTCAAACTGAGAGAGACTGAGAGCAGGGAAGGGGCAGAGAGAGGGCAGGAGGGAGAGAGGACCTGAAGTAGGCTCTCTCAGCAGACAGCCTGATGTGGGGCTCAAACCCAGGAACTGTGAGATCATGACCTAAGCCAAAGTCAGATGCTTAACTGACTGAGCCACCCAGGCACCCCAGAAAATTATTCTTTTTCTAGACAACTCAGTCTGGCCAGAGTTCCCCTGGCCAGACCCTACCAGACATACAATACAGCTGAGTACCCACTTTCCCTCTTCCTGGGGCTATATGTGGAGGGGTTCCCTTTAACATTTGTCTTTAACAAATCCTTAAAGTCAGGAGGCCCAGTGTACAGTACAATCCTTTATTGCTAACTCCAAGGTACTCTCAGCCTATTTTTAACACTGTGGATAAACTACACACACTGCCAAAGCTTTTGCAAGCAGAGATACGGAAAGGACAGAGTATAATTAAGTGCTTCTGGCAGCACAGTGCTTAAGGAACACAGGGAATTCTGGGCCACTTCTCAGCTAAAACACTAGCTCTACAAGACTGTGTAAATTCACAGCAATCTTCTTTCCTTTTCAGTGACTTTAGGCAGAATCACTCTTCACCACCCCGTAAGAGAAAAAGGAAAATAAAGAGGGATGAACTGGAATCTCTCAGGTTCTGTCCTCAGAAACCCAAATATGGGCTAGAAGCCACCTTCCTGTCACTGGCCACAAGCAGAGCTTGTTTACAAAGTCAGTGTAAAGAAATCTGAAACACCAATGGGAAAAAGCCATTTTGGTGTGGTGCCTGCTGCTTAGAATGGGCTGCAAAGAGGGGCACCTGGGTGGCTCAGTTGGTCAAGCATCTGACTTCAGCTCAGGTCGTGATCTCACCGTTTGTGGGTTTGAGCCCCGTGTCGGGCTCTGTGCTGACAGCTCAGAGCCTGGAGCCTGCTTAGGATTCTGTGTCTTCTCTCTCTGCCTCTCCCATGCTCATGTTCTGTCTCTCTCTCTCAAAAAAATAAACATTTAAAAAAATAAAAAAAATTAAAAACACAATGGGCTGCAAAGAGTGGAAGTGGCAGGGAGCAGTGGTCCTGTGGGCCTGATGGATAACACTTGGGACCCCCTCACCACCCCCACCCCCAACAATCTAGAGAAGCTCTTTTCTCAGCCTCTAAACTGGTTTGTTTTCTTTTTTTTAACTGGATTAAGATAAAAAGCTGGGAAGCAAAATAAAGTCCTCAGCACTGAGGTTTTTTTCTGGGTTAAGCCACAAGTAGTGCTATTGACTCCAATCAAAACATCTGATAAGACAAAAATAAGACATGAACCAACCTGTCACATAGACTGGAGCACAGAACTCTGTAACAGCAAGAGTTGAAGGAATGTGAGGCACCAAAAGCCACAAACAGACTCAAATTTCTCTCATCTCTATCCCTTACCCTTACTTATCTCTCAGGGTTAAATGGCTTTGGTGAAATTACTTCTTCAAAAGGTAAGATGCCTCTCTTCCTCCCATAAAGCAAAATATACTGTTCAAATATGAGGTACCATTAACATTATTAAAGGAACCCACATCCTCAAACATACTTTCCCACTAAACCCCAGACTTACATATGCAAGCAGCAGCGAGGAGACGGCAGGCCAGGTACGGGGGATCACAGGTGGGGAACGAGGGCTGGATGATGTAGTTGGCGAAGGTGATGGCAATGATGGCCTGACTGGTGGGCTCAACAATTAGCAAGGAGGCCCAAAGGCGGATGAAGGCAATGAAGCCCCCAAAAGCTTCTAGAATATAAGCATAGCTGGCCCCAGACTTGGTGATGGTAGTCCCCAGCTCCGCATAGCAAAGGGCACCAACAACTGAGAAAAGCCCACCAATGGCCCATATGACTAGTGACAACCCATAGGAGGCAGTGTATACCAGCACGCCTTTGGGTGAGACAAAGATTCCTGAGCCAATCATGTTGCCCACCACCAGGCTGACCCCATTCAACAGAGAGATCTCCTTTTTTAGCTGCATAGTTTCCATGGTCTGTTGAGGTTGCATGCTGACATCTTTCTCTCTGGGCTGGCTGGCCTCAGGAATGAGATGGTAGGTTGGCGTGGGGCTCTCCAGCTCCCTGGCTTCCATGGCAAATGTCTCCTTCACACTTGTGTTTCCTGTGACCTGGCAAAGAATATAAATGTATTAGTCTAGGGCAGGAGCTGGTGAGTCTCTGGTTTAGAGAACTGCAAAGCCAACCTCTTTTGTAGGAATGGCATGCCTTGCACATAGATCTAAATACAATGACCTTGTATCAGTTCCCACCACAGGACACAGAGAAATAAATGGAGGTAGGCAGACATCTAGTGCTCCCAAGAAAGATGACAATGACAGGGTTCAGGCGATAGCAACTTCCAACAAGAGGTACCTGGCTTGACACCCAGACATTAGGTTGGCATTAGGCCTAGCCATAGCACAGATTCTCCCTAAGGTATAGGTTTTAGTCTGGTTAGTTTATGAGACCAGTGCTCTAACCCCTGAGCTACAGAGTCTAGTTTGGTCAATTTAACACCTGCAAACCAGGGGTGCCTGGGTGGCTCAGTCAGTTAAGCATCTAGCAATTGATTTCGGCTCAGGTCATGATCCATGGTTCATCAGTTCAAGCGCCAATTGGGCTCTGGGGCTCTGTGCTGACAGTGCAGAGCCTGCCTGGGATTCTCTCTTTCTTTCTCTCTTAAAATAAATAAATAAACTTAAAAACAACAACAACAACAACAACAACAACAACAACAACAACAAGCTGCAAACCTGACCTGCAGAGACCAAACTCCCAGCACCAGGTTTATAGCTCTAGCCAGCCTGATAGGTCCCTCACTGCCCAAACCCACTCACCTCCATCCAAACATAAACAGGAACTCCTGCAGTATCTAGCCACATGCAGAGAAGTCTGTAGCTACTCTCAGGCCAGCAAAAAATACGAAAGAATATGAGCAGGTGGTGAGAAGGACTAGGAAGATGCTAAGACCAGGGCCATTACAAAGACTAGACCAAGGAGAGGATCTTCATGAAAATACACACCTGTGTGTTGCTAAGTCCACCACTTCCACCTTCCCTCATTGCTGCTTTCCCCGTTCAACACATCTCTTTTTCTAAAGTGCCCAGAAAAAGAGACAAGACCAGATGGAGAAAGAACACACAGAGGGCACCCTAACCTGGGGCTCAACTGCTATCTGTTTATTTGTTTTCCTTCTCAGCATGTGCCTCTCACTACCATCTGGATTGCAAAGAGATTCTCCCAGAATAGGGCCCAGGAATTCTGACACTCAATCAGAGCTACATGACTTTTCTTATCCACAGACCTGGCATCAGAAGGCACCCTGTATGGAGATGGCACACACACTACTACTTTTGGTTTAGAGTTGGGCCAGTCCAGAAACCTGAGGAAAATTAGACTCCACACCAATCTTCATATAAAGAACCCAGAATCTGTCAGAGGAAGACAAGAACCTTCCTATGCCCCAGGAATCAGGAATTCAGATCACCTATTTACTCCCCCCTCATGTTCTGGATAAAGGAATCCTGTAAGCCGTTTGATTCCCACCCAGGAGTCAGTCTTTTAAGGTCACAGAGATAATTTCCAGGGATAAGAATGAGATCAGTACATCATCTTCCCAGAAGCCTCTCATCTACTTAACAAAGATGGAGATGCCAGAACCTTACCTCGTGGAGCTCAGAGTAAGGGAACCACAGCCACTCAAGAGTAAGTAGTTCTCAGGGAAAACTCCAGTCTCCACAGCTCCATCCAAAACTCCTGCCTTACCTGTTCCGGTCCCCTTCCAGAGTCTGGATTGGAGACGAAGTGAAAAAACTCCTCTGGGCACTGATAAGCCTTCTCTCACTTCCAGAGTGGAGCCAGCCTACCTCCGCTTAGATGAGAACTGGCTTTAAGGCAGCACCACTCTTCCTTTCACTCCTGGCACCAAGCCATGCAGGTTTCCCTCTGCAGGCACAGACACGTGGGAACATACTTGTTTTCACGTGTCTGTCAGCTGAGCCAAAGCAACCATGAAAACAAACTTGGAAATAGCAGAGGAGCTTATATTCGCCCATGAGTCAGGTGCAGAGAGATCTACATTGCCTTTTTCCACCCAATTCAACCCAGGGCAAGCAGAGAAACCTGGTCCCTGGTCCCAGTGCCCATTCCAGCCTCTCCCCTATTCCATCAAACCTTAGCTAGCTGGCGGGAGGAGGCTGGGGCTCCCACACATTCTTGTTTGGACTTCTGACACCAGATGTATGGTTTTCCACACATCAAGCAATTTTGCAACACTTAACTTACTCCTGACACTATCCACCTGGAGATCTCACAGGTTAAGAGCTCGGTCCCACAAAACTTTCCCCTCTTCCGATGCCAAATGAAGGTTCAGGTTGTTACCAGGGCTTCCACTATGCCTGGCTATAAACTGAAGGGTCCCACTGCCCCCTCCTTGGGTTCAATTAATTTGTTCAAGTGGCTCACAGAAAAACAGTTTACTTACTAGATTACCAGTTTATTAAAAAAAGATATAATTCAGGGGGGGCACCTGAGTGGCTCAGTCAGGTCATGATCTCACAGCTTGTGAGTTCCAGCCCCAGGTAGGGCTCTATGCTGTCAGCTCAGAGCCTGAAGCCTGCTTCAGATTCTGTGTCTCCCTCTCTCTCTGCCCCCTTCCCATTATGCTCTGTCTCTCTCTCCCTCAAAAACAAATAAACATTAAAAAAAATAAGAAATAAAAAAATAAAAAGGATATAACTCAGGAACAGCCAGATGGAAAAGATGCTTAGGGCAAGGTATATGGAAAGGGGTGTGGACTTTCCATTCTCTCTCTGATCAAGCCGCTACTCACCCAGCACCTCCACCTGTTCACCAACCTGGGAGCTCTCCAAACTCTCTCCTTATGGGATTTTTAAGGAGGCTTCATTAAAAAGGCATGATTGATGAAAATCATTGGCCATTAGAGATTGACTCAATCTCCAGCCCCTTTCCCCTCCCCAGAGGTCAGACTGAACCTAAGTTACCAATCTCCTAATCACAGGTCTGGTTCCTCTAGCAACCAACCTCCATCCTTAGGAGATCAAGATGTTTTCCAAAAATCACTTCATTAACATAAACTCAGAGGTATGGTTGAAAGGGGATTGTTATATAAATAACAAAAGACATCCATTTCACCTTTATTGCCCTTGAACTATTTCAGGAATTGAGAACAAACACAAATAATATAACAACAACAAAAAAAGCCTTATATAGGAAATGGCTCTTATATAGGAAATTATATGGCTCTTATATAGGAAATTATAGGAGCTGTGTCTAGAAACAGTTGATGAAGACCAAATATATATTTAACCACAAATTAGATTTAAGATGTAGAAAGATGGTGAAAGCATCACTCCCACTCCAACGACAAGAAAAAGCCAAATAATCTACATAACTGATATGGTTTGGAGTGTTGGGGTTTGGAGATGACGGCTAAGAAAGAATTCTTGGTATGTCTTCAGTACAAAAAGGTAGTTTCATTAAAGCACAGGGACAGGACCTGTGGACAGAAAGAGCTGCACTGGGGTTGTGCAGACGAACCAATCTTATACTTGGGAGTTGAGGAAGGTAAAAGGAACCTGGAGGTTTCCAAACAGACTTTCATATGCTAAAGACACACAGGATCCTAGGGGCCTAGGTATTGTCAAGCTAAGGTTGTTTTTCCCTCTAGCAAAGTATAAACATTAAGATAGTTGGGAGTTCCTGAAAGAATGTCATACTCTGCCTATCTCAAATATCAGTCAATGGGCAGTGGGTTATATATTTAATTTTATCTACAGTTCCTCAGCTTTGTTTCTTACATCAAAAGCTGTGACTTTTCTTGAAGCCATCAGAGAGCTAAGGTTACAGGGTAACCAAGTGGACTGAAATTTAAGGAAAAACAGGCACCTCCACGGAGAGAAGTAAGGTCTGGCTCATCAGTGGCAGAGGGAGAATGGTGGGACCAATATACAGGCAGGTAAGTAGAATTCAGGTATAATTTTTAATGAATTACTAAGGGTCTAGCATGGGTTAGGGGCACGTGGGTGGCTCAGTCGGTTAAGTGTCTGACTCAGGATTTTGGCTCAGGTCATGATCTCACAGTTTAGGAGTTCAAGCCCCACCTTCACTGACAGTACTGAGCCTGCCTGGAATTCTCTCTCTCCCTCTCTTCCTCTGTCCCTCCCTGCTTGCTCTCTCTCTCTCCGTCTCAAAATAAATAAATAAAACTTAAAAAAAAAAAAAAAAGACAATAATAAAGGTCTAGTGTGGGTTAGCAAGAGCATAGACACTTAGATGTTTTTTCTCCACAGATCTCTGTGGATTGGATGCTCATAAAAAATACTAGGCAGGAGGCCAGAGACAGCCTCTCCGTAGTGCTAGTCTGGAGAAGGAAAGCAATCACTATTCCAGGAAAAATACAAAGGTCCACCAGGTGCCCTCTCTAGAATAAAAATCTTTTTTTTTTTTTTAACGTTTATTTATTTTTGAGACAGAGAGAGACAGAGCATGAACGGGGGAGGGTCAGAGAGAGGGAGACACAGAATCTGAAACAGGCTCCGAGCTCTGAGCTGTCAGCACAGAGCCCGACGCGGGTCTCGAACTCACAGACTGCGAGATCATGACCTGAGCCGAAGTCAGCCGCCCAACCCACTAAGCCACCCAGGCGCCCCTAGAATAAAAATCTTAACACTGCTGGGGAAAGAGTGGCAAAACTCTGCCACTCCCAAGGCAGCTAGGGCAGGGTGAAAGAAAAATAAAACAACCCTTGACTCCTGGGGGAAGGCAGGACATTCTGATCCAGACCATTAATGATATCCTACCTCTGGGCCAAGAGCAGGATCACCAAAAAGATCCACACCCCTCCCTTTTCTCCCCCCACTCAGATCCAGAAAAACAGGGCCTGCCTAAGACTGAGGCTGAACCAAGACAACAGAGAATCCCTGCTCCCCACCACCAGGTATGCAAGCACCCAGCAACAACAACAACAAAAAGACCTAAAGCTGAGGGCAAAGCATAAACATTGAAGAAAAACCCTCCCTCCAGCAAACCAATGCTAACGCAAGGAAACACCAGAGGAATTTGAAGCCATGTGTGCACCTAAGGTAACCACAAGAACAACAAAACCCAAACCCAACTCAGGGTTGATGGAGGGAAGAGGGTAGGAGATGGACTAGATGGATGATGGGTATTAGGAGGGCACTTGTTATGATGAGCACTAGGTGTTGTATGTAAGTGATGAATCGCTGAATTCTACTCCTGAAAATAACTAACTAACTAACTAACTAACTAACTATGATTGGGGCCCCTGGATGGCTCAGTCTTTTAAGCATCTAATGCTCTGGTCATATCTCACAGTCATGAGACTGAGGCCCTCCTCAGGCTCCGCGTGGGGCATGGGGCCTGCTTAAGATTCTCTCTCGTTAAACATCCGACTCTTGATCTTGGCTAGGGTCATGATCTAACAGTTTGTGAGTTTGAGCCCCGCATCGCTCTCTGTCCCTCCCCTGCTTATGAGTGCTTGTGAGTGTGCTCTCTTTCTCTGTCAAAAAAAAAAAATAAACTTAAAATAAAAGATACTCTCTCCCTCTGCCCCTCCCCTGCTCGTGTGTGCACATACTCTCCCTCTCTCTCAAAACATAAAAATATAAAATATAAAATAACTATGATTAATACATTAAATGCTCTAGTGGAAAAGTTGGGCAGCATGCATAAACAGGTGAAATTTCAGCAGAGAGATGAAAACCACAAGAGTCAAAACAGGAAAAAAAGTAAAAACCTAGAACAGTATCAAATGGTCTATGGTAAATATAAAAAAAAAAAATACTTTTTGAAAAAAAAACTCTTTTGGGGGGCCATTTAATTGCTGTAGAATATAATTGACTGCCTCAAGTAAAAATTCACGAGCAGTGAATTGTGGATTTATAGCATATATGAAAGTGAAATGTATGACAATGACAGCACAAAGACAAGGAAGAATTGGAAATTATACTGTTGTAAGGTTCTCATATGTGAAATAATGTAACATTACTTTAAAAAAACTAAACTAAAGGGGCACCTAGGTGGCTCAGTTGGGTAAGCATCCGACTCTTGATTTCAGCTCAGGTCATAATGTCACAGTTTGTGAGTTTGAGGTCTGTTTTGGGCTCTGGTTTGACAGCACCAGAACCTGCTTGGGATTCTCTCTCTCCTCTCTCTCCACTCCTGCCCCACATGCATTCTCTCCTTCAAAATAGGTAAATATTAAAAACAAAACTAAACTAAAAAGATTAAAAGAAGGGGTGTAAATAACAAGCCAACAGTGGAAATAAAACATAAAAAATACACAAACCAAAAGTAAGTGAAGTAGGTCAGAGAAAAATAAATGTCATATGATCATACTTACCTAAAAAACAAAACAAACAACAACAAAGAAAGGGACTCATAACTACAGAAATCAAACTGGTGGTTGCCAGAGGGGAGGGAAGTGAGGGGATAAGCAAAACAAGTGAAGGGGATTAAGATGCACAAACTTCCAGGGGTGCTTGGGTGGCTCAGTCAGTTAAGCACCCAACTCTTGATTTCAGCTTAGGTCATCATTTCACAAGATCTGCACTGACAGTGTGGGGCCTGCTTGGGATTCTCTCCCTCCCCAATTCCCCCCCTCAAAATAAATAAATAAACTTAAAAATAATAAAATAAATAAGACGCAGATGAAAAGTACAGCATAGAGAATATAGTTAATATTGTAGTAATGGTGTATGGTGACAAATGGTAACCACACTTATCGTGGTGAGCATGCGCGGAATTGTGGAATCACCATGTTGTGCAACTAACATAATGTTGTATATCAACTATACTTAAATAATACAAATTTTTTAAGAAAGCAGAAAAAAAGACATATGGAACTAATAGAAGCAGAAGACAAGTAGCAAGAAGGAAGATTTTAATCCAACCATCTCAATAATAACATGAAATATAAATGATCTAAACATACCAATTAAAAAATAGACACTGGCAGATAAAAATGCAAAACCCAACATGTAGTCTACAAGAAACCTGCTTTAAATATAAAGACATAAGTAAACTATAGGTAAAACAATAGGAAAAAAATAAACCATGCAAACACTAATCAAAAGAAAGATGGAGTAGCTATAGTACCATTATATAAAATAAACTTCAGAATAAGAAATACTGCTAGGGATAAAGAATTCACCAAGAAGACAATTCTAAATATATATTTCCTCCAACAACAAAGTTTCAAAATACATAAAGTGATATATATCTAAAAAGAGAAATACACAAATCTACAATTATAGTTGGAGACTTCAAAGCACCTCTCTCAGTTGTCACTAGAATAGATAGACATAAAATTAGCAAGATCGAGGGGTACCTGGTTGGCTCAGTCAGTAGAGCATTCGACTTTTAATCTCAGGGTCATGAGTTCAAGTCCCACACTGCATGTGGAGCCTACTTTAAAAAAATCAGCAAGATCTGGAAGACCTGAAAACGGAATGTGCCAACAACATAGCTCTTGTCTAAGTAATTAGGTGAATTCTGAGAAAAACAAACAAAAACTGGCAACTGCAATAGGGTTTACCTCCATCCAGGAGACGGGGGGCAGGCTAGGGGTAGGAGGCAGCCTTCTAGCAGGAAAAACACTACTTTGGCTCCTCACATTTCACAACAGAGTATCAACCCTACTATCTACTCTGTTGGTATCAGAGCACAGTTAGGAACCCTCCCTCAGGTGCTACCTGAGGCCTTTAAGACCAATTCCAACCTACTTATCAGGTCCTTATCACTACACCCCCCCACACCCACCCCTACCTCCAACCCCCGCTGTCCCACCCAAGGTCCTATCACACTAAATTCCTTGCAGCTTCCAGAACCTGGAATAGTCCAGGGTTCCTAGAGCCCATCAGACAAACACACCTTTGTTCGTACTGAGCCTCTGCTTCTAACACCCTACTTCTCTCACCTTTTCCCCAACATCCTGGCTGCCATCTTTCTCCACCTATCTCCTTGTGTCTGTAAGGTTTCTAATACATACTTCTGCCTCAGCAGCCACCTCATTCTGTTGCATTTACTTACCTTCAGTCTCTCCCAACTAGTTAGTAAGTTCCTTGTCTGTTTTAACAGCACCCAGTACAAGGCCCAGCACAGGCTTGGTACTCAATCTGTGATCACTGAATAAAAATATACCAAGAACAGGGGCACCTGGATGGCTCAGTCAGTTAAGCATCTGACTCTTGATTTCAGCTCAGGTCATGGTCTCGTGGTTTGTGAGTTTGAGCCCCACAATGGGCTTTGCACTGACAGCCAGGAGCCTGCTTGGGATTCTCTATCTCCTTCTCTCTCTCTACCCCTCCCCCGCTCACTCTCTATCTCTCTCCCCCCCCACAAAAAAAATAAATAAATAAATACCAAGGACAAAAAATAGCTAAAAGAGAAAATACACAACAAACCCTACTAAAAGTCTAACACCTTGAGCCACCTACTCACCTGCTTGCCAGAACAACAAACAAACAAGGCTTAACTAAATGAAGTGATCATTCAGAGAATTCAGTCTGAGATGGTGGTTCTTATCATTTTGTCAAAGTACTTGTTCTTTAGATGATGAAAGAGGAAAAAAAGGATAAAAAGCAACTATGACTACAATAATGGTTTTGAATTCAAGTACATTTAATTAGTTGCCACAGTATCTACATACATTCTCAAAAAGGCAATCCTTATCTGTGAGATGCATTGTTTATCCTATCCCCACAGAAATGGGATGAAAATCAAGGAGCTCATAACTAAGCCACTATCTCCAGCTAAGTAGCCTGGTATTTGGGGGGAAGAGTGTACAACAAAATCTTACCAGATCACCCTCTCTGAACTGGCTATCCTTCTGTCTTCAGTTTTTATCCAATTGATAAGAAAAATCAGTATGTGAAGATCACCAACAGTATCGGATTCTCAGTCTCTCTCACACAGTCTCTAAAATCACTACCTAAGACAATTTCCATTAAATCATTCAGTGTACCCTGTAAGTTCCTGTTTTGAAAAACTAGTCTTAAACCCTGCCTGTAAGGGCACAATGCAGTTTTCTAGCAGGTTTTCATACTATTTTACAGGCTCCTCTAAGCAGATAATAAAGGAATTCATCAGACCACTAAAACTGCTTCATGAAAACTTAACCGTGAAACTATCACATGCAATTTCAGGGGCAAAAAAAAGAATCTTTCAGAGTTCAATTACAAGGAATACTTTACAAGCTGGATTTAAAATCTCTTTTACAATGGGTAACTATGAGGGAAAATGCTGTTGAGAAAAATATCAAAATCTTTTTTTTTTTTATTTTGTTAACATTTATTTACTATTGAGAGACAGAGAGACACAGAGCGTGAGCAGGGGAGGGCTAGAGAGAGGGCAGACACAGAATCCCAAGCAGGTTCCAGGCTCTGAGCTGTCAGCACAGAGCCCGACGCAGGGCTCAAACTCACGAACTGTGAGATCATGACCTGAGGCGAAGTCGGTCACCCAACCAACTGAGCCACCCAGGCACCCCTCAAAATCTTAACTGTGGTAAAAATATAGAGGACTCTCTTTTCTATACACCTCTGAGCTTTATATATTTTCCACAATTAGTATACTTTAATTTTCTTAATGTTTAACTGTATCTATATAATATACACACACATACTTACACTCCTATAAAACAAAAAAGTGATGTGACTCTATATTTATCTTTTTACCCAAGAAAATAGGAAACTCAAGATCCAATTCAGTTCCCAATCACAGTGAACAGATAACCTTACTTTCAACAGTACATGGTATCTATTCTTTTCCATGACTTTGGTTTTCAATTTCTTTTTAACAACCTCATTGCAAGTAGCTTTCATTATAAACCACCACAATTACTCTTTAGAAAAAGATATAATTTAATATATATACAATTTATATAATACAGTGTTACATAATTTTTAATTATATATGAGCCATTCTCATCACTAGTATCCTGTTCATAGTGTGCAAAAATAACTGAAATTCTTTACAAATCACAAAGATCCAAGAAAGTTAACAGAGGACAGAGCAACAACATTCACCTGTGAGGAAATGAACAAACATCACACTTCCATAAGCTGCCTCATTATGAAGGGTCAGGATGTGAGAAGAAAATGAAGCCTCCACATCAAGGCCTAATTCCACCTGTCTGTCTTGGCCACTTAACCTCTGCAACAAAGAGTAAGAGGCAGCTTATCAAAAAACGAGCCTAATAAGCAGCTGGATATCTCCCTTTGTAAAATTTATGTTTTATATGCCTGGCAGGGACAGCATTCTCAACTGAGAAGTTCCATCACACTCACAGTGGAGTGTAACTGAAGCCACCAGCCCACACATGTGTCAGAGAAGTAGCTCGGTCATCTCAAATCATGCATATCTAGACTGCTGCTGCTCCCGGAGTCCCAGGTCCTGTGAGCACTGTTTGCGTCACTTTTGTAGAAACGTATCCACATCCTGGAGGCTACAGCAGGAAGCGCACAAGACAGAGGTCAGGAAATTTCCTGTACCAAGAAGTGCCAAGGAGATAAGTCACATAACTGGTATTTACTTCTGGTCTGCAATAAAAATATGTCCGCAGCCAGAGAGAGAAGAAGAAAGACAGGGAAAAACTGGGTTTGTGGTTTTCCACATACTTGTCAGGAGAGGGAAATCAAATATAAGAACTCAAATGACAGTCTGAGACCAAAGTTGGGAAGCAAAAGCCGTGAGCGCACAACGGCACCTTAGCAAAGTAGGCAGCCTGGGCAGCTTCCTCCTAAGGGCTTCACAGCAAGCGAAGAGAGACGAAAATGAGCTCAGGAAGCACTCAGACTTTCAAAAGTCTGCTGCCCCCAGATCTTCAAATCAGGGAGCAGCTCTCAGAGAAGCACCAGATGGCTGAGCATTCTGCTAACACGATGCTAGATTCGCTGGCAGTGCTTTTTTTCCCCCATCAAGGGCAGAGACTGAATTCTTTTGAACCGTGTCACCAAGCCCCACAGCCCAGTGCACACAAGAGGTGCTCAAGTCTGTTAAATATTGATTCCTATTTATACCGACCATTACACAACGTGGTACCCACACTGTTTGCCTAGCGCTTAGTGAAGAATTCTCAGAATGTTTTACAAATATCTCTTTCCATTTACAACGTGAGATGATCAAACAAGATGACAGGACATGAGACGGGAGGAGGAGCCTTCATGGCAGCAGCACGCGGTTCCCTAGCCCTGCAAGCCCCCGCCCTAGACAATCTCGCAGCATCCCAAGCTCTGATCCTGCAGGACATCCTCAGAGTCTTGCACGCCGTCTTTCTCTCTTGCAGACTTTCTCACAGCACAGGCTCGCTTTCTTCCCGTCACGCTCACCCTGGAGCACCTCTCAGTCTCTTACACAGCGTCACACTCGGGGCCTCTGTCGCCAGAGTCTCCCTCTCAGTCTCTCGCACACTCCTGGAACCACCCTCACACGCTCAGAGAATCACCCCCAGGCTCTGGGTTTCACACACACAGCCTCCCGCTAGTCTGGGGGGGGGGGTGTGCCTCACGCACACCGAGTCTCCTTCACACCAAAGTCTCTCCCGTACTGTCAACATCATCTCACACACTCTCGGCGTCATCTTCTCACTCAGGGTCTTTCTTGCACACTCACAGTCACCCTCAGACTCAGGGGGGTCGCTCACACACACACACTCACACAGACACAATCTGACATGCTCAGTCTTACACTCAGGGTTCCCCACACTCCTGGAGCCACCCTCACGCTCGCGGTCCCTCTTACACGCACAGCGTCACCCTCTAGCACGCTCTCACCGCGGCGTCTCTCACGTGCCGCCCGCCCGGCCACCCCGCGCCGGGTTTGGCGGGCCCGAATTCCGCACGCGGCGACTGCGGCGGCGCGGAGAGTTCGGCCTCCAGGACGCGGCCCCCCGCCCCGGCCCCGCTTCCCCCGCGCGCCCGCCCGCGGCCCGTTACCTCGCGGTAGCCAAGCGCCGACAGGATGCTCAGCAGCTCGACCGCCACGGCCGCCCGGGCCGCTGAGGCCCCGCCCCCGCCACGTCACGCGCCGCCGGATCGCGACAGCGCGCGCCGCGTCGGGACAGGACGCCTAGTTCCGTGCTGAGTCCGCAGGCGGCGGCGCCTCTGGGCCTAGGGGGCATCGCGGCGGCCTCAGGGATCAGAAGGCTCTGCTCAGTGTGCCGTCCCGACGTCTGCGTGCACTTGGCTCCCTGTCCCCAGGAGGGCCGTGACCTGGGCCCAACCACCCTCGCTCTAAATGGCCCCCGCAGCCCGTTCCTTTATGGCTGTTGGCCATACAGCTTACACAAGTTGCGCTAGATAGCCTCTGTACCCTGTTCTCAGCCAACCCCTCTGCTACGCACCCTAGGAAGACACACAGACCCAAAACGTTTTCTCCCAAACTCCTAGCTCAGCCCAGCTCCCGTCCATCGGAGCCTCAGCAGACACACGGACACTAACTGGCTTCTGTAACCAACCCCCCGCCTCCCTAGGGCTCAGGCTGGGGGACATTTTTTGATCCTTATCTTGTCTGACCCTACCGACACTCTCTTGGGGGAGCTGCACCCTCCTATCCTCTTCCTCTACCTCGGCTGCTGCTTCACCATCTCCTTCTAGGGGTCCTTTCCTTCTGATAGCTTTGGGGCTTTTCTAGGGTCTCTCTGACCTCTTGGACAGCTGAGCCTTCCCCCTTAGCTTCCTGTCCACAACCTCAAGCCATAGCTCTCTCCTGGGCCATGGAGTCATTTCCCACAGACACGTGTTTACACCTGCACATCCTATAGTTTGAGACTGACCATACCCAATCTCCTGCTCTGCATCACCCAATGACGCAGCCAGAGATGGGCAGCACCCTGGAAGCTTCCTCCTCCTGTCCCCCAAAGACCTGCAGGTTTTCTCATGGTTTTCTTCTCCCCAGTTATAGTAGCCTCCCAATCCCTACTCTGCTCCCTCTAACCCATCCCCATAGGGTAGGGATTGCTCCTAAAATACACATGGGAATGACTGTATCTCCTCTGCCTAAAAACACTTCCATTCTCCTATAGACCTGAGACAGTGATCCTTGAAGAACCCTCACTGCTACTGCCCTCCTTGTGCTCTCTGCTTGGAATACCGTCCTTTAGTGTGAATGAGAGTATGTGCATATTTGGAGTCTTTAGAATCTGACCCTTTGTCCCCTGGATCCATTCCTTCTGCTTCTCTGGCCAGGCAAAGTAAGAACTCTGCTCATATGTGTCACTCGGTGGCAGCCAGTCCACTTACCCTTGCAACAGCCACGTACATGACCTGCCAGCATCCAGATCTCTGGATAGAACCCAGTTATAACAATCCACCATCTGAAAGCCCATTATGCACCAAACACGGAATTAGATGTTCTCCAGCACCATCAGTGTTCCTCAGGACCACCCTGCAGGATACATTTGTTCAGCCGCATTCTGCAGATAAGCAAGCTGAGGCTCAGAAAAGTTGGGAGACTCCGTATGTAGTAGCCTGGAGCCGGTAGAACTCAGATTTGGACCCCAGTAGCGTGAACTATAGCCTGCTATGACTCCATGCCCTCTCTCAGCAGCTGTGAAATCGAACATGGCAGTGGGGCTGAAACAGGTCAGGGGTGAGTAGGCAGCTGTAAGGCCACCACAAGGGGAGCAGGGGACGGTGGCTGTCAGGGCAGAGCTGGGAGTCAGGCTGGGTACGACCTGGAGGTAAGGACCTTTTGTGTTGTCATCCTTTCACCAAGGCCAGCAATTACAGCTGGACCTGTGTATCCTTTGGCATCCTCCCCCTCTTTGGGCCACATTTCTTCCAGGTTTTGCCAATAAATAGTGCTGTGAGAGGGTTCAGAGTGCCCTCTAGTGGCCCAGGGTGTATTGAAGCCTGAAGCCCAGGCTGGCCCAGGGCAGGAACTGGGGCTCTCACCACCCAACTGCCGCCAACCCCCACTCTGGGCTCTGCACCATAGAATTAAGGCTTGGATGTCATCCCTATGCATGTTTCCCTGTCTCCGGCTCTGTTTCTCTGTCTTTATCCATCTCCACTTGGTTCCCAGTGTTGTTCCTTGTCTCTGTCCACACCTAGTCTCAGCCTAGTCTCTCCTCTTCTGTCAGTCTCTGTCCCCAGAGAGGGACAGACAGTGGGCAAACTGAAGAAACAAAGAAGAAGGATGGCGTCCTAAAAAGAACTCTAGGGTCAAAAGACACTGAGACCTGAAAGATGAGAGAGGACAAAAAGGCTGGGAGCGAGAGTCCAGCCAGGGTGACCTGCGGGATTGTCCTCAGCCCCCAGCTGTGGGGCAGCATGTGGGGTTTATACACCAAGCAGGAGTAGAGGGAGGGCAGGAGCCCTCCCTTTCCAATGGGAATGTTTCAGGTCCTGGTTCTTAGGCCCAGGAGGGGAAATAGATTCCAGGAGAGGGGGCAGGAGGATCAAGCCCAAATAGGTGCACAGGAGCAATGCTTTGGTGCTGAGAGAACCCATCAAGGCCCCAGGAAAGGTCTAGCCCCTGATTACCTACCTCTCTAGCGTCTTCACTCCTCCATTACCTCCCTCTTTTCATGCTCAGAAGAGACTCTAAGCCAGGGCACTTTACAGCATCCAGAGTATTTTTATTGCCAGAATCAAGGTACAGCCTGCTCAGAGCCCCAGTACGGAGCACACCACTCAGGAATAAAAGGAGAGAGATGCTGGGTATGTTTACCACACAAAAAAATCCAGCTTCACAGAAATCTTGTGGGAGAGCAGCACAGTCCAGCCTGACTGTGGCTCTGGGGTCCCATCCTAGAGGTTAGACTCAAGTCTTGGCCTAGAGCCATTGACCACTTGGAGATCACTGCCACCAAGGCAGATCCAGATTCTCCATCCCTGCTATTATAGGGAGATCCATGCAGCACCTCTGGAAAGGAAGGAAATTACCAGGGGAGCCCCAAGGCACCTGGCTCTCTCAGGGACGACTCAAGCTTCTGGGTTAGTCTCTGCACACTAAGCACCACTGAGCTGCCTGGTGGGAGTAGGTGCTGGGCAAAATGGGAAAGAGTTCTACCTCCTCTCAGCTCTGCACCAGCCCACACGGGTGCCAGAAAAACCCTAGGGCTGGGTGGCAACGTGGTGGTGGATTTAGCAGGGATACCCCGAGCTGCCTTAGCTGCTTCCTTGAGTTCTCTTTCTTCATGAATACCTAAAAGGCCATGGCACTGGCCCTGCTCTCATCCTTGAACCACATTCCCAGAGGGAAGGGAGCCAGCATCAATACTGTGGGTAACAGCCCAACCACAGGAGTCAGGGCTCCTGGAACGCAGCCCCCAAGAACTAGAGGGCCATATGCTGCCCAATCCTGAGCTAGGCTGTTCTTGGAGGTGAGGGAGGTAGGAGTGAATGTCCCGGGACCTGGGAACCATGGAGAACACAACTCGCCCCTGCCTGCAGGAGGAACCAGGCTGCCTCCAGAAAGCGACAGTCAAGCTGCTGAGCAACTAGGCCACAGGGAAGCCAGCAGCTCCAGCCACCCACAGCCACTATCAAGCCTACCTGTGGCCAGTGTGTGGGAAGGATCCCCTAGGGACCAGACCATCCCAGGGACCTTTAGGGACAGGAACCACACCTCAGTAATATCCCCCACAAGAAGACTAAGGGGCCAGGGCCCAGTGGGTAAATGTGAAAAGGCCACAGGGGTAGGAGAAACAAATGACGCCTCAGTCCAGGATTGAGGCCAGGTGCCAGCCAGTCCACCTGCGGAGCCAGTCCTGAGGTCACAGCAATTCCATCATCATCATCAGCAGCAGCAGCAGCAGCAGCATTCTTTTCAGCAAGGATCCCTCAAGTGAGTCCAGACTATTTCTTCTTTCCTCACATCCACAGAGAAAAGGATAAGAAACAGCACTTCCCAATGGCAGATATTTCACAACCCCAGACTGAGGACATTAGTCAGTCAGTCACAAACTGCTAACCTCACGGGCCACGGTAGCCAAGAGAAGCAGGTGTGGCCACGCCATCCCACAGCCCTGCCTGGCACAGGAATCAGGGCCCAAGAAGCACACGTTTCAGATAGGCCAGGGTAGTGGCGTTGGCCAGCATCTCGATGTGCTCGCTGCCCGGGAGCGCCTGCAGTGACACTTGGTGCTCCTGGCGGCTGCGCCAGGCCTGGCACTGCAGGGCGCTCTGCAAGTTCACAGTGCCGTCGCCATCACCAAAGCAGATTTTGGGATCACGGTCTGGGAAGCTCTCATAGTAGAAGGAGTCTGGTGTGGGGACACCAGTGCCATAGAGGCAGTGCAGCGGCACGCCAGGGGGCACTGTGGCTTCGACCAGCCCCTCCGTGTCCTGCCGCATGAGCCATCCATCTTTGAAGCCAATGTCCTGGAAGAACTGGCGGTAGTCCCGCAGCGTGTAGTTGGCTGTGGGTGTACGCACGAAGATCTTCTCAGGGGACCAGGTATAGTTGTAGGGCAGCAGCCAGCTGGTGGAGACGGCAGACCGCTGCTGCTCCCGAATCTTCAGGGGCCCAATGACTGGGATCCGATTGTTGTCTCCTGCAGGGAGACGGCTTTCTCAGTCTGTGCTCAGGACAAGCTGGCAGGGCAGCACGGTCCCCACCAGGCCCCCCGCTGGGCCCCAGTCAGGGGCCCAGTCAGCACTCCGGCACCTCTACACTGTCGTCCTCATTATAACTCCCCCACGGTTCCCTTTATTTTTGCTCTATCTGGGAAGCACACCGCCATGACTTGTTTCTTTCCTTCTGCATTTCCTCACCAGAGGTTTAGGCAGCACATACCCACAAGGTGATTCATTGTGTAAACAGTACCCTCCTCTGAGCATTTGTTACCAGGCTTGTGGGCACTGACCTTGTGGAAGGTGAATCAGCAGGCTGTCAGCCCAGGGACACATTCATCTTTCTCTTTTCTTACACTGGGTTACAAAAACATTTTTCTTTTCCTAGGCTCAGACCTGCAGCCAGCCAGCCCTGGTCGTACCCCACTCTCCTACGTGTCACTGACCTGGGCAGCCAGGTCTTTGGGAGACACAGCAGGAGGGGAGGCTGCAGGCAGAGCGAGGGTCCTTCACACACAGGAATGCCAACAACACAGAGCCAGGGAGGCCTCTGAGGAGTGAGCCAGAACTTGGAAACAGGGGCCCTCTGACCTATTCAGGACCCTGGCCATCCATCAACCCACCTTCTGACTGACGAACAGGCTTTCAGCTCTGCCTTGTGAGGTCTGGCTGTAGGACCCCTGAGGAAAGGAAAGCCCCTAGGTAGGGGTCCATGACTACCACCCCACCCCCTACCCTGCCCCTAATCCAGACTGCCGGGACCTGACAGAACAGTTTCTCAGAATCTGAGGCAGAAATCTAAGGACACTCACAGGGAAGCTCTGAAAGGCTGAGACCTGAACCTCACCACGGTTTCCTGTCTCAAATTCATGCGTGCCCACATCTGTCCTTTTAGGTCCAGGTTGGACAGAGTAGATGGCTGTCATGAGTCCTTGTTATATCCGGACTCGTTGTCCAGGCAATCCAAGGTCACTACCGGGAGACGCACTGTGTCCGACCTGATTGCAACCATCGGTTGTCCAGCAAGTAGGTCAGGCAGTGTTGATGACATGAGGAAGAAAGTTCCTCAGACGCTTGGCATAGTGGCTCGTGGCTCCTAAAATGAGGGGCCATGGGTTCATTCCCAGTCCTAGCAGAGGGAGGAAAGCCCCATGGCTATAGCTGGCAGGCTCTGATAGCCCTGAAAAGGCAGGTGGATTGGGGAGAAACAGGGAAGGAGGTGACTTTGCCAACTGCCAGGCAAGCAGGCCCAAATAAATCTGCACCTGCTTCCTCCCTGTGTTACCCACAAAGGCTCCCCGCTGCCACAGATGGACGTATGACTCATAAACAGGAAACTGGAGTCCAACCTTCCTTCCCTGGGGCAAAGGTGGGCATGAAGAAGGAAAGATGAGGGTAAGAGAAAGGGAGAAGGCTCCCTCAAAGAACTTTGGGTCAAACCAAGTTAGGCCAGCCAGGCCAGAGCATAGTGTACGTGTGTACACATGTGCACAAGCAAATACCTGAGTGACCAACAGTTGTGCCACTCTGTGAACATGCAGCAAAAAAACTTACACAGATAACAAGAGCCATCAACTAGAGAGATGAAATTAATTAATGATAGATCCTCTTTTGGAAAAGGAGATGTTTAAAAAAGCATCCCACTCTGGAGAAGAGACATGAGGGTGGCCCAGGAGGACACTGTAGAAGGAAAGAGAGGGCACCATCCCTGACATCAGCCCCCCAAACTGGGTCAGGCAGGGTCTTACCTGAGGCCAGGACACGCAAAGTCTTGGCCACGCCCCCCCAGGGCGCACCCAGTGCCACAAAGGCACGGATATACTTGTTCTTCCAGGCCTGTGGCTGCCGCTGCAGAAAGTAGAGTGTGTACATGTTGCCCATGCTGTGGGCAACCAGCACCACAGGGCCCCCATACAGCTGATGCATCTCCTCGATCATCTCCCGGAGAGCCAGGAAGTAGGGCCCGTTTTCATCTGTAGGCCAGAGCCAGGCGGTGGTCAGGAAGGAAGGGTCCTGGGGCCTGAACCATTGAATGTTTTTCAGGCCAGATCCAGGACTAGGCGAGTGGGGGAAAATGCTAAAATCCAACTGGGAGTGGTCTGGTTTTCCCTCCTTTTCCAGGAAAGGAGGAAATGTAGGAGGTCCTTTCCCCCTCCTCAGCCTCATTATCTCTCCCCAGAGCTCAGAGGCCCAGAAATCCTAGGGTGAGGGATGGAGAAGGACAGGACAGATTGACCAGTGGTGGTAGCTGTGACTGCTAGGCTAGACACCAGAGGCCCTGGGGGACAGGGGAGAGCCCAGGGACCCTGGGGGCTGTGACCTCCTCGTCCCCACCTCCTAAGACCTCAGAGAGGAAGCAAGAGTGACCACTTACTTGGGGCTCGGCGCCAGTCGTAGGGGGCCCCCCGGACATCCTCACCCCGTGTGTAGCCCCAGCCCACAAGACTCTCTACCATGGTATGGAAATAGGAACCTGTAGACAGAAATGTATGAGAATTGTAGAAAGGACAGCCAGTGCCAGCTACCCACACCACACCCAACAAGGAGACTGTGACATCTACTGTAGGAAGATCCCTGAAGGAGTGCTATAAGGCTCTGTGCCTACACTGATTAGAGACAGTTTACAGGCTCATTTCAAACTAATAGCATTCCTCCCACTCTAGGAATACAGAACTTCCAGCCCCATTCCCTGGAGGGCATGAGGAAGGGCTACATACCCACACTGCTTCTGCTGGGGTCCAGGAACTCCAGTGAGAAAGTCTTCCCAAAGCCAGGAACACGCACATCTACACCATCTGGAAACTGGGTGGCCCGGGATGTTCTGTTGTAAACCAGCCTGTCGGGGGTGGGGGTGGGGATATTGAGCTGGTGATCCAGGGATGACACTGAACATGGTGTGTCCTAATACTTCCCTCTATCCTAAGCCACACTCCCTTACTATTCTCATGTCTGATAAGAAGTATATAAAGTATATAAAAAGTAACAAACTTTATAAAGCACAAATCAGAGTAACCAAGTCCAACAGAGGACCCCAAACAAGACTCATTCCAAAGATTAAACCCAGGGCCCCTGTCAAGGCAATATTTTCTTCTCCTCAATGTCATCAACCTCAGAATGCAGGTCTTGGATTTGGTTGGAAAAGGGAAGTATCAGACCTGGCTCTGCCATCAACATCATGCTTGACCCAAAAGGCAGGTAGCCTAATCTTACAGGCTCCCATTCCCCATCTCCATGGATTTAGCTCCTACCACCTACCACAATACATCACAGGGCAAAGGAGATGATAAGTGCAGCATACAGACCCAAACAGAGAAACCACCACCTTAGGGCCTGAACACCTGTGGCTGCTGTGTAGGTGGGTGGGCAAGGTGTGGAAAAATGATGGGACAAGGTGGTGGGAGACAGAAGGAAAGCTTTGTACTAGGCCAGGAACTTGGTTCTGGCCTACCCGATACCAAGGAGGCAAATGTGCCCAAGAAAACACAGGTGCCTAGACCTGAAGTTCTTGGTGGTCCTGAGTCCTAATCTCCATAAGATCAGCCACAGAAAGCTGACCAAGATACCCAACGTAGACCTAAATAATAGGTCCGGGGGGCCCACTTTCTCTAAGGTGATCTGTAGATTATCCCTACAGAAAAGTGTTGAAAACTTTCTACAAGGACAAAGCAGCTCTGTGCCAGATGAAAGTCTAAACAAGTCAGATGTCCAATGAAGGTAGACAAGCCACTCTCAGTATCAGCCTGCACCTCCGATTGGCAGTACCTGAGACCACGTCTCTGGTGTAAAAATAGAATTGCAGATCAACAGCCCAGAAATAACCCTGATCACATACAAAAGAGGAAAGAGTCAACAAAGTAGGCATCATAAACAACAGGGAAAGGCAAGGCACCTGAAGAACTAGCTAATATATCTCCAGAAAAAAAACTTTAATTTGTGAGACTCCATTCAGCTCAAACATTTACTGAGCACCAATTTGTTCCTGGTTCTACCGCTATAAAGATAAATGAAATACACCTTCTTTCTCTGCCCCTCTGCTGCTTGCGCTCTGTCTCTGTCTCTCTCTCAAAAATAAATAAACATTAAAAAATTTAAAAAAAAAAGGTAAAAGAGATATGCAACCTCTGCCTTCAGTGAGCTCAGTCTTAGCCCGGGGTCACATAATTCTGGGTTCAAATCTTAGTTCTGCCACTCATTAGCTGAGTGACCCTAGGCAACTTTGTAACCTTTTCGAGCTTCCAGGTTTCCTCGTCTGTAAACAAGGTTGAAAACAGTACCTGTTTCATAGGGTTGCTGTAAGACTAAATGAAAGAAAGTATGTAGCACAGGCTGTGCCTATATTCAATAAGTGGTAATTTTCTTTTTTTTTTTTTTTAATTTTTTTTTTAACGTTTATTCATTTTTGAGACAGAGAGAGACAGAGCATGAACGGGGGAGGGTCAGAGAGAGGGAGACACAGAATCCGAAACAGGCTCCAGGCTCTGAGCTGTCAGCACAGAGCCCGAAGCGGGGCTCGAACTCACGGACCGCGAGATCATGACCTGAGCCGAAGTCAGACGCTTAACCGACTGAGCCACCCAGGCGCCCCAATAAGTGGTAATTTTCAATACAGTATTATTTTATTATCAGGGAAACATCCTTGGAAACAAAGTTTGGCAACTGATAAAGATTAAAGGGAATAGACATGTGGCATGGAAGAAGGAAAGGTTAAGAGTTCTGGGGGAGTGGCAGGGGAAATTTTACAGAGGGACCAGGCTCAGGTTTTAAAGGGTGAATGGGGGGCAACTGGGTGGCTCAGTCGGTTAAGTGTCTGACTTCATCTCAGGTCATGATCTCAAAGTTTGTGAGTTCGAGCCCCACATCGCGGTCTGTGCTGACAGTGCAGAACCTGCTTGGATCCTCTCTCTCTCTCTCTCTCTCTCTCTCTCTCTCTCTGTCCCTCCCCTGCTCACTCTCTCCTTCTCTCTCTTAAAAACAAATAAACATTAAAAAAAAAAAATTAAAGAGTGAATGGAGGGAATTTATCAGGCAAAGGGTATAGAGCTAGATTCCAGGCTGAAAGTATAAAGACATGGAGACATGGTATGTCCCAGGAGGAACAAGAAGTTGAGGGGCCAGTGAGTGGTCAACTCAGAGGCAAGGGAAGGGATGGAGGCCACGTTGAGGCTATTAATAGGGGCTGAAGCATAGAATCCACATGTAAGGGGGTGCCTGGCTGGCTCAGTCAGTAGAGCATGCAACTTTTCTATCAAGGTTGTGAGTTTGAGCCCTACGTTGGATGTAGAGATTATTTAAAAATAAAATCTTCTGGGATGCCTGGGTGGCTCAGTTGGTTGTGCATCCAGCTTCGGCTCCAGTCTTGATCTCACAGTTCATGGGTTCAGGCCCCACATCGGGCTCTCTGCTGTCAGCACAGAGACTGTTTTGGATCCTCTGTCCCCGCCCCCCCCACCTCTCTCAGCTCTTTCCCTGCTCACTCTCTCAAAAATAATAAACAAAAAAAATTTTTTAATAAAAAAAATAAAATCTTCTGGCCAACTAATCTTTGACAAAGCAGGAAAGAAAATCCAATGGAATAAAGACAGTCTCTTCAGCAAAAGGTGCTGGGAAAACTGGACAGCGACAAGCAGAAAAATGAACCTGGACCACTTTCTTACACCATTCATAAAAATAAACTCAAAGTGGATGAAAGACCTAAATGTAAGACAGGATGCCATCAAAATCCTAAAGGAGAAAGCAGGTAAAAACCTCTCTGACCTTGGCCACAGCAACATCTTACTCAACACCTCTCCAGAGGCAAGGGAAACAAAATAAAAAATGAACTATTGGTACTTCATCGAAACCAAAAACTTCTGCACAGCGAAGGAAACAATCAGAAAGACTAAAAGGCAACTGACAGAATGGGAGAAGATATTTGCAAATGACATATTAGATAAAGGGTGAATATCCAAAATCTATACAGAACGTATCAAACTCAACACTCAAAAAACAAATAATCCAGTGAAGAAATGGGCAAGACATGAATAGACACTTCTCCAAAGAAGACAGCCAGATGGCTGACAGATACATGAAAAAATGCTCAACATCACTCATCATCCGGGAAATACAAATCAAAACCACAATGAGATACCACTTCACACCTGTCACAATGGCTAACATTAACAACTGAGGCAACAACAAATGTTGATGAGGATGCAGAGAAAGAGGATCTCTTTTGCACCTGGTGGGAATGCAAACTGGTGCAGTCACTCTGGAAACAGTATGGAGCTTCCTCAAAAAATTAAAAATAGAACTACCTTATGACCCAGCAGTTGCACTATGAGGTATTTATCCCAGGGATATAGGTGTGCTGTTTCGAAGGGGCACGTGCACCCCAATGTTTATAGCAGTGCTATTCACAATAGTCAAAGTATGGAAACAGCCCAAATGTCCATCGATGGATGAATGGATAAAGGAGAATTGGTGAGTATATATACAATGGAGTATTATCAGCAATCAAAAAGAATGAAATCTTGCCATTTGCAACTATGTGCATGGAACTAGAGAGTATTATGCTAAGTGAAATTAGTCAGTCAGAGAAAGACAAATATCATATGACTTCACTCATATGAGGAATTTAAGATACAAAACAGATGAACATAAGGGAAGAGAAGCAAAAATAATATAAAAACCAGGAGGGGGACAAAACATAAGAGACTCTTAAATACAGAGAACAAACAGAGGGTTACTGGAGGGGTTGTGGGAGGGGAGATGGGCTAAATGGGTAAGGGGCATTAAGGAATCTACTCCTGAAATCATTGTTGCACTATATGCTAACTAACTTGGATGGAAATTTAAAAATCAATCAGTCAGTTAATTAATTAATTAAAATCTTAAAAAAAAAAAAAAGAATCCATGCATAGGGTGTAAAGCACAAGGCATGAACTAGAGAGAGTAGAGCCAAGAGCTGCAAGAAAGGGAGGAAGAAAGTTCTGTCTCCGAGAGTGCAGAGGTGGTGCTGACTAGACAGGGGAAGTGAGAAGGGCAAGAGGTCAGTGACCTCAGGGTCTGTTGAAGCAGGGATGAGACAGAAATAGGTTCTAGAAATTTCTTTAACCTCGGTGAGCAGCACCCCATCTGT
Source organism: Panthera uncia (assembly GCF_023721935.1). NCBI lineage: Eukaryota > Metazoa > Chordata > Mammalia > Carnivora > Felidae > Panthera > Panthera uncia. Next base: position 8,067,795 of record NW_026057589.1, on the reverse strand, counting down.
GCCCCAGCCCCCACCTGATGTTGTCGATCCAGCAGTCAATGATGACAGGTAGCAGCAGCTCGAGGTTCAGCCAGAGGGTGAAGTAGTTGTCCGTCCTCTTGGAGCAGAGGTAATGTACGACCGTTGGCTTGTCCAGCTTTGCCTCCAGCTGGTTGCCCAAATCACCAGGCACTGCAGGGGGACACAGAACAGTCATGAGGCCCTGGACCGGCAGGCTGGAGATCCTTGAGGCTTGCACCCAAAGGCCTCCTACTATAGCTGTCCCAGGCTACAGAGTAGGGCCTTGTTTATTCAAAGGAATGGCAAACAGGACAAAGCACTGGGCCACTTAACTAGCCAAAACTGAATCCAGAGAAGGCACTCTAGGACAGGCTTGTGGATGGGGTGGCAATGAACAGAAACACAGTTGAGAGAAGTTCGTAATGGTACCTGCCAACCTCTTGAGAGCCCAGTAATCTTCCAGAGGGCAGATCATCTGGAGGGCCCTAGGCTCTCAGCACACCTGGACCCTGTGTCAGAGATGGCTACCCTGAAACAACACAACAGTCCAGCCACAGCCAGGTAGGGGAGGGTGTGACAAGGCCCAAGGATAACTTCTCTCTGCCCAAGCCAGTCTAGTCAGTCTATACACACAGAACCCTCAGGCCCTTGTGAGACTCAAACCCATCCCCATGGCTTCATCACCCAACATTCAAGGCCCTTGCCAGAATATTGTTCCCATTGGCCTTTCAGGCCTCACTTGGTTCTACATGCCATGCTCTTGCATCTTCCAAGCATATCACCATTTAGGATCCATGATCACTGAGTGAACCATCAGCTCTTGGCTCTCCTGGGCATTCTTTGGGTTCTACAAACCTAGCCCTGCACAGGGCATGCCCTCCCTTTGCATCATCTCACAGTGTCCTCAGGACAACCATGAGACGCAGGTGTGGCACCTGCATTCACCTTCCTTAACAACACAGATGCAGAAATGGGGGGTCCTCAGCATGACAGTGCAGAGACCTTGGTCACTGTCTGCAGCAAAGAGGAAATGGCTCAAGGAGGAAGTCACCAGATTTGCTGTGCCTGAATGCTCTTTGTCCTGGATAGGCTGTGTGGCCTCTATAGCAGTGGTCACTTCCTAAAATAGCAGTGGTCACTTCCTAAGCCCCTTTTTGCCTAAAACTAGGACAAAAGACATCCATGTAACTTTCACCTCAAATAACACTGGGAGAGAACATCCTTACTATGCTCACTTTACAGATGAGGAGACTGAGGTTGGGGTAGAAATGACTTGTTACAGTCCTCCACCAGCCCAAAGTCTTCTTCTGTATCACTTCTTTGGTTTCTACCACCAATTTGGGTCTCACTCATAGAAGGTGGTCCCCTTGGAGGCTGATCCTCTGATGGTCCCTGCTGTGTGTCCAGGAACAGCTCCTCCACTGCCCACCATGGGGTTTCCCAGGATTAATGCCAACAGCTTCACTCTCTGAGAAGCTGGGCAGATTAGGATTCTGTGACTCTGGCTGTGGCGTAAGGCTCCTCTGCTGTGACCTAGGATAAGCAAGAACTGAGCTGAATGAATTGAGTATAGTTAGCATCAATCCAAGCAAAAAGGCTGCCACACATCAGGGACCCCATCAGGGACCACACATTTCCCAATGTCACACCCTTCATACTCAGAACTCCTTAGGCTACCCATGACTTCTTGTGTGCTTACAGGATAAAGTCTAGATGAGCCAACCAGTCACGAGCCCTGCACAATTCACTCCTCCCCTAACTCCATTCCAGACATCCTGGATTGCTTACCTCTCTCCCTCTGAGATGTAATTTCCTCTGCCTGGAACTCTCTCCTGGCCTCACCTATAGCCACATTCTCCAGGCAGCCTTCCTTAACTGGATTGGTAGACTCTTTGTGCTTACCCAATACAGACCTCATCTCTAGGGATCCCTGTAAACTTAGGGAACACAGGGCCAAGTCTGCCCAAATCCCGTGGTGAACCTGAACCCAGCATCCCCCTGGAGTATTTCCTGGCCTAGAACTCCTGGTGGGAACCCCCAGGGACCACATTGTCAGCCAACCCTACCCTTCTGTGATCTGCATCACCCCCATTAAAATACCCCCATCAGAAAGAACATGGGAGTCATGCTGCAGCACACTCAGTATGTGACATATACCTCAGCATGTCTCTGCCCTTATGAATCCTAGCTGGCCACCAACTCAATGCTTGAATGAGGCATCCAAGGCCCCCAAGACAGAGAAGTCTCATCTCTGCCCACCACCACAAAGAAACCCTGTGGTTCCTGTATAATTACAGGGGCCAGGGCCAAGGGGTTGGCCAGGAAGGTCATCTAGACCCAACATAGCCCAGTCCAAATTGGTCTGGAAAGGGTAAGATGCTCCCTGACATCTGTTCATAGCCATTGTCCCAACCCTTACCTCTGTCTTTAGCCATCCTCAGATTCCCTTAGGCCTCCTCCCTCAGGCCAATGCCACCCATTTCGTAAGTTGGGGAGGGGGGTGTCTTGGTGGCAGGATAGGAGAGTCATTCTTTCCCCCAAAAGCTTCCTTTCAATAATGCCTCCTGAAACACATGGGGCTGGAAGAGTCGAGAGAGACAGCCTCCTAGCCATGCCCAAATCAACAACTGAGGACCCTGGAGACCAACTCCGAGAACACCCTATTCCCCCGCCGACCCTCAGGAGTGGGGCCAAAGGATCTCGGTCTCTCCAGCTAAAAAATTGACATAAAGCGAGGCAAAGCTTGGGACTGACGTAGATAGCATTACTGATAGACAACAGAACAGCAGCCCTCCCATTTACCCCATTATTCTACAGGGGAAGGTGAAGAGAGGTTGACCACACCCGCGCCCAGCATGGCGAGAGGTGGACGGACCGAACCAGGTGACAAGACAGTCATATGCTCCCCACCCCACGCTTAGAGCACAGCAGATCTGGAAGACGGCTCCGCCCGCACCCGGTCCTGCCGGATGCACGAGCAAACGGACCCACGACTGTACGCGCGCCTCACCCAGCACCACAGGAGGGGGACGTCCGACCGGGAGCGCTGGGTCTACGAGCAGCAGGAGGAACAGGAGGCCACCCAGGAGCAGCGCCGCAGAATAGGGACAGAGGCGAAGACCCATTGCGTGCCACGGCCGCTACAGGTCCGAGGTGCGGATTCAGCGCCCTGGGCTGGCGCCTAGGCCGGGGCGGCGGCGACGAGCTTAACCCCCCCGCCCGCAGTAGACCACGGCCGCCGGGCCAATCAGGATCCATCTTCCCCAAACGGCCTGCCAATAGGAACTCGCCGCCAGACACGTCCCTCCCGTTTGGAGCTCGCTGCCTCGCCCCTGCGGATCCCCTGCCAGCTCCTTGGACCGTGCTGCGCGCCGAGCGCATCGATCGATCTGGGCTCAGCCTGGCTTCTCTGCCCTGAGTCCCCGACCGGTCGCACCCAACTCGCCGCTGCTGGAGACCCAGCACAGCTTTGGGTGTCCACAATCCACGCTGCGCAGCCCGATTCCTGGTGCGTCCCTGCTTTGGGATCTGGAACGGGCTGGGCCGAGGGAGGATTCAGGGTCCAGTGCTGGCAGCTGCTGAGAAACCCTGGTCAGAGCAAGAAGAAGGGGAGAAGTGAGTCTCGGAAAGTTCTTGGGCCTTAGGGGACCGGGAGCTGACCAGGACCTTTGTGCAAACCCTACACCGATTCTATACACCCTGCTCCGATGTCACCTGGGTTCAGGCAACGGGTTCAGGGACTCCCCTGCGTCTGTCCAGGGTTTAGGAATAGGGGCAGGACAGGTAGAGGCTAGGTCAATGTGTTTCGTTTCCGAGTGAGAGGGCTCCCCTCCTGTTTTAGTTGCGCGCAGTATGGAGCCACAACATCAGACTGAGCAGTACTCGCGCCCAGTTGAAAGTGGGTTTGAACCTCAACCTTGCACCATGGCCCATCAGCAAATTTTCCAGCAGAGCAGGGCAGGGACTTCGGAGTCCACCTCCCATCCCAGGCAAACTGGGGATCCAGAGAGGGCAGAGGCTCCCTGCTAGAGGAATCAGAGGTGAACAGAGTGGCTAGATCTGAGGGCTGGCAATACGGCCAGCACCATGGGTCACCCTATGATAGGGAGACCAGCATGTTTGGAAACTGGAAGTCTTGATCCTCCACACACCTCCTCCTGAGGGTTAGACAACACCCTGATCATCCCCTGGCTGGTCTCAAGACCTCTAGCCCACCCATTCCTTCCTTCCTTCCTCTTGGTCAATGGCAACACTTTCTAGCCTTTCAGAGTGCTGCTAGCAGTCACAGTGCTGCCCCTCTGTGTTCTTATAACACTGGTGGTTGGAGTACCTTACTTTTTTTTTTTTTTTAATGTTTTTAATTTATTTTTGAGAGAGAGACTGCACAAGTTGGACAGAGGGAGAAAAAGGGGAACAGAGGATCTGCAGCAGGCTCTGCGCTGACAGCAGTGAGCCCAATGTGGGGCTTGAACTCACGAACTGCGAAATCATAACCTGAGCTGAAGTCGGTGAACGGTGAAATCATGACCTGAAGCGAAGTCGGATGCTCAATCAGCTAAGCCACCCAGGTGGCCCTAGAGTAGCTTACTCTTTTAAGGTCCACCTATCTCCCACCTCAGGCCCTGGCAAGGACTTAAAACTTCTGCCTCCCTCCATCCTAGAACCCAGAAAGAGGGGTTGCCAAGGACCAATCTGTTGCAGGCCCACGGTGGGAGACCATAGAGATCATTTTGTCAGTACTAGGGACAGGCAGGAGTCCACGGCCAAGAGTTAAGTGAAGGGAGGGTAGGCATCAGGATGGCCTGGGTTGCTTTGGACTTTGGATAGTCTGAATGTCTTGTCAACCCAGCAGCCTCAGGTGACCATGGACCCTTCACAGGGTGGCCCTGTCCTCTGGAGCAGTTCCGTGGTGCCCCAGTCCCACAGGCCTTGCAGATGATAGGGACCATGGCCATCGGGGAGAGGATGTTAAGGCCTAGTCACAATGGTCTGTGCTGGCACTGTGGAGAGGAGAGGAGTCAGAAGGTAAGGGTCTCCCTTTCTCACAATGACCCTGTCATCCACATGAACCTCCTGGCTGCAGACCTGGGTTCATCCTGGACTCTAGATACTTCCCTGATTCTCAGACCCACAACCAGGTGGTCACCAAGTCTTGCCAGCTCTACCTTCCCAATGCCAAACTTTCATCCCCAAAGTAGCCTCCTTGCTGATGTCCCAATTTATGCCCTTATTCCTATGGATTTCTCTCCCTGTGTCAGGTTGTCATCATTAAACATTAAATCAGGCCCATCACTGTCTGCCTAACCCCACACATAATCCTCCTACTGCATGCATCATATGCATCTCAGTCATAGTGAGTGAGGACCCTGCAGGGGACTCTGACCTTTTCCCCCAACTTCCACCTCCTCTCTCTCCCAGCTCCCTCATCTCCAGTTTCAATAGCTTGTTGGATCTATTCATCCTTGCGTAAGACAACTGAAAAATCCCTCAAGTCACCAATGGTTTTTTGGGTAAAGATTTTTTTTTTTATGGCTTCAAAGGTTTGTTTTTTGCCTTACTGATACAGTATAAAAGGGGAAAGAATTCAGAAACTATTTCCTAAAGTAGATGAATGATACAAATGTTAGTGTGATGCTGTACACTTCAGTTTTATACAGCAAACAGTTCCAACTGTCAGCTTATGGGTGAGCTAGCAAGAAACATTACATGAATTAATTTTAAGATGTAAGCATATTTACATACTTGCTTATTTAGTTTTGAAAATCTAGTGTTCTTTACCCCATGGCAGTCAAGACTGGGGCTTAATGCAAGATGTTTCAGCATGCTTCGCCATTTGCTTTTATGCATATGACAATAAATGCAGTTTTGAAAAAGAAAAATAACCTCATTCTCCCTCAGGACTTCTGCACTTGTTGCATTGGGATCACTCTGCAGCCCCCATTTTGGGGGACTTAACTGAGCTCTGTATTTAGGTCTCAGCCCAGACATGACCATTGATTGACTCTGAAGCAGGCCCTACCTGGCTCCTATCAGAATATAATCACCAGAAGAGCAAGCCCCTCACCTGCCCATTACTGGGGCTATTGCCTTCTTTGGTTACTAGTTACCACCAGCACAGTCCCAGGCACACAGCAGGTGCTTAACATATATTTAATGAATGAGTGATACACCCCCCGCGCCCCCCCACCGCCTTCTCTAACCCTTCCCCCTTCCAGGATATGGTCCTAGTGCCAGTCAGACCTGGAGGAGAGAAAGAACTGAGAGGTCCACAGGGCTGGATGTGAATTCTGGAAAAGATTGGGAAAGAAGGATAATATTCCTGTGGAGAACACTCTGGGCAAAGGCCAGATGTGGGAATAAGCCCAGAGACTGGGGAGTCAGGTCAGGTGTGGTATCTTTCTCAGGAGAGAATCCAGCCAACAGCCTTTACCTTTTCTCTTTTACTGGGCCCTTTGCATTCCCTCTTGCTCACCCAAGTTCCAAGCTCCCCTATCTGGACCAGGTGTGTGCCTGGGCTTAGGGCAACCCAACCAAGACCAGGGCTTCTGAGCCGAGCCCATTTGAAGGCCAACTGATTCTCCTTTAAAGCTCATGGCTCATGAGGCTCCTATTCTTCTGCTCCTAGTGTCTCTCTGGGGTCATGAGAGGCCAGACTCGGGGGTTCTGAACAGGGGCCCAGAACAGGGTGTCTAACCTGGCTTAGGCATCAAAGAATGTTGCCTGGAGGAAGAATTATTAGAGATGGGTTTTGAAGGATAAGTAAGAATTTGCCAGGAAAACAATAGGTGTAGGTAGGTGGGTGGTCCAGACAGGGAGCTTAGTATGTGCAGCAGCCTGAACACCTGAACAATCACACTGTGTCTGGGGTACGTGGTGGGTGGGAGTGGAAGAGAGGTTGAGGGTTCTGAAAACCAAGCTTAACAACTTGGTGTATGTCCAGGAAGCCCGGAGCCACAAAGATGCTCAAGCTGGAGGGAGGCAGGATCAAGGGTCTTCCCTTTTCACTTCTCTCCTGGAGCATTGCCCTAGGTGGAGCTCTCCAGTGGAAGATCCTCCTTCCAGCCTCAACACCTTGTTCAGGGGGACAGAGTCAGTGCGCCCTCTGGTGGGTACTCAACAGCTATATGGCAAAGGCACGTAGCTGGGAACCTGTATGGAGGGGCAATGCACTGGCTACCCTGGAGGCCCAGGAGATAAGAAAGGGTAGTAGCGATTGACCCAATTGCCGGCCAAGGGGCTGCAGAGGGTGGGGATGGCCCTGAGCTTGGGAGTGTGGATCGCCTCTGTGGATACCACAAGGCACCCCAATGTAGAATCCTTCCTAGAGGGGTGCCTGGCTGGCTCAGTCAGTAGAGCATGTGATTCTTGATCTGAGGTTGTGAGTTGCAGCCCCACTTTGAGTGTAGAGATTACTTAAAAATACAATCTTTAAAAAAAGGAATCGTCTCCTGCAGTGGGATATTTTCTGGCTTGGGGGAGAGAGAGAGAGAGAGGAGGGTGCTTTTACACCACTCCTAGACGCCCTGTAGGCCCACAAGGATGGTCACACTCCTGGCCCCATGTAAGGATCTCCACTCTGTATCTGTCCCAACTTTCACGTCCCAAAGGCTGGAGTGCCACTGGCCTTTGTAGCAGGCCTCAAAGAGCCAAGGTAAGGATGGGATTCCACAAGCTTGTGGTCTAGCTCACAGGACCAAGTTCCTTGCCCCCAAGTACCTGGATTACAGTTTGGGAAATGCAATAGGCTGGACCGTTGGAGCCTTACCCTTTTCACCCACCTGATTTCCAGTTCATTCACTAACAATTCATGAACTCTAGTAGCTGGGTTGGGATGGGAGACATTCCCAGTGAAATACAGAAATCTCAAACTACAGTGGGGGCCCCTGCTACAGAGGGAGGGGACTTGAGAGGAGAAAGTCTGGAGGAAGAGCAGGGGTTAACTAGGGCAAGGGCTGGGTTGGTAGGAGAGGAAATAGCACACACAGGAAAAACCCCTTATCCCCAGGTAAGGTTACTAGTTCTGAAATAGCCAAAGGCTAAAGGTGCAAAGCACTTAAGACAACTATTTATTCATTCATTGTCTTGAGCAAGTACTATGTGCCAGGTGCACTGATAGGCACTGGGGATGAGCCTGTCCTTTAGGATCTGATGTTTGGGTGGGGGTGATGTAGGGAGACAATCAATAAACGTTCTATTGTGTTAGAAGTTACTTTAGTGTTGGGGGAAAGGAGTGAAGGTTGTTTACTATTAGTGGTATGATCTGGGAGGACCCATCTGAAGATAAGTAAAGGAGCTCAGCAACGCAGGGGCTCTAACGTTATTTTAAAGAATTTAGTTTTTCAAGAAGAGTCCAAGCACTATAAACTGTCATGCAGGAGGGCGTGGGCGGATGGGCGAGCAGGAGCTTAGGGGAGCCGCCCCACGCTGCCAGGAGGGATAGAGCTGCCACACTGGACAAGTTACTTTTTTTTTTTTTTTTTAATGTTTGTTTATTTTTGAGAGAGAGAGAACAGGGGGAGGGGCAGAGAGACAGGGAGACACAGAATCTGAAGCAGGCTCCAGGCTCTGAGCTGTCAGCACAGAACTCAACATGGGGCTCGAACCCACGAACCGTGAGATCATGACCTGAGCCCAAGTCGGAAGCTTAACCGACTAAGCCACCCAGGTGCCCCAAGGACAAGTTATTTCAAGAGGGTGGCTTCTCTGAGGAGCTGGCGACTTCGAGACCCACGCAGAAGGAAAAATACGGAAAGGCCTAGCGGGAAGGTTGAACGGATGGGGGCGCCAGGAAGGGTCAGACCGAGATCAAGTAAGCACCCAGATGGCAGGGTGGTGACTCCGGGAGACAGGAGCCCGACAAGGAACAATGTACGTCAAGGGAGTTTAGGAGTGCCGCTGGGGTGAAGAGTTTACTGCAAAGGCTTGGATAGAGGAAGCCCCAACTCCGCCTGGCGCAGGCGCGCTCCAGGAAGGGTACGGGAGGAGCCTTACTTCGTTGTTGGGCCCTGCCCGGAGAACAAATATTTGACATTCCAGGCTTATCTAAAAGGGTGCAGGACCCGAAGAGCGACGTTTCCCCCCTCCCCCAGGGCCTGATTGGCCTGGGGCTTCCGCCAGTCGGGACCAGCGGGCAGGCGCCCGAGTGGGCGGTCCCCAAAGGGGCGGATACCTGCCCAAACCATGGGGAAGCGCTAATCGCCCGTAGCCCGTAGAGGCTGGAATACCTGTCTACTTCCCACTCCCTCCATACCGCCGAGTCCTGGCGCGAGTCACTTCCGTACTGGACACCTCAGTCTCTTTATCTGTTAAGTAGGGACGCGTTGAAGTGTGGGTTCAGTGGTCAAGGTGTCGGAAGCGCCCCCTCCACCCTGGGCTCTTTCTCCGCCGTCCGAAGGTCCACGCAGAGCCCAGCTCTTACGAAAACGCGAGGCGCGGCTCTCGCCTCAGTTTTGGCACGGGCTTGACAACCCCACGTCCCTTCTTCCCGCCGGACTCTTCAGTTTCTCAGTCATATAAATGGGAGAACTTAGGGTAGTCCGGAGCGGTCTGGAAACGCGCCGTAAAGGAGCCTCACTAAGCACAATCGGGCGAAAGGGTGTTGGGAGCCCTCCACGCGCGACGGTCCTTATTGGTTTGCTTGTCTCGGATGGAGAAGAGACTGAGGATCTGCAGCCCTCACGCCCCCATTACACGGCCAGTGCGCTCACATCTCCAGGCAACAGGCCCGTCGTCAAGCTGGGAGGGCGACGAAAACAGGCTGGAGTCTCCACCTGGGGTAGAGGTGAGGCTCGAGGCCCAGATCATCCGGCTTAGCCCCGTCTCCCAGGGGCGCTCTCTGGAGTTGGAACGGGGCGCTTTCTGCTTACCAAGTACCGAGGCCTGCACACCTCCTACTGGGTTTTGGCATCGAAGGCACTTCCTGGAGCCAGGCTAAGGCCAGGTCTTAACACCTGTGTGGACGAGCCCTGACCTGTGACTTCTGGTCTCTCGACCCCGTGGCTCTTAGGACCTCTGTTGATCCCTGACCCTCCCCCCAATCCCATTGGCTTATGGTGACTCCCCCCCCGGTGATATCCAATAACTCACCGCCCTCTTTGACCTTTGGTGACTTCTATCATCCCCAGACCGGCCGTCGTGACCCCCACAGCCCCTAGACTGCCTTCTGGTGATTTTCACAAATCCCGTGTGACCCTTAGGGACTGCAGAAAGCCCCTGGCTTTGCATTTTTCTTGGCGTAGGCCTCATGGTGGGGAGGAACTTGGAAGAAGATGAGATCGCCCCAGTAGTTAGGCAGGGCACGCTGGTGGAGCGGGAGTCCGGGCCATGAGCGCGAATCCCGGCCCGGCGTCAGAGCGCGCTTGCCCTGCGTTAGGCTCTAGCAGCCTTCTCCCTCGGTTCCCCAAGACGCCCTCGGTCACGTGGCCGGCAGGGAGAACAGGTAACTCGCCCAGAGAGGGCGGGGGCCAGTAGCCGCCCCGCCCCTCGGGGCGCCGCGGGCGGGTCTCAGCAGCGCCCACTGCGCCAGCCGGGCTGCAGGTGCCGCCCCCGACACACGGTGTCCCGCCCAAACTGATTCGTGTCTGCCGTCGGCCGGTGCGTGCGTGCACCTCGTCGGTCCGCGTGTGTCTGGACGAGCTCCCCCTTCCTCTGCGGCCATGACTCCGCCGCCTTCCCAGCCACCGCCCCCGGGCTCGAACCCCGCCTCAGACTCCGCCACCGACCCCCGCCCAGGACCTGGACCCCTAGTCGTACTGTTCGGAGCCACGGCCGGTGCGATGGGGCCGGACCTGGGCTCCGACGAGACCGACTTAATCCTCCTAGTCTGGCAAGTGGTGGAGCCGAGGAGCCGTCAGGTACGATGAAAAGGGGGCAGCAGGGTGTCCAGGTTGTTTCAGGATCTGAGGCGAACAGTGGATGATCGGTTACCCCCGCCGCTCGTAGGTGGGGACGTTGCACAAGTCATTGGTTCGCGCTGAGGCGGCCGCACTGAGTCCGCAGTGCCGCGAGGCGAGCGGCCTGAGCGCCGACAGCTTGGCGCGGGCCGAACCGCTGGACAAGGTGCTGCAGCAGGTGAGTGCTGGGGCCCGGGTGAGTGGAGACATGGCCGGGCCGCGGGACATTTCTTGGCGGGAGAGGAGGCAGGCGGCAGGGCCTGGCATGCTGCGACCAACTGGCCTGGGCGGTAGGACGAGTTCCTGTTGTTTAAAAATTTCAGAGATTCCCGCGTGTGCCGGCCATTCCTGGGGGCACCTTACTTTTCAGCCTTTCCAGGGATCCACTCCTACTGAGCCGCGGGATGGAGGCTACGAGACCCCTGCTAGGGTCCCGGCCGGCGTGACTGTGAGGCTGAGACGCCTCTGGGGACCTGCCTCGCCAAGTCTCCCAGAAAAGCAGTCGGAAGCCAAAAGGGCCGAGGGACCTGGTCTTGGCCGTAGGTCACGGTCCCTGCCGCCTGCGTCCTCGGCCCACCCACCCTCCTAGGAGACGCAGGAGCGGGGGCGAAGGGCGGGGTCTGCCTCAGAGGCAGACGCCGCCAGGTGTAAGCTGCTCGTCTAGGCCTGTCCCGGCCGGCTGGCCAGGCGTGGGCGCTGTCCAGACCCCGCCTGGAGGCTACCTGACTCCTGAGTGCAAAGGCCCGGGGTGCCTCCCAGCCCTGGCTGGAGTGGGAGGCGGTTCCCATTGCTGTTTTCTTTTCACTACTGTACTTACCCTGTGCCTGTTAAGTGTAATGAGTTTAAGTGCTTTACACGCACAAATACTTCAATTTCTCAACAACTCCTCCGGTGGTTCTTGATTTAGGTACAAAGATGTTGAACCTGAGCCTGCTCCTGAAGGGCTCCCAGGCTAGCCCCTACTTGGGGAGTGTGCTGAAGGAGAACTGGGTTGGTTTGCTCTGGGCCCCCGCTTAGTGCTTATACCTGTTCTCCAGAGGTAGTAAGGCTGCTGGAGACTGGGCGAGGAGTGCTCCCCACCCCCCCCATGAGTAAACAAGCCCGTGCCAGCCGGTCGATAGGGTGTGGGTCAAAGCTCATGCTGCCCCTGGCGTCCAGGTATGGGGCTCTGTCCTTGGATTTTCTCTGCTTCTTGGTTGGTCAGACTTAAGAGGTGGGGCTGCCATTGACCGTGAGCCAGCTGGGCCTCAGGCAGGATTGGGCCTCCCCCACCTGTCTGAGGGTGGTGCCTGGTCAGGGACAGGTTTAACCTGCTTTGCTCCGCCCCTTCCCACCTGCTTATCCCACTCCACCAGGTGTTTGCTCTGGCACCACTCCAGACTCTTGGAGTGTGTGTGATGGGGGCTTGGGTGATATGTGACTACCCCCATTTGGCCTGGAAGAAGTGACCGTGGACTGGGGGAGAAAAGGGACACAGAGCCAGACCCAACAGGTGTGGCCAACTCCTCCCCAGGCAGGGTAGGGCTGAACATCTAGCTGAACCAGCTTTGCAGCCTGTGCCCTCCCTCCTCCTGCCCACCCAGCTGTGAGTCTGTCTGTCTCTCTCCCCACTCCCTATCCCCAGTTCTCACAGCTGGTGAGCGGGGATGTGGCTCTGCTGGGCGGGGGCCCCTACATGCTATGCACTGATGGGCAGCAGCTGCTGCGACAGGTCCTGCACCCTGAGGCCTCCAGGAAGGTATGCCACTGAGGGCACAACAGGGGGTAGGGTTCCCAGGACCCCCATCATGGGGGTGGGCAGGGCAGCTCAGTTCCCTCCATTCATGCCCACTCCCATGTGCCCCTAGAACCTGGTGCTCCCCGACACCTTCTTCTCCTTCTACGACCTCCGCAGAGAATTCCATGTGCAGCACCCAAGTGCCTGCCCTGCCAGGGAGCTCACCGTGGCCACCATGGCACAGGGTATCTGTGACCCCAGCAGGGTTAGGGTGGAGGGGAAGCTGCAGGCGGTTTTTGAGTATGTGCGTCCTAGAGGGTTATGTGAACACATGCAAGTTTACATTATCTGCTGAGTGCTTGAGGGCACATGCCTCTGTGTCTGTGCTGGGGTGCACTGGAAATATGGACATATGTTTGCATATGTCTGGGATGGGGACTTGTAAGGGCATATATTACCTGGATCCAAACAAATGTTTGCCGGGACTCTGCATTTGTCCATGTAGGGGACTTGGACCTAGGTGGGACCAAGATTGGTGCTCATGCTGGGATTTCCTCACTGTTACTTCCCTGTTCATAGACCTGGGGCTGGAGACAGATGCCACAGAGGATGACTTTGGGGTCTGGGAAGTGAAGACAATGGTAGCTGTCATCCTACACCTGCTCGAAGGGCCCAGTGGTAAGGTTCCCCTGCCACCTGTCACCTGCTCTCAGGACTGGGTGAATGTCTACCTCTTAACTTTCTCAAAGTCCCCCTCCCCACTTGTTACTTTCTTTGAGACCACAGGTAGATGCTCCTTTGTCACCTCATCCCCCTCAACTGTCCTCTTTTTGCAGAGCTTGGTGGGGAGACCCCCTCCACCAGACCCTGCTGACCCCCATGCCATCTCCTCTCAGGTCAATTGTTTTCGAAGGCAGAGGTGGTAAAGCAGAAATATGAGACAGGTCCTTGGTGAGTGTGGGGGCAGGGGTGGGGGTGACAATAGCTGGACAGCTCTGATTCTGTGCCCTGCCCCCACAGCAGCAAGGCCGATGTGGTGGACAGTGAGACTGTAGTTCGGGCCCGTGGGCTGCCCTGGCAGTCATCAGACCAGGACGTGGCTCGATTCTTCAAGGGACTCAACATTGCCAGGTGGGTACAGCAGGCAGGATGGGTGGCTCAGGAGGGCAGGCCCGCCCAGGAAGCACTAACCCAGCACTGGCTCCGCAGGGGTGGTGTAGCACTCTGCCTCAACGCCCAGGGCCGCAGAAATGGCGAGGCCCTCATCCGGTTTGTGGACAGCGAGCAGCGGGACCTAGCGCTGCAGAGACACAAGCACCACATGGGTGTCCGCTATATTGAGGTGGGGCTTTGGGCTGGGAGTGAAGAAAGACAGAGCTGAGGCCAGCCAGGCTGGAGACCCATGGGCTGCCCCCACTGTACCCACAGGTATATAAAGCAACAGGAGAAGAGTTTGTCAAGATTGCAGGGGGTGAGTGTGCTCCCAACAGCACCTAGTTCCCTTGGTTCTTGATCCATGTCCCACTTGCCCACCACCCCCTGCCTTTCTGCTCCCCTGTGCCAGGTGTAGGTGGGTATTTGGAAGGGCACAAATGAAGTCAGTAGGTGACTCCCATGCCTCCCACCAAGGCACATCACTAGAGGTGGCTCGTTTCCTGTCACGGGAAGACCAAGTGATTCTGCGGCTACGGGGACTGCCCTTCTCAGCTGGGCCGGCAGATGTGCTAGGCTTTCTGGGGCCAGAGTGCCCGGTGACTGGGGGTGCTGATGGGCTGCTCTTTGTGCGCCACCCTGACGGCCGGCCCACTGGTGATGCCTTTGCCCTCTTTGCCTGTGAGGAGCTGGCACAGGCTGCGCTGCGCAGGCACAAGGGCATACTGGGTAAGCGATACATTGAACTCTTCCGGAGCACTGCGGCCGAGGTGCAGCAGGTGAGCACCCAGGGCTTTCCCTACCCTCTGTGTGATTCTCCAGGGTGCCCCTTCCGTCCCCTGTGCACCGGCCCTACTCGGCATGACCAGCCTGTTGCTGCCTTCCTTACCAGGTCCTCAACCGCTATGCATCCAGCCCACTCCTTCCTACACTCACTGCTCCACTGCTGCCCATCCCCTTTCCACTGGCAGCTGGGACTGGGAGAGATTGTGTACGCCTTCGAGGCCTGCCCTACACAGCCACCATTGAAGACATCCTTAGCTTTCTGGGGGAGGCAGCTGCTGACATCCGGCCCCACGGTGTGCACATGGTGCTCAATCAGCAGGTGAGGCTGGTGCCAGTGGGGACACACGTAACTAGGAAGGGGTGTGTGGTTGGGAGTAAGGCATTCTTACATACTTCAGATTGCTTACAAGACCACCATGTGTACAGGGCCGGCCGTCAGGTGATGCTTTCATCCAGATGACATCAGCAGAGCGGGCTTTAGCTGCTGCTCAGCGTTGCCATAAGAAAGTGATGAAGGAACGCTACGTGGAAGTGGTCCCCTGCTCCACAGAGGAGATGAGCCGTGTGCTGATGGGAGGCACCTTGGGCCGTAGTGGCTTGTCCCCTCCACCCTGCAAGCTGCCCTGTGAGTGTCTCAGGGGCTGGGGAAAGGAGGCATGTGGGGGCCAAGCTGTTGTAACTCTCACTTTCTACAGTGGGGACTCCTTTCTGACTGCCTCATCCAGGGCAGTGCTGGGCTCCCTGCAGATGCAATCTCTACTTCTGCCTCCAGGCCTCTCACCACCCACCTACGCCACCTTCCAGGCCACCCCAACACTCATTCCCACTGAGACGGCAGCTCTATATCCCTCTTCAGCACTGCTCCCGGCTGCTAGGGTGCCTGCTGCCCCCACCCCTGTTGCCTACTACCCAGGGCCAGCCACTCAACTCTACATGAACTACACAGCTTACTACCCCAGGTATCTGCTGCTAAGAAAACTCCAGTCTTGTCCCCATCCTGGTTTGGGGGAGGGTCATGATCCCCTTCCTGCACCAGATAATCCAAGGTCTGTTAGAGCTCACACTTACACTAAGATGGACACGGGAGTGACAGATGTGGCCTGGCTGATGCCATCTACAAATCAGAATGGAGATGACTCTGTAGAGGCAGAGGTTTTAGGCAGGAAGAACTGAACTAAACAAGGCACAGGCAAAGGAAGAGGGAGGCAGGTCTTGGTCTAGGCCATAAACGGGACTGCTTTCCTAAATTCCTTCCTCTCCCATCCTAGCCCCCCAGTTTCCCCCACCACTGTGGGCTACCTCACCACACCCCCTGCTGCCCTGGCCTCTGCTTCCACCTCAGTGTTGTCCCAGCCAGGAGCCCTGGTCCGTATGCAGGGTGTCCCATATACCACTGGTATGAAGGATCTGCTCAGCATCTTCCAGGCCTATCAGGTGAGGTGTGGCTGGAGGGCTTGGGAACCTGATTGAGGCTGGAGCTTCCTCCCCTAAATCTCTTTCCCTTCTGCAGTTAGCCCCTGATGACTACACCAGTTTGATGCCTGTTGGTGACCCACCTCGCACTGTGCTACAGGCCCCCAAAGAGTGGGTGTGTTTGTAGGTGAGGGAGCCAGGAGGTAAGAGCTGGCTGATGTCTAACATGACTCTCTTGCATCCAGAAAACCAGCACCCTCAACCAGGTGGCTTCTTTCTGGCTTGTCAAAGCTCTCAGAAAGCACCTAGAGGAGCTCAAGCCCTAGCTGCACCTCCCACTTATTGCCCTGCCTGTTCACCCCAAAGATGATGGCTGGACCCTGCATGCAGGACTGGGGGTGGAATTGTGTTACCTTGCTCCCAACAGCCTGATCTGGGCCTCCTGAGTAGCATCGAGAGTCTTTGGTCAGCTTTGGCCATGGCCCATACCCTCAGATTCTGTGGGGCTGATGTCCACAGCAGGCTTGTTTTCTTTTTAAAAATGTAAGCCCTGGTGCCTTCAACGTATGACTCCTGGGAACTTCTGAGTAAAGATCCCAATGTTCTACCTTCCCCTATCCCTCCTAGTAGGGGGCAGGGAGGCAGAGAGTGCTGGCCCCAGCTCCCACGATACTTGGACCTCAATGGCCACGTTGTGCCAGGTGGTCCCATCTAAGGGACTTCCAGCTTGGCACAAGCTTTGTGGCAAAATCACAAGCTGTTTTGATGACTATACTGCAATATCCCCAGAGGACACTAGGGGGCAGGAGGCCCTCACACAAGAACTCAGGCTCAAATTTTAAAGGGGACTTTCTGCCTACTTTTCATGCACACCTTGGGCAGGCCAGTTGTCCTGAATTCAGCAGACACCGTGGAATGTCCTTTGCACCCATTAGAGGGTACAGAACTGAAGCTTCGGAAGGAATTTGGAACTCTACTCACTCCTCCGTAAAATAAACAAAGGTTCTAACCAAGTGGACTTTTTAAAAGCCAAAGTCTCCTTAGCTTTGGACCCCAGAGTGAGGGGCTCCACACCTGCCCCAGGCAGAGGAAAACTCAGGCAGATTTCAAGGACACCGTTGACCGATCACCATTTATTATTTCAGCACTGTAACTGAGGAACCTGAATTGCTGGCTCTTCTCTGTTATTTGTGTAAGGAGCACTATATTCCTACAAAAGGTTTTAAAATACAAAATATGTAAGAAAACAATCCCAAGTGCTGTAAACACAACTGAGATCCAGTTCCTTAACTGAACATTGCCCATTTTATAAAATATAAGGTTTCAACTTTAGCTCACCTGAGCTTTAAAGATGACCATCTATTCAGAGTATTAAAAACAGGGCTTCATAGGCAGACCCAACAGAGCTCTAGTGATAGTGGTTAGCCCTGGGCAGGGTAGGTTGCCCTTCAGACAGCAACACCACATGTGCACCTGAAGACAAGGCCTCTGTTCCCTTTCAAGCTGTTTTCAGCCATGTTTCTGTGTGTATCTCTAGTAAGCAGAAGACTGCTTAACCCATGGCTCAATTCAAGATCTAGCACAGGCTGGAAGGGGTAGGAGTGAGTGCTAGGACATGCCCAGTTGCTACGTTGCTACTGAAGTCAACTTGCATAGTTCAGTGGATGTGTGCTTTAACACCACTTATGTTGCACAAAGGATTAAAGTCTTTACCTCCAAAGCCAAAAAATATTGACTCGTAAGCCAAAGATTTTACAAAATGATACAAGACTGCTCATATAGTATATAAAGCTCTTTTAAAATTTAACTTTTATTTTAAATAGGAAAGCATTTCTAGTGCTACAGGCATCAAGGTATTTAAAAGGCATCAAAATTTGGTGCATAGCAACTCTGGATCATAGAGGCTTTTATTCTTGAGGGCAGCAGAGCAACCCCCAAAGGGTCTTGTAAGGGGAACTCTTACAAGAACCTCCTGTGAGGCAGCTACCCCAGGGGCAAGAGGGAGGAGGCAAGTCTGACCAGCTGTCTGAAACTTCGAGTCAGGGGCCGCCTCCCACAACCCCTCCAAACCAAAGGAAGCTGTGGGCTTCCAACTACAGGCCCTGAAGCAAATCTCACTATCCACACTCTGACATAAAACTTACTTTAAAAAGAAAATCTAAAAACACCCAACTCCAGGAGGGACCAGAGTGATTTGCTGAAGGACAGACATTTTTTTCTCTAACTAGTTTTAGGGAAAAAATATAAATCATCATGGTTTAAAGAAAAAGAAAAAAAAAAACAACAACCCATACTTCATCCTGTAGGAGGTCAACAGCTCCTACCCGGCTGACTAGAGGTGGTGGGCAACGAACTGGCTCCCTCTGCCTAGGCCCCACTTGGCTTCAATAGAGAGTCCTGGCATCCAGAACTCCTAATCCCCAAGAGTAACAACATCAAGCCCTTTGACCAGCTCAGCACACTGTCACACATAATAGGCACTCAAAAAATTTGCTTCCTGAATAAATGAAATTACATGATTTTGTTTGAAAACATACTGCAAGCTTCAGGGGCTTTGAAATGGGCCCGGCCTTAGAACAGGTACCTAATCCCATTAAAGGGAGGGATAAAAGGGGGTTTGGAAAAAGCACCCAACTCGGGCACCTCCTTTGGTAGACAGCAGGCTGGAGTTTCTTGCTGGCCCCGGCCTTGGGCACCAGCCTCACCAGCAGCAGCACCAGGGTATCTTTGGTGTGGAGGGTCAGGTCTATGATGCTACTGCATGTTTGGGTTTGCCCCAAAGCCTTTGGGGGAAAAGGCTGGTTTTAGGCCACGTAGACGGGACACGGTAGGCCAGAATCATTTTAGACTGTAAACAGAATGAGGGATAAGCTTTCCATGCCACTGTGAATCTTAAAAGCTTCCCATCTGGAGTCCTGCATTTTCTCTACTGTTCTAAAGCATAGCTCATTTATGCTTAGTTTATGACACAGCATGGCCTCTAGAAATTAGTTAGAACCAGCAAATTTGCCTAAACCATCATGAGACTGTGGCTTCAAAGGTTACAGAGCAGCCAAATGAGGATACTCCCATGTGGAAAAGGTCTGGGACCAGAGGGCACAAAAGGGAAAAGCAGTCCACAGCCTACTTGTTTGCAGGATGGTAAGATATTAACAGTACGAAGCTAAAACAACCCACCTTTCAAAGTCACCTTACGTGTAGCTACCTTATCCAAGGCCCTGAGGCAAAAAAGCAATTTCAACATGGAGTCGGTATGGAGAGATTGCAGAAAGATCACCTAGAAAGTTACAAAAGGCTATGCTCTGGAATGTCATTTAATATTCCAACACTTCAATGATTGGAATGGTCTCCTCTTACTTTAACAGTTTACTTTTATAAAGAGGTATGAGCTACATTTGGCTTTATTTCCTATAAATCTATGAAAGGCTTTAGGACATGCTGTTTCTGAGGCATAGGTATGGGCTTGGGAGAATTTTTTTTTTTTTTTTCTATTATGTTTGCCTCTGGAAGGTTTTATCAAAAGTTCCTACTTTAAAAATAATCATCAAAGCTAAAGAGTCCTTCAAATGACCATAAAGGAGTACAAATCACCAATCATAGCTAAGCAACCAGGTCACTTGCAAAAGCAGCACCTCTGAAATGCGAGAGCCTGCTGCATTCACACTCAAAAGCACCCATCATATAAAAGTATCCTATTTAAATATAAAAAGCAAAGCTCATTTCCCCAAAGCTCAGTCTATGCTGCTCTTGTTCTTTCACAATCTACCCAAGGCCTGAGGTGGAGGAATGCTGATTTCCCCACATATAGTGATCCCAACTCCTGGCGCCAGTCCTGAAGGCCACAGAGTTGGAAACCCAGGGTCCAAGGAGAGAAACATGCTGAGAAGTACATGGTGGTAGACACATGGCTGCAGGGAGCACTGTCAGAGCCCATCGGATCTTCCCAAATCCAGGGAATCGGGACCAGGGAGGGGAGCCTGCCTGCTCGCCCCTGTTCCTTGGGAAACAGAAATCTGGGACATGTCTCTCCCAATTATCTCGTTCACTGAAAAACAAGAAAAGGGAGAGTGATTAGTGACCTCTGTGTGACTGACCATATGATGCTTAATGGCGAGTTCCACTTCAAAGACATTTTTTCCCTCTCCATGGTTTTCTATAAAGGTAAATGCAGTGCTTTAAAGCCTGCTCTTGGATGGAATGAAGACCTCCTTCCAGAAGCTGTTCCAAACACCTCTTTCCCTTTCAGTTCAGTTTGGGTTGGGAAGGCAGATGGCTCAGAGAATAGGAAACATTTTTACCCTCCCTCTAAAAGCTTATGCTCTAGAGCAAAGGATAGGATATATCTGAAATGTGTTAACATTCACCTAACTTTTCCTTAATTTACATCTCTACAGGAGGGTTTTCCCTTTCTGATTCCTGCAGTGTACCCTGTATGAAAAGTGAATGAAAATAAATACTTTGGTGAGAATAAGAGATTTGGGAGTTATTTTGTTATGCTAATAAACCATTCTTTACTATATGGGCCTTTTTTATTGTTTCTCATCCTTTCAGAAAAGACCTTGTTTTTTCTTTTTTTTAACATGGACCACTTTGTGAATTTGCATCTCATCCTTGCGCAGGGGCCATGCTAATCTTCTCCATATCGTTCCAATTTTGGTATATGCACTGCTGAAGTGAGCACCTTGCTTTTTGTTGGTTTCTGTGACAAGCCAAGCATTCCTAGAAGCATAGTGCTCTGTGAGGTCTAATACAAAAAACTCCAATCTTAAGAAACGAGTATGGAAAGAAAACCCCAAAGTCCCCCTCAGTAAGAACCTTCAGTTCTCTCATCATGAGAATTCTTTGCTTTAAATGAAAATTCTTTGCTTTGTCAACTGAAGATTATACTCCTAAGCCTATATTCAAAAGAACTGAAAACATACGTCCACATAAAAACTTACGCCTGGGTGGTTCAGCTGGTTGAGCATCTGACTCTTGATTTCAGCTCAGGTTATCATCTCATAGTTGTGGGATCAAGCCCCACATCAGGCTCCACACTGAGCTGAGTGTGGAACCTGCTTGGGATTCTCACTTTCCCTCC
The DNA here is from genome assembly GCF_023721935.1 of Panthera uncia. Classification (NCBI taxonomy): domain Eukaryota; kingdom Metazoa; phylum Chordata; class Mammalia; order Carnivora; family Felidae; genus Panthera; species Panthera uncia. Next base: position 8,046,755 of record NW_026057589.1, on the reverse strand, counting down.
CCATCTCCCTCACTTGTATGCCTGCACTCTCTCTCAAGATACACATTAAAAACAAAAAAACTTTGTACCTGAATACAAATTCATAGCAGCATTTTCATAATAGCCCCGAAGTAGAAACAACCCAAATACCTACCAGGTGATGAATGGATAAGCAAATTATGGGCTATCCATAGAGGGAAATATTATTCAGCTTTAAAAAGAAATGAAGGGGTGCCTGGGTGGCTCAGTCGGGTGGGCGTCCGACTTTAGCTCAGGTCACGATCTCGTGGTCCGTGGGTTCGAGCCCCGCATCGGGCTCTGGGCTGATGGCTCAGAGCCTGGAGCCTGCTTCCAATTCTGTGTCTCCCTCTCTCTCTGCCCCTCCCCCGTTCATGCTCTGTCTCTCTCTGTCTCAAAAATAAATAAACGTTAAAAAAATAAAAATAAAAAAAATAAAAAGAAATGAAATTCTAATACATGCTACAGCATAGGTGAACTTTGAAAGAATTATGCTAAGTGAAAGAAATCAGACACAAAAGATCATATATTGTCTGATTCCATTTGTATAAAACAGCCAGGACTGACTAACCACACAGACAGAAAATAGGTGGTTGACAGAGGAGTTATGGTGAGGAAGAAAGGGGGATGACTGCTAACAGGTATGGGATTTCTTTTTGGAGTAATAAAAATTTTCTAAAATGAGGTAGTGGTGATATTGCAGAACTCTGTGAATATACTAAAACCACTGAATGGTATATTCTCAAGGGTGAATTTTATAGCAATAAATTATATCTCAATTCAGCTGTTATAAACAAAAATAGGCCAAGACAAAAAAAGTTCTATACTTAGAATGTGATGTGATCATACAGTCAAGGAGACACTAATAGTCACTTAAAAAAACTTCAAGTATTAACAGCTTTTTTTTTTCTTTTAAAGAGAGAGAATTGAGAGAGACAGCATGAGCAGGAGCCCAATGCAAGGTTTGATCCCATGACCCCGGGACAGTGACCTCAGCCCAAATTAAGAGTGCAATGCTCAACCTCTGAGCCACCCAGGCGCCCCTTTCAAGTATTAACATCCAATCTTTTTACAGTTCAGGTAATTTAAAAAAAAATTTTCAAATTCATATACTCATGGCTATCAGAAGGGAACATTCACTTCATATTTATTGAGCATCTATGAGAGTTTGCAACTGAAATTTTATATCTTATTTCAATCTTCACAACATTTTAAGATAACTATTACCCCACTTTACAGATCAGTTAACTGAGGCTTTGACAGTTCACCTAATTTGCTCAGTAAATAGTGGGATCAATTTCCAAACACCTATCACTTCTTGGAGGCCAAGAGTAGAGAAACTGGTTGGGCAGGGGCGGGGCGGGGGGGGGGGGTGTGTGGAATCATTTAGACAAAGAAGATGCAAAAGATCCAGACACACATGTGTTGATGCCAGGGGAGGGAGAATGAGTGTGTTAACAGAGAGGAGAGGGAGTCAGGAAAGAGAGAATATAAAGGGGACATAAATAGACAAGGCAGCCGTTGGCACCTGTTATTCCAAGCCACATAACGAGCAAGGAACAGTGTTTTCAGTGTGGATTCCATGTTTAAGTCAATGGGCTAGTCTCATGCTGAGAGGGAGCCCAAGGATGGCCCATGATCTCCATGCATAACCTCTAACATAATACATCACATTAGATTATCAGTAGGGGTCATCATTATCTGTCTCTCCAATAGCCTATGAGCTCCTGAAGGGCAAGAACCTTATTAATGAGGAAACATCAATTTCAGATGACTGAATAAATGGATCCTAATTCAATACAATTACTTGGAGACTATTGGGAACTAGTATACTGAAAGTTCACTAGGTGATAGGATAGGAAGGGGACCAGAGAATGTTATTAAAACTAACACATGACATCTGATTTTGATTTTGACAGTCTCTATGTGTCTATTTTAGACAGGTCTCCCAGCTGTGGCAACAAGCCAAATATAGAAGCAAGTACCAGCTGTCAGTCATCTTTTCCCAACACTTATCCCTTCCAAGGATGGTGACTTCAGAGATGTTCCAAGCTGCCATGTAACATTGTTAAATTATCTCACTGTTCAAGTTTTAAAACTACAAGGTGATTACAAATGGTGCTTTATCATCATCAAAAACCAGGACGCCTGGGTAGCTCTGTCAGTTGAACATCCAACTTTGGTTCAGGTCACAATCTCAGTCCATAGGTTTGAGCCCTGCGTCAGGCCCTGTGCTGACAGCTCAGATCCTGGAGCCTGCTTCGAATTCTGTCTTCCTTTCTCTGTCCCTCTCCTGCTTGTATGCACACTCTCTCTCTCTCTCAAAAATAAACATTAAAAAAAATAAAAAGACAACCCCCCCAATACAATGTATTGTTTTCCTGTGTCTTTATGAGAAAGTCAGTGCTTACATTTTGAGGATGAGGGTATATATCCAGCATTATCCACCCACTTACCAAGTACACTTTGATGATAAACACATCATTTTTTAAGGTAGCCAGGTAATGCTGTTTATAGCAAAAGCCTGATCAAAGCTATGTTATTTCTGCTCCCCTTTATCAAAGTTCTGTTGTTCTTTTGCCTGTTGTGCCTAATCTCACACAGCTGAAGCAATCTGGAAGGTTCCTTGACTGGGATTTAAGACTATAATAAAGCTAAGAAGATTTTGCACAAAAAAGCACTCAAGCTGACTATACTCAAACATACTTTAACACATAATATTAATACATAATAATTAGTAGATTTAAGTTCCAGTAGGGCAGGGACATTATCTATCTTGTTCTCCACCAAACCCTTAGAGCTTGGTACATTCTGAGTGCTGAGTAAAATTAACTTGCCAAGTTAATCTTTTAATATAATTTGGGGACTTGGAAAAACAACAACAAGAATTATGCTCAAATAATTGCTACAGGTGAATAGTGAATATGAATTTTAGGACAAGGAGTCAGAACTACAACAAAGCAGTCCTTTTGCCATCCTTTAGCAATGACTCGAGCGCAGTGCAGTATACAGAGTCCACTGCTCTTCTTCGCTTTTCACTTCTCCCTAAGGCTGGGAGCTTTGGGCTCAGGCGTCTACCTCTAGATTCCTGAAATATCTTTCCATTGTGATCAAAATTTGAGTGTCAACTTAAGCAAGTTAAAATTATTACTGGTAAACAAACTTATGGTGTAATTTACATGTAAATTATCAGCAACAGTTACAAAACAATATTTAAGTTACTTTTTAAAAACTTTTTTTAATATTTATTTTTGAGAGAGAGACAGAATGTGAGTGGGGGAGGGGCAAAGAGAGAGGGAGACACAGAATCCGAAGCAGGCTCCAGGCTCCGAGCTGTCAGCACAGAGCGTGCTGCGGGGCTTCCTGAGTATAGATGACATGTTGCATTAGTTTCAAGCGAACAACTTAAGTGATTTGACATTAAGTTATTTCTCAAAAATACTAAGGCTTACAACTTCATTTTCCACTTTCTTTTAATATATATATGCATGAATTTATTCATTTATTTAAACCCTAGTCTAGAAAGTATGTGAGATGGCTTTTTTTTCCCACCAATTTAAGAGCAGAAAGAGTTGTATACCCCTACTATACAATTTTATCATTTCTCTCCTTTAAAGAGTAAAGTGAATTAAAAACATAGAACAAGAGTCAACAACCCTCAACACCCATGTGAACAGGTTATATGGGTCACAGCATTTGGCCCACTTGTGACAGGTGCCATCAACTCCCACTAACCCAACACCTGGATTGTCTGTGCCACCACAACAGAAGCAGTCAGAACCATCAGCAATATTTGCTGTAAGAACAATTTTTTTTATACAAAAATTGCTATCCAAATTACCAGTCCATTGGAATGCTATTTCTCCACAAAAGAATATGGTGTCTGAGTAACAAAAGGCCTCTTATTTAGAGCTTAAGGTTTCAGAGCTAGAGCTGACAAGCATGGTATGGTATGAAATCTCACCATCCGGGGGAGAGGGGCAGGGTAACCCAAGACACTGCTTCTGGAGTAGGTAGATACACAGTCATATATGCAAAAGCCCAAAGGGCCTTTCTAACAAGCAACTGAACATCTTGGAGCATTTCTGTAAAGTATTTCTGGGTATAATTAGACTCCATTTATGTGTTATTTCATCTTGAAACTGCAATGAACATTCATCCAAGTTTGGCAAATTCACCTTTTCTTCCCTTCCCTGTACCCCAAGTTAAAGGTATTGTCTGGTGAACCATTTTATGGAGACATTATTGTTTTAAGCTTATTTATTTATGTATTTAGAGAGAGACAGACAGACAGACAGACAGACTGGGGAGCTGGATCTGCACTGCCAGTGTGTAGCCCAATGCAGGCTTGAACTCATACACCATGAGACCACGACCTGAGCCGAAATCAAGAGTTGGGATGTTTTAACAACTGAGCCACCCAGGCACCCCTCGAGAAGTTTTTTGGGTTTTTTTTTAGTTTTTAATTTTTTTTTTTTTTTATGTTTTATTTATTTTTGAGAGAGAGAGGGATAGTGCATGAGCAGGGGAGGGGCAGGGGGAGTGAGACACAGAATCCAAAAAAGGCTCCAGGCTCTGAGCTGTCAGCACAGAGCCTGACACGGGGCTTGAACCCACAAACTTTGAGATCATGACCTGAACCAAAGTCAAACACCTAATGGACTGAGCCACCCAGGTGCCCCTGGAGAAGTTATTTTTTACAAAATGAAGATTGCAATCATTTTCTGAATTTTACTTGAAATGAAAAAATGAGAAATTTGGAAATAAATAGAAATGATTTTAAATGGATGAGAAACATAGAATAATAAACCATAAAGTAATACTAGAACAGTTTTGCTAAGATAGACTTAGGTTTTTGATGAGTTGTAAGAATACCATCTAAACTAAATACATTAAATAACTGAATTCACTGATTTATGGCATGACCTGAAGAATTAATCTGTATTTATAAAAGTTTGATTAACATACCTTCTTAAGCTAAAGACAAAAGAAAAAAAGAAAAAAAAGTTCCTGAAAATTTAGAAGGTGTCTATAGTAGACTGCTAACTGTCCTAATTTATTCTTAAGTAATTGAATTTAACTTGTCACATGGCCACTTAGCTACAAACTACATTCACAGCTTCCCTTTCATAGGTAGGTATGGCCATATAATTTGTTCTTTTCCAATGAAATGTGAATAAAAGTGTATCTTACTCACTGCAGACTCAATAACCTCTTCCCTTCCTTTCCCCCTACCTCTAGCTTCAAAGTGGTGACTCTACTCTGACAATACCTAAGGAAATAGAGGAACAATGAAATAAAGGAATCCTTATCTCTGGATTAACCTGGGGTGTAAGAGAAACTTCCAATGTGGTAAAGCCACTGTATTTGGAATCTCCATTATAGTAACCTAGCTTATACTGTTAACAAAAATAAAACTCACCACCATAAAGTAACACAGAAAGAATAATTAAGTATTTTAAGAACCAAAATAACCAGTTTGAGCTTTATCACACCAAGTTTTTAACTAAGTCATTTTAAAATTCACCCTGAATACTAGACAATTTCCAACCACAGGACAACCTGAATATATATATATATATATATATATATATATATATATATATATATACATACAGATCAAAAGAGACCTTTTACTTTTAACACTAGCTTTAAAAAAAAGTTTATATATTTGTTTTTGAGAGAGAAAGAGACAACATGAACAGGGGAGGGGTAGAGAGAGAGGGAGAGAATCCCAAGCAGGTTCTGCACTGCCAGTGCAGAGCCTGACTTGGGGGTCAACCTCATGGACTGTGAGATCATGACCTGAGCTGAAATCAAGAGTTGGACACAGCCACCCAGGCGCCCTTTCACACTAGCTTTTAATACTAGTACAGGAAAATTATGACACTTGTTTTCAATGAACCTGACTAGGGGGGTATCAGTCTTGTTACTGAGAGTCCTTTCTTTTTTAAGAAATTTCTTATGTGTGTGATGCTATACTCAGTGTCATACAGACCTTTCCTCTAAAAAAGGTTGTAACTCAAAACATTATTCAAAGAAAAACAATATATCTCCAGCTGAGTAAACACTACACAGGTACCTAAAAGTGTATTCAAGTATCAGCATGTATCCTTTTGTATCAGCAAAAAGTGAAATGTGAAAAAATAAAACCCCCAAATCAAAAACCACTTCTTTTTTGTGTTAAGACGTTGGATTCAGAAGAATTTTAAGATTATAAGAAGATTCCTTCCTTATACCTATTTTTTGTCACATTGTACATTTTCTGTGAATAGTCTTGTCCACTTTAAAAAAAATTTTTTTAATGTTTATTTATTTTTGAAGGAGACAGAGCATGAGTGGGGGAGGGGCAGAGAGAGAGGGAGATACAGAACCTGAAGCAGGCTCCAGGGTCCAGGCTGTCAGTACAGAGCCTGATGCGGGGCTTGAACTCATGGACCGGACGGTGAGTGAGATCATGATGTGGGCTGAAGCCGGACACTCAACTGACTGAGCCACCCAGGCGCCCCCTGTCCATTTCTAAATACATACTGTTGACACCCAAATTTCTGACCTCCAGGGGCCTAACCTGAGCTCCAAAGCCATAAATCTACATGGCGCATTCACCATCTGAGCTACAGATGCTATATGCTTCCCTCTTGAAGACATGCTCCAAGAATTTTTCTTCACTCTTCCAGCTCTTCAACTGATCTACCTATCTTCCCTTCTGGATCTTTCTCAACATTGACAAGTATGTATGTCTATCTTAAACAAGCAAGCAAACAAATAAAAACCCTAGACTCCATGTAACCCTCTATATCTATTTTTTCTTTCATTGCTTAACTTTTTTTTTTTTTTTTTTTGGAGGACTTGGCAAAGACAGCTTTTTTGTTTGTTTAGAGAGGGAACAAGTGAGTGAGGAGCGGGGGAGGGGGGAGGGAGGAGAGGGAGAGAGAGAGACAGAGAGAGAGAGAGAGAGAGAGAGAGAGAATATCCCACGAGGGACAGAGAAAAAGACTGGGAGAGAGATGCAGGACTCACCCAAAGCAGGCCCCAACTGAAGCACGCCCTGTGTTCACCTGATGCAGGACTTGAACTCGCAAACTCTGAGACCATGACCTGAGCTGAAGTCAGATGCTTAACCAACTGAACCACCCCCAGGTGCTATGATTGCTTAATATCTTAAAGGAGTTATCTACACTGCCTGCTGTTTCTATGTTCTTACTTCCTGTTCACCCCTTAGTCATACATTGATCCCCTCATTCCACAGAAATGCTTCTTACCAAGATCACTAGGACCAACTTACTTATTGCTTCATGCAAGGGAAGAGCTATGGGGTAAACTCTAAAAGAGAGCAAACTTTAATCTTTGGTTCAGCTGAGATATAACTAGGGTGAATTACTTAATCTTCCAGCTATAAAACAGACAAGTCATGGGGTTGTAATGTACAGCATAGGAAATATAGTCAGTAATATTGTAGTAACTTTTTATGGTGAGAGGTGGCAACTAGCCTTATCACAAGCATCATTTTGTAATGTATAAAAATAGCAAATCACTGTGATAGACACCTGAAATGTAACAGAATATTATATGTCAACTATACTTCAATTAAAAAAAAAAACCTTCAGGTTATAACTCTCCTTAGACAGATGCAGGAATTTAGTTGCTATTTCTACTCCTCTCATGACTAGAGACAAGAGTGATGTGAGACCAGGGTAGGCTCAGTTTCTGGGAGAAGCCAATGTTTTGGTGCCTTGTCTAATCAGGAGGCTTAGTATCTCATATATAAAGATCTGGGTAGTTCCCTTCCAAATCTAAATTCATTAAATTTAAATTCAAATGGCATGTTGAGAATTACAACTTATATATTTATAATTTCTATCACATATGTTCTCAGTGGCTTTCAGAGTCTTTATTCTATTTCTCAATTAGAAAAAATTTTCACGAAGCACCTGGGTGGCTCAGTCGGTTAAGCGTCCGACTTCAGCTCAGGTCATGATCTCACAGTCCATGAGTTCAAGCCCCGTGTTGGGCTCTATGCTGACCGCTCAGAGCCTGGAGCCTGTTTCCGATTCTGTGTCTCCCTCTCTCTCTGCCCCTCCCCTGCTCATGCTCTGACTCTCTGTGTCTCAAAAATAAATAAAAACATTTAAAAAACAATTTTTTTTCATGGGTGCCTGGGTGGCTCAGTCGGTTGGGTGTCCGACTTCAGCTCAGGTCATGATCTCACAGTTGGTAGGTTTGAGCCCCATGCCGGGCTCTGTGCTGACAGGTCGGAGCTTGGAGCCTGCTTTGGATTCTGTGCCTCCCTCTCTCTCTGCCCCTCCTCTGCTCACTCTGTCTCCCAAAAATAAATAAAAATGTTGAAAAAAAATTTTAAAAATCTTTTTCATAATGTTTATTTTTGAGAGAAAGAGAGTGAGCACGAGCAGGTAGAGAGAGAGGAAGACACAGAATCTGAAGCAGACTCCAGGCTCTGAGCAGTCAGCACAGAGCCCAACTCAGGGTTCAAACTCATGAGCCGTGAGATCATGACCTGAGTCGAAGTTAGATACTTAAACAAACTGAGCCACCCAGGCACCCTTCAGAAGCTTTCAGAGTCTTCAAAGAAAGGAGCTGCATGATAGTGAGGGAGAGTTGTGTTCCTGGTGGGTTGCTGAGGTAGAGTGGCTTGAGGCCCAGCCCCCTCCCTCATGCAGACTTCACTTATATGGATTCTTTCCAAATGGAGTCCCAGAAGAATTATTAGGAATGCACACATGGGTCTACAGGGGAGGCTCAAGGGTAAAGGATCCAGGTTTCCTCTGGCACATGGATAAAATGTCCTGCTTTATTTTCATTCCAAACTGTCTCACGTCAAAACTTAAGAGTACTTGATTGACCAGAGATGAGCAGACTTATACACTTGACTGACAACCAAGTTTACTCAGCACCCAAGCCATAGAATTTTTTTAAAGTTTATTTACTTATTTTGAAAGAGAAAGAGAGGTGGAGAAAGAGGGAGAAAGAGAGAATCCCAAGCAGGCTCTGCACTGTCAGCACAGAGCCTGATGTTGGCTTCGATTTCATGAACTGTGAGATTATGACCTGAACTGAAATCAAGAGTCAGATGCTTAACCAACTGAGGCACCTAGGCACCCCCAAGCCATAGAATTCTTACAGATGGGCTTCTCTGCTTTGATTTAATAAATTCAGTTAAACACTTGCTTTCTACTCAAACCAGATTAAATTCATAAGTACTAGTGTACAAGCCTGAATATGGTTCGATTTATAAAGTAGTTTTGGGGTGCCTGGGTGGGTCAGTTGAGCCTCCAACTTCGGCTCGGGTCATTATCTCATGGTTCATGGGTTCAGGCCTTGCATCAGGCTCATTGCTGTCAGCATGGACCTTGCTTTGGATCCTCAGTACCCTTCTCTCTCTGCCCTTCCCTAGCTCACGTTCTCTCTCTCAAAAATAAATTAAATAAACAAATAAAAAGCAGAGTCTTGGGGCCCTGGGTGGCTCAGTCAGTTAAGCATCTGACTCTTGATTTTGGCTCAGGTCATGATCTCACAGTTCCTGGGATCGGGCTCTGCCCTGACAGCGTAGAGCCTGCTTGGGATTCTCTCTCCCTCTCAGCCCCTCCCCCACTTACACAAGTTCTCACTCTTTCTCTTAAAATAAATAAATAAACGTTAAAAAAAATTTTTTTTAATAAAAAGCAGAGTCTTGCAGTCAAAGTGTAGCTCCAAAGATAATGAGTGGACCTACCAAGATGCCCATGTATACCCCATCCTCTGTAGCACATGCAAATCCAGCCACTGCATGCAAATACCAGACTTGGGTATAAAAACAATGACACATTTCAATCAACACTCACCCTCTAGATTCTCCAGAAAGGAGCTGGACATGAGAGCTCACTGTGGTTAGGCCATTTCTCTGCTGAACCTGATGGCTGGTGTTCCAAGTCAGACATAAACTGGTCTGTGTCAAAGAAGACAACATCACTACTGAATGGAACAAACCAGAAAGTAACTTAATCTACTACATGCCCAGCCTGTTTTTTCTATAATAGAGGAATTTAATCATCCTTTGTCTGTCAATCACTACATAAAATGGCTCACCAAATTACATTAGATAATATGAATATTAGAGTCTAGAGAATTTAGGTAATGGCTGATTGATTTCCTAAAATTAAAAGGGCAATAATTTTAAACGTCATGATGATGGTTTCAGCAATTTTATTTTATTTTTATTTATTTATTTTTTTAGCAAACTCTACCTCCAACATGGGGCTCGAAATCATGACCCCAAGATGAAGAGTCACATACTCTACTGAATGAGTAAGCCAGGTGCCCCATTTTCTGCAATTTTATATGACATATTTAGTTTTAAACAAAATAGTTTATATTATATTGGATATTAGTAGTTCCCAAATACTTGCCCAAGGCTACATCAAAATTATCACTTAATAAAAACAGAAACTCCTGGGTTCCACTTTAGGCCACGGAATCAAAATGTGTAAGGGCAGAAGCCCTGAAAACTTCACGCACAGGTAAATTTAGGGGTCATGGAGGAATATTTTTTAAACTAAAGTGCACATTTATTTGCAAGATTATGAAGTCAATTCAGCAAGTTGAGATCAGTATCTTTTTAAAAAGAAATAGAACAAAACAGAACATAGTAGGCTGCATCTTCTTTAATAAGAGTTAAGAACTGGCCTTTGAGGGGCACCTGGGTGGTTCAGTTGGTTAAGCATCAAACTTTGGCTCAGGTCATGATCTCATGGCTTGTGGGTTTGAGCCCCACGCTGGGCTCTGCGCTAACAGCCTGGAGCCTGCTTCAGATTCTGTCTCCCTCCCTCTGTCTCTCCCCTGCTTGTGCTCTGTCCCTCTCTCTCTCTCTCTCTCTCTCTCTCTCAAAAATAAATAAACATTAAAAAGAATTTAAAAAAATAACTGGCCTTTGAGACTTTCATGTTAGTTGTATATATATTTTTGTTTGTTATATACTAGGTCATGCTATAAAACTTACTTTTTTAATGTTTATTTTTGAGAGAGAGAGCATGAGCAGGGGAAGGGCAGAGAGAGAGGACAGAGGATCTGAAGTGGGCTCTGCTCTGACAGCACCAAGCCTGACGTGGGGCTCTAACTCATGAATTGTGAGATCATGACCTGAGCTGAAGTCAGACACTCAAATGACTGAGCCACCCAGGTGCCCCAAACTTACTTCTTATTGTAGGAAGCTATCCAAAATGTTTAAAAGTCACTGTAGTCAAGAAGAGTCACCACTGGTCAGTTTTGTGATAATGGCTGACACATTCAGATGGCCAGTTAGAGAGCCCCAACACAAGGGATGCAAAGCCTCTTCCTTTGGCCTCTAAGGATTTATTTTTAGCCTTTGTTTGCTCAACCTCAAGCAAAAGCACCTAACCTTTTAGACTCTAGAAGAATGCTTATTTTATCTTAGCAGAGGAGAATCTGTATATAGTCTCTGTGAATAATAATCAATACCCTTGTCTTAGGTTGATAAAGGAGGTAAAATAAAGGAGGAGGGAATCTGTGCAAAATGCAGCCTTAATTAAGAAGTCAAAACAAAACATAAAAGCCAGAAATTCTTCGTGTTTACAGGCAAAACTTTCCTAAGCTTATTACTAAACTTGAGATCATTCACCAAGTTTTCAAAGGGGATTTAAGGATTACAGTATATGTGAAATATTTTATTTATTTTTTAAAATGTTTATTTTTGAGAGAGAGAGAGAGAGAGAGAGAGAGAGAGCGCGCACACGCAGGGAAGAGGCAGAAAGGGAGTTGGAGGATCCGAAGCAGCTCTGTGCTGGCAGCAGAGAGTGATGCAGGGCTCAAACTTACCAACTGTGAGATCATGACCTGAGCCAAAGTCCACCCAAGCGCCCCATGTGAAGTATTTTAGAGACTGAATATGTATAGTCAAAAGTCTCCTTTCTGTGGATGCCCAATCTCCACAACTGAATCCTCCAAAACAGACATGAAGGTATAGACCATTTGATTCAAGGTACAGTAGCACATAAATAAGAAGAAAGAAGCCCAGGAACAAAGCTAAGAGGCCAACAGATCCTAGTGACTTCTATGAGTTGGTTTATGCAATGGTAGTTTCATACTGTGCTTATGGAAAGCTGTCCTTAAGACAGCTTTCTATTTCTTGAAACATTGTTGACAGATTCAAAAAATATCTGATTCGTTTTTTCCTATCACAAAAACTTTGACAAAACTCTTGAAGAAGAATTAGCATCAATCCTCTCTTAAACTCTTCCAAAAGATTAAAGAAGAGGGAATACTTCCTACTCATTCCAAGGTCAACATTACTGATGCCAAAGCTAGACAAAGACACTACAAGAAAAGAAAACTACACAATACACCCTATGAATACAGATGCAAAACTCCTCAACAAATACTAACAAACCGAATTCAGTAGTATATTAAAAGTACTATAGCAAAAATGAACTATTGGGACCTTATCAAAATAAAAAGCTTCTGCACAGCAAAGGAAACAATCAGCAAAACTAAAAGGCAACCGACAGAATGGGAGAAGATACGTGCAAACGACCTATCAGATAAAGGGTTAGTATCCAAAATCTATAAAGAACTTATCAAATTCAACGCCCACAAAACAAATAATCCAGTGAAGAAATGGGCGAAAGACATGAATAGACACTTTTCCAAAAAAAAATCCAGATGGCCAACCAACACATGAAAAAATGCTCAACATCACTCATCATCAGGGAAATACAAATCGAAACCACAATGAAATACCACCTCACACCTGTCAGAAAAGCTAACATTAACAACTCAGTCAACAACAGATGTTGGCGAGGATGCGGAGAAAGAGGATCTCTTGCATTCCTGGTGGAAATACAAGCTGGTATAGCCACTCTGGAAAACAGTATGGAGGTTCCTCAAAAAATTAAAAATAGAACTACCCCACGACCCAGCAACCGCACTACTAAGTATTTATCCAAGGGATACAGGTATGCTGTTTCCAAGGGACACATGCACCCCAATGTTAATAGCAGCACTATCAACAATAGCCAAAGTACGGAAGGAGCCCAAATGTCCCATGGATGGATGAATGGATAAAGAAGATGTGGTATATATACAATGGAGTATTACTCAGCTATCAAAAAGAATGAAATCTTGCCGTTTGCAACTACGTGGATGGAACTAGAGGGTCTTATGCTAAGCAAAATTAGTCAGTCAGAGAAAGACAAATATCCTACCACTTCATTCATATGAGGACTTTAAGACACAGAACAGATGAACATAAGGGAAGGGAAGCAAAAATAATATAAAAACAGGGAGGGGACAAAACAGAAGAGACTCTTAAATATGGAGAACAAACAGAGGGTTACTAGAGGAGTTGTGGGAGGGGGGATGGGCAAGGGGCATTAAGGAATCTACTCCTGAAATCATTGCTAAACTATATACTAACTAATTTGGATATAAATTAAAAAAATAAAATTAAAAAAAAAAAGTACTATACATCAAGGCCAAGTGAGATTTATTCCCAGAATGCAAAGATGGTTCAGGATATGCAAGGCAACAAATGTAATTTACTACATATTATTAGAATGAAGGATAAAACATTACAGATGATCTCAATTGACACAGAAGAAGCATCTGACAAAATTCAATTCACTTTCAAGATAAAAAAACACCCAATAAACTAGGACTAGAAGGGAATTTCCTCCACATGATAAAAAGGCCATACATGACACATCATACTCAGTAGTGAAAGACTGAAAGTTTTTTCCCTGAGATTAAGAACATGATAAGGATGTCCACTTTTGCCACTTCAATTCAAAACAATACTAGAATTTCCAGCTAGAGCAATTAGGCTAAAGAAATTTTTTAAAGGCATACAAATTGGAAAGGAAGAGGTAAAATTATCTCTGTTCACAAATGACGTGATCTTACACATAGAAAGCTTGAAAGAATCAACATGTAACAAATATTAGCATTAATAAACTAAGTCAGTAGTTATAGGATATAAAATCAACAGACAATATTGAGTTGTATTCTATACACTTTCAATGAACAACCAAGAAGGAAATTTAAAAATCAATTCCATTTACAATAACATCAAAAAGAATAAAATATTTAGGAATTAGACAAGAAGGAATAGGATTTGTACACTGAAAACTAAACATTTCAAAACTTACTACAAAGGTACAGTAATCAAAACAACATGATACTGGCATAAGGACATATGTACACACCAAAGGAACAGAGAGGCCAGAAACAAATCCTCACAATATATGCTCAATTCATTTTCAAACATTCAACGGGGAAAAGGCAGTCTTTTTAAAACACAATACATGTTTCCACTGGATATCCACATGTAAAAGAATGGAAGCTGGACTCCTATTTCACTCCATATACAAAGTTAACTCAAAATAGATCAGAGACTTAAGAGCTAATATTATAAAACTCTTAGGGCATCTGGGTGGCTCAGCTGGTTGAGGGTCTGACTTGATCTCAGCTCAAGTCATGATCTCATGGTTCATGAGATTGAGCCCCACCTTGGCTTCTCCACTGACAGTGTGGAGCATGCTTGAAATTCTCTCTCCTCTCTCTCTCTCTCTCTCTCTCTCTGCCCCTCCCCTGCTCACATGCTGTCTCTCAAACATTAAAAAATTTTTTAAACATTGCATCCAGATCATTAAAATAATAAATAATAAAAAATAATAAAATAAATAATAATAATAAATTTAAAAATAATAATAAAATATATAATAAAATAATAAAAACAATAATAAATAATTATAATTATTAAAATAATAATTTTTTAAAAATAATAATAAAATTATAAAACTCTTAGAAGAAGAAAACACGGGATAAATAAATCTTCATGACCCTGGAGATTTAAATAGAACTCTAAAAGCACTGGCAATAAAAGAAAACATGGATTACAAGGACTTGATCAAAATTAAAAACCTCAAAGGACACTATCATGAGTGCAGAGTGGGGCACTTAGTTGGCTTAGTCAGTAGAGCACAGTGCGGCTCTTGATCTCTGGGTTGTGAGTTCAAGCCCCAAACTAGGTGTAGAGATTAAAAATTAAAAAAAAAAAAAATCTTAAAAAAAATAAAAAGAGAGTGAAGAGAGAGCACAAAGAGTGGGAGAAAATTTTTGTAAATAATACGTCAAGTAAGAGATGAGTATCCAAAATGTATCAAGAACTCCTACAACTCAACAACAAAAAAGCAATGAGAAAATGAGATTTGACTGTTTTCCCAGAGAAGAAATAGAAATGATTAAACAAGAAAAGACCATGAGAAGAAAAAAAAGAAAAAAGAAAGAAAGAAAGAAAAGCTTATGAAAAGGTGCCTAGCATCATTAGTTACTAGGGAAATGCAAATCAAAATCAGAAAGAGATACCACTTAATATCCATTCAGTATGGCTATTATTATTTTAAAATGGAAATTAATAAGTGCTGGCAAGGATGTAGAGCAATTCGAACCCTCAATACACTGTAAATGTAAAATGGTGCAACCACTGTGGGAAAAACACCAATTCCTCAAAAAGTTGAACAAAGAATTTCCATATAACCCAACAATTCCACTCCAGTACCCAAAAGAATTGAAAAGAGAGATTCAAAGAGATACTTGCACACCAATGTTCACAGCAGAGTTATTCACAACAGTCAAAAGGTAGAGACGAATGTCTTTCAACAGATGAGTGGATAAACAGTATGTGATTACACATAAAATGTTAATATTATTTATTCATAAAAAGGAAAGAAATTCTGATATATGCTTACAACATGGCTGAACTGTGGATACATTATGCCAAGTGAAATAAGCCAAACATTAAAAGGACAAAAGTTGTATGATTCCACTATTTACATGAGATACCTTGAGCAGGTAAAGTCATAGAAACAGAAAGTAGAAGTTACCATAGGCTGGAGGTGGGGAGAATGAGAGGTGGGGAGAACTGCTTAATGGGTACAGAATTGTTGTTTAGAGTGAGGCAAAAGTTCTCAAGATAGTGGTGACAGTTACATCATACTGTGAACGTACTTAATGCTACCGACCTGTACACTTAAAATGCTAAATTTTTGGTTATGTACATTTTACCACATTAAAAAAAATTTCAAACACAAATCTTGGGTTTTCTCATAGGAAAACACTATATGAAAAGACTGAATTAGGTTTTCACAGCTCTAACCATTAACTCAAAGCAAGACCTGACAGATGTAACTTCCTCTTACCATTTTAAAATCTGGAATACAGAATTTGTTCCTTTTTATCTCAAAGTTTTAACAGGTTAACTATTTACAAATCCTGGGGTGCCTGGGTTAAGCATCTGACTTCAGCTCAGGTTATGATCTCACAGTTCGTGAGTTCAAGTCGCATATCGGGTTCTCTGATGTGAGTGGACAGCCTGCATCGGATCCTCTGTCTTCCTTGCTCTCTGCTTCTCCCCTGCTCAC
Organism: Panthera uncia; assembly: GCF_023721935.1. Classification (NCBI taxonomy): domain Eukaryota; kingdom Metazoa; phylum Chordata; class Mammalia; order Carnivora; family Felidae; genus Panthera; species Panthera uncia. The sequence continues at coordinate 8,030,328 of NW_026057589.1, read as the reverse complement.
GTGCACTCTCTCTCTCAAAAATAAATAAACATTAAATAAATAAATATTTACAAATCCTGAAATATGTTTGTGGAAAGATGAGCAAAATTTCCTACTTGTCCAAGCTGCCTCTCCACTTGACTAAGCTGCTTTCTTTACCCACCTAATCAATATATAGACATTTCTGGTTTATACAAACAAGGCCATGGCCTGGTGGGCATGTAAAAATAAAGGCTTTGGAACGCTAGTTTCATCCTTTACAGTAATGGTGACCCAAAGGAAGTCATTTAATCTCTGTGAATCTGTTTACTTATTTACTCAAAGAAGGTAGAATCTCCTGAAAGGTATGTGCAGTCACTCTACAACATTATAAAGAAACACAATTATAATATATTTAGATTGATAAAAGCAAGACAAGTAACTTATCACTTAGTGACCTCATCTAGTGTCATGGCTTCAAATACCATCTGCATGCCCTCAACTCTCAAATTTGTATCTTTAGTCTAAAACTCACTTCCAAACTCTAGACTCATTCATCCAACTGACTACTTGATTTCTCTACTTGAATGTTCAACAAGTATCTTAAACGCAACACAACCAAAACTGAACACCTGATCTTTCTCCAAAGCTTGCTTCATCTATAGCCTTCCCCATACCAGGTGATGGCAACTCCATCTTTCCAGTTTCTCAGAAACAAAACAAAACAAAACAACCCTTGGTATCATCTTTAACTTTTTCTCTCATACTTTATATGGAATCTGTCAGGAAATGCTATTGGCTTTGTCTTTAAAATACATCCAAAATCAGACCATTTGAAGGCCCCTTATTTCACCACCAGTCTAAAACATCATTTCTGGCCTAGATTACTACAATAGCATTTTACCTGGCCTTCTTGTTGCTGCCCTTGCTTCCCTACGGTCTTTTTTCTAACCAGGATCAATTTCTTAGACATTCCACCAAAATAAATTCCTGATCAATTAAAGATTTACAACATCATAGAAGCTATGGGAGACAAAACAAATGATTGATAAGTTATATAAATGCAAAAAAAATTCTTTATGTAAAGAACTCATGTTACCTTGGGGAAAAACTTTTGTCAACTCCTAGCTCAATGAGGTAAGGAACCTAAGACATAAAGAGCTTCTATATTCTATAAGTGAGTAAGAAAGGATTAATAATCAAATAGAAAAGTAAATAAATACTATCAGAGATCACAGATTTGTGACAAAGATTTTCTCTTAAGCACATGAGAAGGTACACAAATCTTACTCCTAAATGAAGTGTAAACTAAAATTATACTGAGAAGCAGGTACCAGGGTGGCTTAGTGGGGTAACATCCGACTCTCGATTTTGGCTCAGGCCACTATCTCACAGTTGGTGAGATTGAGCCCCACATCAGGCTCTGCACAGAGCCTGCTTAGGAGTCTAACTCTCCCTCGCTCTCTGCCCCTCCCCCACTTGTGCACACTTGTGTGCGCGCTCTCTCTTACTCAAAATAAACTAAAAAAAAATTGTATCAAGAAACTATTTTCCAGTTATCCCACTGGCAAATAAGATGTCTGACAGCAGAATGTGCTGGTGAAGATACTCTCTTACAATGGCAGTGGCAATGTAAAAAAAATTTTTTTAAGTGACGTGCCACATTTTTTTAAAGTTTTATTTATTTGAGAGAGACAAAGACAGTGCAAGTAGGGAAGGAGCAGAAAGAGAGAGGGAAAGAGAATCCCAAGCAGGCTCCATGCTGCCAGTACAGAGCCTGACTCAGGGCTTGAACTCACGAAACTGTGAGATCATGACCTGAGCCAAAACCAAGAGTTGGACGCTTAACCAACTGAGCCACCTAGGTGCCCTATAAATTGGTAAAATTTTTATGAAAGACAACCTGGCAATCTTTCTCAAAACACTTCTAGGAATTTATCATATATACAAACATACACAGATGTCTATAAAAAGGTAGGAAATGAAATCTGTAAAAAGTTATTTATTATACTTATTAAATAGATAAAAGTACAGTTCTGAAAAATGTCCAAGAGTCAACATATAGGAAAAGCAAAATGCTGAACAATACACATACTATACTAGTAAAAATAAGGAAAAAATGTACACAATTGCTTACGAATGCATAAAATACCCCTTTGGTGACAGCCAAGCAATTGGTAACCCAACTGTCCATACAGAGGACAATTAGGTACCTAGGAGAGAGAATTTTCACTATGTACTTTGTTGTACCTTTAGCATTTTTTTTTTTTTTTTGAGAGAGAGAGAGAGAGAGAGAGAGAGAGAAGCAGGGCTCACGGGCTTGTGTTCACATGATGTGGGACTTGAGCTCACCCAAAGCGGGGCTCATGCTCACCCAATGTGGGATTCGAACTCATGAACTCTGACATCATGACCAGAGCCAAAGTCAGATGCTTAACGACTGAGCCACCCAGGCACCCTAAAACTCCCATTCTACATAAAACCATCTACAGATGCTTTTAAATACACAATATGATTATAAGGGACTTAATTTATTACGATTCTTATAGATGTAAAGCTAGATTGCCTGTACCCAACACTCTCAACCCTATCCTATCTTCCACCAGAACTTAAAGAGTTTCATACTTTTCTTCCTGACCAGATAGACAGGCTAACGGTAGGTAATGTAAAAAAAACCAAAAAACACAAAAAAAAACCTTTTTAAAATCAGATATCTTCAGAGAAAAGCTGTTTGAGTACATTTAATCTATGTTTTATCAAAAGCTAAGATCCATGGCAAGAGGTTAACCCTGTCACACAAAGCCACAGAACTATCAATTCCCACCAAACCATAAAAAGCTGAACTGGTCAGCCTAAAATTATTTCTTTCACTTAAAATATTTTTCTCTTTGTGAATGATCCATCTCCAAAGGAACTCAAAAACAAGATATAAATTTTAAAACATAATACATTTTTAGACACTGGTTTTGTATCTTACACATGGAAGACACAAGGAAGTTACAATTTTTTGTTTTTGAATGTTTATTTTTGAGAGAAAGAGAGAGCGCATGTGCACAGGAGTGCAAGTGGGGGAGGGGCAGAGAGAGGGGGACAGAGGATCTGAAGCAGACTCTGTGCTGACAGCAGCAAACCCCATGTGGGGCTTGAATTCACAAACCACAAGATCATGATTTGACCCAAAGTCAGACACTCAACTGATCAACTGACTGAGTCACTCTGTGCCCCAAGAGTTACTATTTATTGTGTTTATAAAGGTGAGATTATAATCAATCATAGCTATTTCAGAAACCACTGAACATTTCAGACAATCTAAATTTCAGGCAGACTTGGATTCAAATGCCAGTCCCAGTGTTTGTGGCCATATAACACTGGGAAAATAGTTAAGCTTTCTGAGCCACATCTCTAAAAATAAAGCTAATAATTCCCTTTTCATAAATTGTTGGGAAGAACTAATGAGCTACTACTATACTACCAAAGAGCTCAAAAAATGATTATCAAGAAATAGTAACCATAATTCATTTTTTAGAGTGTATTTATTTTTGAAAAAGAACAAAAGCCCAAGTGGGGGAGGGACACAGAGAGAGGAGGACAGAGGATCTAATGCAGGCTCTGTGCTGACAGCAGAGAGCCCGATGCAGGGCTTGAACTCACGAACCAAGAAATCATGCCCTGAGCCAAAGTCAGATACTTAACTGACTGAGCCACCCAGATGTCCCTCATTAATTATTTTTAAATATAGTTTTTTTTTTTTTTAATGTTTATTCTTGAGACAGAGACAGAGTGTGAACAGGGGAGGGGCAAAGAGAGAGGGAGACACAGAATCTGAAACAGGCTCCAGGCTCTGAGCTGTCAGCACAGAGCCTGATGCGGGGCTCGAACCCATGAACTGTGAGATCATGACCTGAGCCGAAGTCAGATGCTTAACCGACTGAGCCACCCAGGCACCCCTAAATATAGTTCTTTTTTTTTTTTAAATTTTTTTTTTCAACGTTTTTTATTTTTATTTTTGGGACAGAGAGAGACAGAGCATGAACGGGGGAGGAGCAGAGAGAGAGGGAGACACAGAATCGGAAACAGGCTCCAGGCTCCGAGCCATCAGCCCAGAGCCTGACGCGGGGCTCGAACTCACGGACCGCGAGATCGTGACCTGGCTGAAGTCGGACGCTTAACCCACTGCGCCACCCAGGCGCCCCTAAATATAGTTCTTAAAGTTAACTCCTTTTGAAGGCTTTTTCATTTTTTATTTGAGAGAGAGAGAGAGAGAGAGAGAGAGAGAGAGAGAGAGAGAGAGTGTGTGTGAGCAGGGGAGAGGGGCAGAGGGAGGGGGATTGAGGGAGGGAGAGAGGGAGAGAGTGAGTCTTAAGCAGGCTCCACACTCAACACAGAGCCCCACTTGGGGCTAGATTCCATGACCCTGGGATAATGATATGAGCTGAAATCAAGAGTCAGGTGCTCAACTGACTGAGCCACCCAGGCAGGCACCCTTTTGAAGTCTTTTGATATGCTGTGATATATGCCAGTTATTTAGTGGTAGCCTATCTTGGGTTTTTCCTAGTTTATATACAAATTTGTGTCAAGTTGATTCAAAGAAAAATTTTTGTTCGAATGGAGTACAGTTAATTTGTGTCTATGGAGATTACAGACACACTTGACATAAGAAATAAACGATCTTTTCTGGGGCACCTGGGTGGCTCAGTCGGTTGAGCGTCCAACTTAGGCTAAGGTCATGATCTCACGGTTTGTGGGTTCGAGCCCTGCGTCGGGCTCTGTGCTGACAGCTCGGAGCCTGGAACCTGCTTTGGATTCTGTGTCTCCTTCTCTCTCTGCCCCTCTTCCACTTATGCTCTGTCTCTGTCTCTCAAAAAAAAATAAATGTGAAAAAGAAATAAAAAATAAATAAATAAAAGATCTCAAATGCTTGCAGTTGCTTCATTGGTTCTGAAATTAAACTTTCTTATCATATGTCTAAGAGTTGCTATGTCTAAGGTCTTGAATCCCCATCATGGTCTGTTCTGTATGAGCCACTATCCAAAGCCTACCTGGGCATTATTTATGGAACTTTCCTACCTCTGGAATTATTCATCATAAATATGTTTGATGTTCAGGAGTACATGCATGCTTCCTAGACAAGGACTCATGAGTTATCCAGAGTCCCAGTTAAAGGAGAAGGTTCAGGGGCACCTGGGTGGCTCAGTCAGTTAAGCGTCCTACTTCGGCTCAGGTCATGATCTCGCAGTCTGTGAGTTCAAGCCCCGCATCGGGCTCTGTGCTGACAGCTCGGAGCCTGGAGCCTGCCATGGATTCTGTGTCTCCCTCTCTCTCTGACCCTCCCCCGTTCATGCTCTGTCTCAAAAACAAATTAACGTTAAAAAAAAAAGAATTAAAGGAGAAAGTTCAGTACATTCTACCTCCCTTTTACCTCAGTGCCCCAAAGTGATTAAATACCTCATTTGTGGCCCATTCTCACCATCAGCTATGTATGGCTTTATTTCATTTTACTTGAATACAATAAACAGCAGTGAAATTAATATCCAACAGGTAGAAAAGAACACTGACAATATTTACCTCTGCTCCTCATACCAGCCTCTTGCTTTCCCCATCCTTAATCTTGTGTTCATCATTCCCTTGCTACTCAAAAGTAGGCACTTCTGCTTATCACTTATATACTGAACTGCAGTATCTGAGGTCACGTCTGGAGTTCCTGTTTACAGTCAAGTTTGTAATTGCCCTACATTTAGGATCAGCAAGTTATTGCACAGAGCCTGCAAGTGTCAGTGTCAGTTTTCACCACAGCAGTAGGTCAGGCTATATTTAACATGGAGCCTCTTCTCTGCTGAAAAGCTGCAGCTGCAGCTCTCTTAGTTTGTGAACAAAGGAGGATGGGTGGGAATTCAGGGACTCTAATGGAAAGCTGTAACAGGATTCAGATCAATCAGAAATTAAATGGGCCTGTATTTAAAGGTGAAAGACAGTCTAGTTTAACAATACTATAATCTTAATTAAAATGCTTAAAACACACCTGTGACAATTTCTATATTTCTGTACTGTTTTAATATGTATCATTTGGTCCAAAGACTGGGACATACACCCTATAATGCACAAGGAATTTTTAGGAAAAATAACAACTCCAGACATACAAACTGTAATATGTGAGTAGAAACTCACTGATAATTTTATAGATGTAGAGAGCACACTTTTTTTAAAATAGGAAATGTATTTTTTTTAATGTTTATTTTTGAGAGAGTGGGAGTGGGGGAAGGGTGGAGCGAGAACTCATGAACCATGAGAACATGACCTGAGCCAAAGTTGGATGCTCAACCGACTGAGCCACCCCGGCACACCAAGAGCAGAGTTTTCAAGCCGGGGCAATGGTACATTTAGGTAGCAAAGAAAAAAGAAATAGCAAGAGTTTTGAACAATGTTCGAATTCGTTGAGTAAGTACATGTTACAAACTTCCAAGAGGACTTCTTGAAAGAAAACATCACTTAGTAAAAATCAGTATTCTGTTGTTATTCCCCCGAAGATATGCTTTGAGGAGAGAGCCACTCTATGCTGAAATGGACTCTTCTAAGTATGGAATATGAGGGGCCAAAATCACTTCCATGAAACTGAAAGAGGATAATTGTAAAGTTTAGTCTTGGGTTCCAAAACCAACATATGCAAAAACCCAAGGGGTAGGGAGTGGGGAGAGAAAGGATGTGATTTAGCATTACTTATGACTCACTAAATCAACAGTAAGATGGAGCTAAGAAAATCCCCTGACCTCAGGCCATATTGATACAATAAAGACTTCTGAACAAGGAAGGTGATAGTCCCAATACACTCTGAGCTGGCTACAGTATGCTCCCCTACTTCATAACAAAAAGGAATTAAAACACCAGGGTTAAGCAGAGGGTGGTGATGGTGCGGGAAAGGTGAAGTTGCTGGAGTGTTTTTAAGATGGGGAAAGAGATCAGATTTCACAAATGTGAAGGGCTATTACAAGAAGGATTAGGTTTGTTTTGCATGATTCCAGAGGCATCAGAGCCCACATAAAATAAGGGTAGCCAGAACTCAAAAGGCCCAGAGATGATCCAAAGAAGGTAAAAAGGAAGAGACGAACAGGAATACAGTATCACTAAAGATACCAGAGTATGAACCCTGGTGTCAAAGAGGAGGAGAGAGAACCGTAGTGTCAGAGAGTCTTTTAAAATTCTTTTATAGTGAGAATTTAAAACTACCCTGGTCCCTCTCACAAACAGAAACTCTATGGAGAAAATGGCTGTTTCTTTCACATATTTGGCTTGCTCTACAGCAGCAGTCTCAATTCACAGACGGATAACAAACATGAAAAACACCTAAAATACTGAAGCAGGAACCAGGAGACTTGGGTTTTAGTCATGTCTTTTTTTTTTTTTTTAAAGAGAGTGAGAGTGTGAGAGTGGGGACAAGGGACAGAGGGGGAGAGAGACAGTCGTAAGCAGGGTCCACATTCAGCACAAAGCCCAATGAGGCACTCAAACCCACAACCCTGGGATCATGACCCGAGCTGAAATTGAGTCAGATGCTCAACCCAGAGTCACCCAGGTGCCCCGGGCTTTAGTCTTTATATGCTATTAACTGTGTGTTACCCTGAACGAAAACCCTAGGCTCTGTAAAACTCAGATTCTTCATCTATAAAATGAGAGAGCTGTATGAGAGGTATTTCTAGCTCTGTAAGTCTTCAATTTCTGAGCTTAGGGGCACTAATATCTTCTCTATTAAATGTCACTAAATTTATAATAAAAAACTAAGGTGTGAATGTCCACATTTCTAAAAGTCACAAGTAATGACTGAATGATTCTTGACTCCATCTTATTAAAAACTGCAAAATAGGGGTGCCTGGGTGGCTCACTCAGTTAAGCATCCAATTCTTGATTTCAGCTCAGGTCATGATCTCCCGGCTGGTGGGATCAAGCTCTGTGTCGGGCTCTGTACGGACAGCATGGAGCCTGCTTAGGATTCTCTCTCTCCCTCTTTCTCTCTCAAAATAAACATTAAAAAAATCGTAAAATAAAAAGGATATTTTATCTTTAATCTTTTAAAATCTCTAATGGGATTTTTTTTTAATGAGGGTTAAATAAATATAAAACAGAAATATGCTTAACACAAGTTATTAGGATTAGGGGCACCTGGGTAGCTCAGTGGGTTAACTACCCAACTCTTGTTGATTTCGGCTCAGGTCATGATCTCACAGTTCCTGAGTTCGAGCCCCGCATCAGGCTCTGTGCTGACAGTGCAGAACCTGTTTGAGATTCTCTTTCTCTCTCTCAAAAATAAGCAAACACTTTTTAAAAAGTTCTTAGGATTAGTATATTTAACTAGTATATTTAAGTATATTTAAACTAGTATATTTAAGTTTATTTAACTAGTATAATACAAATTAAAAAAAATTATTTGTGTCCTCTAGTTGTAGAGTAGAAATTAATATTTAACACAATATAGAAAAGTTAATATAAAATCTGAGCTTAGGCTAACTGCTAAGTTCACTTTAAGTGCTTCTAATCCTTTTTGGGATGTTTCATGGCTTCCTTTTAAAGGTAGCCAGAAAGGGGACATTAAAATGCTAGGAGTGCCAGGCCTATGAGATATGTTGTTGTTTTTCAATGACTTTACACTAAAACTTTGCAGAACTGTAGGGTTTTTTTTAAACATTTAAAAAATATATTTTTATTTATTTTTGAGAGAGAGAGAGAGAGAGACAGACGGAGTATGAGTGGGGGAGGAGCAAAGAGAGAGGGAGACACAGAATCCGAAGAAGGTTCCAGGCTCTGAGCTGTCAACACAGAGCCCGACGCGGGGCTTGAATTCATGAACCGTGAGATCATGACCTGAGCCAAAGTTGGACACTCGACTGGCTGAGCCACCCAGGTACCCTTGTAGGATTTTTTAAGTACCTAGAATTTTACCTTCAAAGGCAAATCAAAATAACATTATCAATGAGTTAGTTGGCAAATCTCTTACATCTAACAATTCAAGGTGCCCAGGACTGCATTTTCGTCCCTGCCCCCTTTAATTATTGCTAGCACCACTGAGGTTCTGTCAAGTCTCATGATAGGTGGCAAAGAATTCAATAGCCAGTCTTCATCCTCTGTAGGGCTACAATTTGGGAACTTTACTTGATTGTGTGGCTTATACAATGAATGGAGCAAAAATGAAGGTTTTTTTTATACGTGCCCTCATAGGCCTCATCAGCAACACATTTTCACATATTCAAAAGGTGAAATAAAATTTTAACAAAACCTTTCTAGAAGGTTCCAATTTGTTGCCCCCAAAATATCACTCTATCTGTGATAGAGCAAGTTCCACCACCTTTGTCCTTTTTTGGTTCATTCGGAAAGAAAATGAGCTAGAATACACTTTGAGATGTGTTCAATGAATCTCGTGCCTTCAGTTCCATCACAAATGGGTGGTAGGTTATCATTCAAGGTCTCAACCCTTGTTTCAGGGATTAAAATTCTAAACATACACCCTAAAAGCATGATGAATAGTCTAAAACTGCTGCAAGAATGAATAGGTAACATTTTTAAAAGCCTATGTTCAATTGAAAATCTTTTACTTATTTCAAACCTGTTTTGCATCAAAGTAGAAGCCTCCTCTCTACCTGGTGCTCTAAAGTATGACACTTATGCCAGCTGTGCAGAAAAAGCACAGCAAGACACTTATACAAGAGCCATCAAGTACTCCCAATACAAACGTGACAGATCAGGTACAGTTGTGAATATGTGTTCATGTAGTGAAGTTCTGCACACATGTTCCTCTAGGAATTAAAAAAAGCTTGAGGGACCTTCTTTAGTAGAGTTCTAACCACCATGGCCTGCTGTTGCTGGAAGGCAGCTATAGTGCTGCAAGAAAAAGACCAGAATGAAAAGATCTGATTCCAGTCTTAGCTCCTACTTAACAGACGTGTGACCTTTAGAAAGCTCAATTCTTTAAATCATCACTATCTAGGTCAGAGACAGGATTAATAAGGATCAAATGAAATAATGAATAGGAAAATACTATTCAAATTGTGGATGATACTTGAGTTTACACATATACAGTTGACTCTTGAATAACATGGGTTTGAATCATAAGAGTCCACTTACATGTGGATTTTTCACAGCACAGAACTGTAAATGTATTTTCTCTTCCTTATGATTATTTTTTCTTTTTTAAATTTTTTAAATGTTTACTTATTTTTGAGAGAAAGACAGAGTGTGAGCCAGGGAGAGGCAGAGCGAGAGAGGGATACAGAATCCATAGCAGGGTCCAGGCTCTGAGCTGTCAGCACAGAGCCTGATATGGGGCTCGAACTCACGAACTGTGAGATCATGACCAGAGCCAAAGTCGGATGCCCAACGGACTGAGCCACCCAGGTGCCCCTCTTCCTTATGATTTTCTTAGTAACACTTTCTTTTCTCTAGCTTACTTTACCATAAGAACATAATATAAAATATATATAACATACCAATATGTGTTAACTGTTTATGTTATCAGTAAGGCTTTCAATCAACTTTCAATCAATAGTACACTATTACTAGTTAAGTTTTTGGGGAATTGACAGTTATATGTGGATATTTTGACTGAGTGAGGGTAGGTGCCCCTAACCCCCAAGTTGTTCAAGCGTCAACTGTATCTTATATTTACACACAAATTACCTGGCACATCCCCTTGTGGCTTTGAAAGCCATCTTTTACTATGCCATTTACCCAATGATAATCATGCTTTCCCAGACACAGCTGTTTCTGCTTATGTTGTCTGATTTGCCCTCTGATACTCATTTACTGAAAACATATACTCAATCCTCTAAGACTTGGCTCAAATGTCATCTCCTCAGGGAACCTTTGCTGAATCCTTCTTCCTTTTTTTTGAATAAGCTCTAGGCCTGATGTGGGGCTCAAACTCACAACCGCAAGATCAAGGGTCACATGCTCTACTGACTGAACCAGCCAATCGCCCCATTGCTGAATCTTTCTTAAGGAATCTGTCACATCTCTCAGATGATCTCCTAACATGCTTTTTTTAGATCTTGGTTATAAGTGTCCCAGACCCACTGTGCTATAAAGTCAGCTATGTACTGATCTGGTGGAAGCCCTGGGAGTGGGGATGCCACATTTTATTTACCTTCCTTTCCCCTTATGTTTGGAATCTGGGATGTAACACCAGCTTTGCAACTAAGCAGTAAACTCAGTTCCTCCACATGTGTAAAAGAGATGGCTAACAAAGAATTACTTTCCTATACAAAAAAGTACAGATTCAGAGAGAGAATTAAATTTCTATATCGATGTTTTTAGAATTGTTAGAATTTTCATGATGAACAACAGTTACAGGTAGCTTTCACTAAATTCCTATTTAGGCAAAACTTCACTACCACATAAATGATACAGTCAAGAATAAACTCTAAGTCATTACATGAAAATCCTATCTTGGGGAATTTTCAATTATTAAAATAATTAATATTCTAGAGTTTGTTCTCTAATTTAAAAAGAGGTCTGTATACCAACTTGCTACATTTATATAAATAGCTTCTTTTTATCCTGGTGCCAACAGCTGTACCAGCTACAGCCAACCAATCTGGTCTTGCACCATCACCACTATCTGACTCAGCAAGCTGGCAGAGCCAGAGAGCAACAAGTTCTTTACTTGTGTGAGTCTCAAGGACAGGAACTCTATCTAAACATATTCCTAGTATTCCCAGCATCTAAATCGGTGCCTTCCAAATAAATGGCATGTAGCAATATTTACTAAATTCCATTTTCCAGACACTGTGACCAACTGTATGTTCTAAAAGAAGAGATGCCCAATAAATCTCATGTCCTTAGTTCCATCACAAATGGGTAAGAGACTATGATTCAAAGTCTTACTTTTTGCAGTAGGTATTAGTGGTAAACTAGATTTCAAAGTATAAATTTTCATGTCTATTCTCAGTCTTTAACATATTTTTAGTGACAACAACTATTAAAGAAAAAAAAAAAAAAAAGCCCAACCATAGGCCATATGCCAATAAGCAATCCATGGTAACTTTTTTAAGACTATCAGAGAAGAAAGTTCCTGGATCTTCACTGCTTGAAGAACAGAAAGATGAACTTACCATCATCTAAAGTGATGTCCTGTAGACCAATTGTTGAAAAGTTAGGTTCCTGCTCTTCAGGTTCAGGCTTAATGTTCACAGTTGCCTCATCAGGTGGAAATGAAGCTGGATCACACAAATTGTGACATATTAAGGATGAAGGTGCAGAAAGACCTCCCTGGCCTGTACTTTGTGCTTGAGTTGAGTGCTGTCCAGAATGCATTCTGGTGGCTAGAGATGGTGATGAGGCAGTTCCTGAGCTAGGAGATTGGTAAGGCATAGGCTGTAGCTGAGGAGATGGTGGCCCAGAAAGTGGTGAACTAGCCAGGGGATGAGAGGCTACTGGGGAAGCTGCTGTACCAGACCCTGAATGTGAAGGACCATATGTAATGGGCTGTAACTGAGGGGGAGGCTGGCCTGCGACCTGGTCAGCCCCTGGAGAAGAAAGAGATCTCTGTCCTGTGGTTGAACAATGGTATCCCATTGACTGCAGATGAGGCAGGGTCTGTACCGAATGAGGTGTGTGGGCTAAGAGATGTCCTGTTGGGCCTGAATTTGAAGAATGAAAAGGTATGGATGACGATGGTTGACAGCCAAGATTTATTAAAGTAGGAAGAGCTGCATCCTGTGGAAACAAAACCGGATCAAATTCTTGACTAGAGGCAGCATTAACTGGAAGACAAGTTGGTCCGTTGTACACAACATTAGTTTGCATAGGCTGATAGGAAGACCCCACAGGAGGTGTTGGTGTGACTTGAAAAGGCTGGTGCATGACTGAAGAAGGTAACATATGCTGCTCTTTACCAGCGCTTTCATCCCTACACTGCAACTGTGGCAGATGAGATGAAGTTACCATGGATGCATATGTTTGCTGGATGGGACAAACCAAGCTTCTCTGTGTTGACAGTACACTGTTATGTCGGTGTCCTGTGTCTGAAGAAGGCCTCTGGGTCTGGGCAGGATGAGGCACAGACAATGACGGAACTGAAGACAAGTCAACCTCTTCTTTGTGTTCTTGCTTCATCAAAACTAAAAAGAAAATGATTAAAGCAAACGTTATTACATAATACATACAATGATTATCAAAGGACTTCATTCTAGGCTACATAACTATAGCATGTATCCAAGTCAGGGGTTAAAAATTCAAATGCCTTCGAAAAAAATTCAAATGCCTTCAGAAAAGGCAAATAACATAAAATATGTGAAGTCAGCAAGCAAAAGACAACAGGGAGTGGTTCTTGTTCTAAAAGTATTCACATTAAAAAAAAACAGTACCACATAGAACTCTATGAAGAGATGTGGAAAGACCTCTAATACGTTCCTAAGTAACAAAAAAAAGTGAGGTGCAGAACAATGTGTACATATCACAATTCTTTTAAAATACAGTGTATGTGTGTGTGTATATATATATGTATATGTGTGTGTGTGTGTGTGTATATATATATACACGCATATGTACATGTACACGTTTTTGCTTATATAGGTATGGATACACAAACCTGGTAACTGCTGTGTTTACTGCTGGGAACAAAACTAGGTAACTAGGGAATAAGAGCAAGAGGCAGATTTACTTTTTACTCTGTAAATTTTTGTGCTAGACTAGCAATACACAATCTCAATGTTTTTTGTTTTTTTTTTTTAATTTTTTTTTAACGTTTATTTATTTTTTTTTTTTTAATTTTTTTTAATTTATTTTTGAGACAGAGGAGACAGAGCATGAACAGGGGAGGGGCAGAGAGAGAGGGAGACACAGAATCTGAAACAGGCTCCAGGCTCTGAGCTGTCAGCACAGAGCCTGACGCGGGGCTCGAACCCATGGACCGTGAGATCATGACCTGAGCCGAAGTCGGACGCTTAACCGACAGAGCCACCCAGGCGCCCCTTAACGTTTATTTTTGAGACAGAGAGAGACAGAGCATGAACAGGGGAGGAGCAGAGAGAGAGGGAGACACAGAATCGGAAGCAGGCTCCAGGCTCCGACCTGTCAGCACAGAGCCCGACGCGGGGCTCGAACTCACGGACCGTGAGATCGTGACCTGAGCCGATGTTGGACGCTTAACCGACCCAGCCACCCAGGCGCCCCACAATCTCAATGTTTTTAACCAAGTATATACATTACCTATTTAAAAATAAATGATTTTTATGGGGCGCCTGGGTGACTCAATTGGTTGAGTGACTGACTCTTGATTTCGGCTCAGGTCATCTCATGGTTTGTGAGATTGAGCCCTGCATCAGGCTCTGTGTTTGGGATTCTCTCTGCTCCTCCCATGCTCACCCTTCTCTCTCTCTCAAAATAAATAAATAGGGGCACCTGAGTGGCTTAGTCAGTTATGCGTCTGACTTCAGCTCAGGTCATGATCTCCCAGTTCGTGGGTTTGAGCACCTTGTCGAGCTCTGTGCTGACAGCTCGGAGCCTAGAGCCTACTTCAGATTCTGTGACTCCTTCTCTCTCTGCCCTTCCCCCACTCACACTCTGTCTCCGTCTCTCTCAAAAATAAACATTAAAAAAATTTAAATATTTTAAAAAATAAATGAGTTTTTTAAGATACCCCAAACTCTACAGCCTAATAAATAAGGTTGAATTTGCAATCTCTGATCTGAAACCTACCAGTCCACTGTTTTTGCATAATGCATCATATACCAGAGATCATGAATCTAATATTCATAGAGCTTCTAGTTTACAACGGTTTTCACATGTACCTCATCTGAGGAACCTCATCTGAGGCACCTCATGTGTACCTCATTTTATCCTCAACCATCATCAGGTACATTTACAAGAGGAATAATGAGTGATCAAAAAAGTACTGGGATGCACAAAAAAACTGTCAGAGCTAGTAAACAAATTCAACAAAGTTGCAGGACACAAAATCAGCATGTAGAAATCGACTGTATTTTTATAGACTAGCAATACACAATCTGAAACAGAAATTAAGAAAACAACCTCATTTGCAATAGCATCAAAAAATAAAATACTAAAGAATAAATTTGACCAAGGTAGGCAAAACTTATACACTCATAACTATAAAACAGTGCTAAAGAAATGAAGGAAGACCTAAATACATGGAAAGATACCCTGGGGTCATGGACTGAAAGACTTAATTAACCACGAAGAACGCAACACTCTCCAAAACAATTTTCAGATTCAATGAAATCCCAACTATGTTTTTTGCAGAAACAGACTTATCCAAAAATTCATACCAAATCCCAAGGGACTTCAAATAGTCAAAAACAATCTTGAAACAGAACAAAGACAGAGTACTCACACTTCCTAATTTCAAAACTTACGACAAAGCTACAGTAATAAAAACCAAGTGGTACGGGCCTAAGGACAGATGTATAGACCAATGGAATAGAGAGCCCAAAAGGAAACCCTAACATAAACAGTTAATTGCTCTTCATACAAGGGTGCCAAAACTATTCATTGGGGGAAAGAACAGTCTCTTCAACAAATGGTACAGGAACAATGGGACATCACATTCAAAGTAATGAAGATGGAACCTTATCCGAGAATCATACACAAAAATTAACTCAAGTGGATCAAAGACCTAAACGTAAGAGCAAAAACTAAATTCTAAGAAAAAAACAAAGGGCAAAAAAAGCTTAATGACATTGGATTTGGCAATGGTTTCTTAAGTATCACATACCCTGAACATACAGACAACAAAAACAGATAAATTGGACTTCATCAAAATTAAAAACTTCTGACCATGAAAAGACACTATCAAGACAGAGAAAAGATAGCCCACAGAATGGAAAATCTACTTGCAAATAATATTTCTGTAAAGGGTTTAATATCCAAAATTCATAAGAACCCCTACAAATGCCAACAACAGGACTGAACCAAAGACTTGAGTGTGACCCCAGGACTGATCTAGATGGAAGTGTGTGTGGGTGGGGGAAGGTACCAGCTCTCTTCTCTAGGATTGCTAATTATGAAGATGAAACAAACCTAGAGATGCCATGTAAGTAAAGCCTGCCCTAGAGCAAAGCCAACAGAAAGAAAAGCAATGTTAAGATGAAGAGAAAGCCTAAGCCCTGGGACCACATTGCTTGAGCTGAAGCATGCCTAAAGCCAGCATTCCAATTAACTGTCCAGTTACATGAGCCAATACAATTTTTCTTGTTAAGCTAGCTTGAATGGAGTTTTTGTCATTTGTACCCAAAAGTCCTAATTCACTTCAAAACAACCTTTAAGAGGCAAGGATTATTATTACCCCTGAAGACACTAAATCTCAAAGTGGTATCACAAGGACCTGAATCCAGGTTTTTCTGCCTTCAAAGTCCATGCTTTTAATCACTGCACTATACTATATTAACAAGAAAGATTATAGTTCATCATTCCATCACACAAGCAGAGGCTATGAATACCAACCACTATCCTTTATCACACCAAAAAATGTATTTAAGATGATTTAAGATCTACCTGGTGAAAGGACTGCTTAACATAGAAATCAATGTATTTTGCTTATTTTACTTAATATGTTTATCAAAACAGAAAAGAACCATCAGTTAATTTTTTGTATGTCAAAGCAATGGACTTTATTGTTTCTCTTGGGCAATACTTCTTCCAGTCCACTTTTCTAAAAGTTACCAACTTTATCCTCCTACTGAAGTACTATAATTCATTTAAAAATAATTTTCCTGGGGCGCCTGGGTGGCTCAGTCGGTTAGGCGGCCGACTTCAGCTCAGGTCATGATCTCACGGTCTGTGAGTTCGAGCCCCGCGTCGGGCTCTGTGCTGACAGCTCAGAGCTCGGAGCCTGTTTCAGATTCTGTGTCTCCCTCTCTCTCTGACCCTCCCCTGTTCATTCTCTGTCTCTCTCTGTCTCAAAAATAAATAAATGTTAAAAAAAAAATTAAAAAAAATAAATAAATAAAAATAAAAATAATTTTCCTAGGGGCGCCTGGGTGGCTCAGTCGGTTAAGTGTCCAACTTTGGCTCAGGTCATGATATCACGATCCGTGAGTTTGAGCCCTGCGTTGGGCTCTGTGCTGACAGCTCAGAGCCTGGACCCTGCTTCAGATTCTGTGTCTCCCTCTCTCTCTGACCCTCCCCTGTTCATGCTCTGTCTCTGTCTCAAAAATAAATAAACATTAAAAAAATTTTTTTTAAATAATTTTCCTAAATTGACATCTCATTGTTCCAAGTTTGTATGAGTTAAACTAACATAATTAAAATTTTCATGATCTTCACTAAAATGTAAGTACTTCATTTTATGTCAAAAGAAAGTAACAGTGAGAAGCCAAGCATGGTCAAACCTCATCTGGCCATTTAACAAACCCATCAAGTACAAGTCTCCTCACAAAAGCATGTTCTCAATCTGAGGAAATGAAAGTAAGATTTAAAATAGCCCTGAGGTGACTGGGTGGCTCACTCAGTTAAGCGAACCAGGTCGCTCGGCTCAGGTCATGATCTCATGGTTTGTAGGATCGAGCACTGTGTGTGGTGCTCTGCGCTGATGGCGTGGAGCCTGCTTGGGATTCTCTCCCTCCTTCCCTCCCTCCCTCCCTCCCTCCCTCTCCCTCTCTCTCTCTCTCACACACAAAATAAACAATCTGCCAACTGGTGAGCCCACTCCTAACAATGAGACAACACTTAAAAGAGAAAAAGTGTATCATGAGTCTTCTTATTGCTTCTGCACCAAAGTTAACATTCTAAACTAGGCTTCCATCCAGTTTCTGATTCTTGCTCAGGTATTTCAAGTGTGGTTCACCATATCTAACAACTCCAACCTCTCTAATGTTTTGGCGTACTCACTTTTTTTTCTGACTTTAGCACAACTAGAACTTTTCCCCTGGACTATTGGATTCTTTTTTCCTCTTCTACTTCAGCTCCTACTCCGGTCCCAGGAAAGTCACAGTAAATTCCATATGCAGAGTTACATTTCTATATAAAAGAGGGAGAATATGCAAAAAAGCCTACTCTCATCTTAATTAATCCTGAATGGAGCAGGTAAGGCCCTTGGTTACCTAAGTGACTGGTTGTCATGCACTAAAAAGGAGACAGAGGGACTAAAAACTGTAACATAGTATCTTTTTTTTTTTGCATGATCCAATCTTTATTTTTATGTTCCTGACCCACATCTGTGTACTCAGATTGAGAGTTCTGCTTTCCTAAATTGAGTATACTTTCACTCTGCCAAATCAACTGTCACTTTTTGTCTATAAAGGATTAAGACTCCAACCAAATCTAAGAAGTCCTGATTGACAGTCTATAGTAATTTATTCTTATTTGGAGGGAAGTACAGTTAAAGAGACCGTACATAACTAGAATGAGTTGAATTTTAGAAACAGATTAACTCTACCTTTTGTGTTAAATATCCTCATTCTCGGGAAAAAAATCTCCTGGTCTAGTGCTTTTGAAACCATAAGAAGCCTCACTGTCTTCTTCAAGTAGTGGATGTAGAAGAGTAGCATTCAAAGAGCTGGAGCTCTCTGGATTTCCCCCTTCTAGTACAACCAGAGTATCAAAGCTAGATTTTATCCTTTTTATATATTGCCTTTTTGCCTAAGATTTTGTTTGGGGAGTAAAACAATTTAAATTTGAAAAACCCTGCTTTAGACTTATGCCCTCATTGTATAGAGATTAACCAAGAGGGTACAGTCTATGGCAGAGCTGAGTGTGACCTAACTGTAAGGCAGGCTTTCTCTCCCAAATAAAGAATCACAATCCAAAAGTCTGTCCAATCAACTATTTAGAACATAGAATACACTTTCCTACAGGTAAAATATTATACATGAAAGTTTATCTCTAATGTTGTCCCCTAAAGCCCCACTAGTCTAAAACTAGAGATCACATGGTACGTCCAGTCACAAGTAACTACTGCTAGGCCTCAGAGGGAGGTATATTCCCTCAAAAGCTTCAGGGATACTGGGGTGGAAAAGAGGGCTCCCACATCAAAAGGTCTGAAGCTAGTGGCTGGGCAGAAATTCAGGTAACGCCACTAAGGAAGGGTTCTGTAATTAGGGTAATTTGTGAATCATACACATAATACTGGGAACAGTCTTCAAATTACTAAGTAAACTTGACTATTGGACAAATAGTGCTAAATGTAATTTCTTTTTTTTTTAATGTTGCAATTTCTTTGTTTTTTAAGTTTATTTTTTTCTAAGAGAGAGAGAAAATCCCAAGTAGGCTCTGCACTACTCATCCTGCACTACTCTGCACTACTAATCCCAATGCAGGACTCGATCCCACAACCATGAGATCATGACCTGAGCCGAAATCAAGAGTTAGATGCTCACCAACTGAGCCACCCAGGTGCCCCACTAAATGTAATTTCTAATTAAAAAAAAGTTATAACAGGGGCACCTGGGTGGCTCAGTCAGTTAAGCATCTGACTTCAGCTCAGGCCATGATCTCATGGTTCATGACTTTGAGCCCCACATTAGGCTCTCTGCTGTCCATACAGAACCCACGTTGGATCTTCTGTCCACCCTCCTCTTTCTGCCCCTCCCCCACTTGCTTCTCTGTGTGTGTGTGTGTGTGTGTGCGTGTGTGTGTATGCATGCACTCTCTCTGAAAATAAACATTTTTTAAAAATTTTAAAAAATAAGTTATTACACCTGAAAGTGACAAAGTATTGTACATCAACTATACTTCAATGATAAACGTCAAAACAAAACAAAACAAAAAACTCAGAACAGTTAGCCATTTGCAACTGATTATTCTTTCATTGGATATTTATAGTGGTCAGACTGCTACTGCTAGAGGGTTGTCAAAAAAGTAACAAATGGACAAATCCTTGAATAATAAAGAAGCAACTTCTGAATATCTAAAATTTTTGTAAGTAAAATTTAAAAGAATTGTCAGAAACAAAAAAAGGCTAAAATCTTTAATATAAATAGTTCATACAAATTAATACAACAAACAACTCTAATATAAGTATCACAAACTAGAATATGAGAAGCTATTAAAATTCTATAAAACTCTATCTGTTCATGAAGCAAAATAAAAATGTTTAGGTTACAAAATTAGTATACTGTATACATTTTGGTCCCATTTTTATTAAAAAAACACCTTTTTTTAATGTTTATTTTGAGAGACAGACAGAGACAAAGACAGAGCATGAGTGGGGGGGGGCAGAGAGAGAGAGGGAGACAGAGAATTCGAAGCAGGCTCCAGGCTCTGAGCTATCAGCACAAAGCTCAACATGGGGCTCGAACCCATGAACCATGAGACCATGACCTGAGCCAAAGTCAGACGCTTAACCGACTGAGCCACCCAGGCACTCCCAATTTTTATTTTAAATTGTGTCTATAAATGGATCAAAAGGATCTAGGACAGAATAACAATTTCAGAGTGGAAGACAATTTTGGGTGTTTGAAATTATTTCAACTTGTCTGTTTTAAAAAATAAATTCACAGGAATATATTTGCTTTTGTAAAGACTTTATTCCAAATTTCACTTTAGAAAAAAATGAAAAAAGCCAAATGCTACAGAGAAAAGATAGTAATCAACCAGAACAAGGGCTGTCCAAACACTTCTTGATCTATTCTTCCTTCTGTTAGTGTGTGCCACCTGATTTGTATTTTGTCAATCATAAGCCCAGTGATGACAGTTGTAGTCCAATCCAAAATTCTTTCTGCACTCTGGGGCCCCAATGATTTCCATTCTCATATAGAATGCCCTCCAGGACTCTGCCTTTATGTTGTCCTCCCAACTCATGAGCTGATAATGTAAGGGCATTATATTCTCTTTGTTCAATTACTACCACTATGATGGTAGCAATCAAAACCTCTATTCACTTATCCTGAGCTTTTTTTTTTTTTTTTTACTTTTTTTATTTTTGAGAGACAGAGCAGGAGGATGGCAGGGGCAGAGAGAGAGAGACACAGAACCCGAAGCAGGCTCCAGGCTCTGAGCTGTCAGCACAGAGCCCAACGCAGGGCTCAAACCCATGAACCGTGAGATCATGACCCAAGCCAAAGTCTGACACTTAACTGATTGAGCCACCCAGGCACACCTCTGCCTTTTTTGTTTCAACAGTCCCAGAAGCTCCTCTTCTTTCTTATTCAGGTTAGATTCTATAGTCTCTCATCTCCACAGCATTTGATAACATTCTTGGACTGTATGTCTTTAATAAATATCACCCTGGAGGAACCCTACTATTAATATTTTACCACCTGCCCTAAAGAATCTGAGTGCTGCTTAAGAAAGTTACACAGCCGGGCTAATTAATATTCATAAATTCATTAATATCAACATTAAAGGTACCCTGTGATCATGCCCAGAGTCCAATTATATTTCTGTGGTATCTTACTCCCCCCTTTCTTTACAACTATTTCAAACTTGTCCATATTCTTCAAACTGCCAAAACACCCACACTTCCCTCTACTCACAAAAGACTGCATGTCATTCTTTAAAGAAAAAAAAGTCAATGCTATTATATGGAAACTCCCTAAACTCTCCACTATTAAATTTATAAACCTAATATATATCCATCTTTTTCATCTTTACCTTCCCTCCTTTCCTTCTCCCAACTAAGGCCCATTCCAACTTTTATATTTGAAATTATATTCCTTCCCACCTTTCTCAGAAACCTGATATGCTTTATTATCATTAATGTTGTCTCTTCTGTATATTCAAAACGCTCTAGTTATCTGAAGCATATTTTTAACCTTCTTGGGTCTCTGCCATACAAATCTCACTCTCCATAGTAATCTGAGGAAAGACTAAACTGGTCATTGACATCTTATAAGAAAACAGTAGAAATATGAGAGAAATGATTTTAATTTTTAATTTTTTAATGTTTATTTTTGAGAGAGAGAGAGAGAGAGAGACAGACAGACAGAGTGAGCAGAGGAGGGGCAGAGAGAGAGGGGAGACACAGAATTCGAAGCAGGCTCCAGGCTCCATGCTGTCAGCAAAGCGCCCAAAACGGGGTTCAAACTCACAAACTGTGAGATCATGACCTGAGCCGAAGTCAGATACTCAACCGACTGAGCCACCCAGGCACCCCTATTTTATTTGTTTTTTGAAGTTTGTTTGTTTGTTTATTTATTTAAAGAGAGAGGCAGAGCGGGAAGGAGAGAGAATCCCAAGCAGGCTCTTCACTGTCAGTACAGAGCCCGATGTGGGGCTTGAACTCATAAACTATGAGAACGTGGCCTGAGCAAAGTCAAGCAGGCACTCAACCGAGCCACCCAGGCGCCCCTATTTTTAACTTTTTTTTAATTGAAAATATTTGACATATAACATTGTGTAAAATTTAAGGTGTACAAAATGTTAATTTGATACATTCATATATTGTAGAGAAAATGATTTTATTTTAAAGTAGGCTCCACACCCAATGTGGGGCTCAAACTCACAACCCTGAGATCAAGAATTGCATGCCCTACCAACTGAGCCAGCCAGGTGCCCTGAAAAAAATTTTTTAATACATATTTGATCATGTCACCTCTCCGTTAAAGCTCATTTCTTACAACTCTTTTATTCTAAAAAAATTTTTTTCTTAAACCTTTATTTATTTTTGAGAGAGAGACAGAGTGTGAGCAGGGGAGGAGCAGAGAGAGAGGGAGACACAGAATCCGAAGCAGGCTCCAGGCCCTGAACTGTCAGCACAGAGCCTGATGCGGGGCTCGAACCCACGAATCATGAGATTATCACCTGAGCTGAAGTCGGACGCTCAACAGACTGAGCCACCCAGGTGCCCCATTTTAGAACTCTTAATACTCCATTATCCAACCAACCACACGACCTTCGTATATGATGCTACCTTTAATTGGAATGTTTTCCCCCTACAGCCAGATTGCCTGGATTCAAATCTCACCTCTGCCACTTACTAGCTGAGTGACCTTGGTTCACATATTTGCAAAATGGAGAGGGCAATATTACTTATCTGAGATGTACTCTAGCTTAACAGTTAGGAGCCCAGACTCTGGAACCAGATTGCCTGTGCTTGACATGTGGTTCTAAGACTGTGAGACTCTGGGCATATAACTTAGCCACTCAGTTTCTTCTTCTGTAAAATAAGATAATAACCTACTATAAAGGTCTATTATGTGGATTAAAAGAATAAATACACAAAGGGCTTAGACAGTATTATTTTTACATACATTATATATACCATATATAGAGTATGTATATATACGTATACACACACACACACACACACACACACACACACATATATACACATATATCCTGGTTTTCTCAAGCAGTTAACCCAAGCAAGGGTCCCTCTGTTATTTTTACCTATAGTATTGTATCCCTTTTAATCAGAGCCCTTATTTCAGTTTCTAATTATATACATTTGTTGGTAATTAATTTATTGATCCACTATATTATAAGTTCCATGAAAGAAGGAACTGAGAGAGGTTTTGTCCACTTAGGAGGCACCCTCAAATACTTACTGAATTAATATTGAAATGACTAACCAAAATCTTTCAAAAGGGTTGTATTCTATTTGAAAATGAATAGAAATATTTTATTACCAATAATGTATTAACATGATCAAGTAATATTAATTTTCAGATCTGGGAATATAAATGGCCTTTAGAGGCATAAAGTGGAATACAGCCAGGCTTTAAAGAATATGAATGACAGGGGCGCCTGGGTGGCGCAGTCGGTTAAGCGTCCGACTTCAGCCAGGTCACGATCTCGCGGTCCGTGAGTTCGAGCCCCGCGTCAGGCTCTGGGCTGATGGCTCAGAGCCTGGAGCCTGTTTCCGATTCTGTGTCTCCCTCTCTCTCTGACCCTCCCCCGTTCATGCTCTCTCTCTGTCCCAAAAATAAAATAAAAAAATAAAAAAGAAAAAAAAAATAAAAAAAAGAAAAAAAAAAAAAGAATATGAATGACAAATAAGTGATCATTAATAACTAGTACCTTCTCAAATTTAAGTGTTTCTGTTTTTCATTTACTATAAACCATTTAAAAGTTTATGCAACAGGGGTGTGTGGGTGGCCAGTCAGTTGAGCATGTGACTTCAACTCAGGTCATGATCTCATGTTTCATGAGTTCAAGCCCTGCACTGACACAGCACCTAGTACAGAGAAGGCCTCTAGAAATATCTGTTCTCTAACTACGTAAACATCAGCATGAATTACTGCATATAATATTTATGTGTTACCACCAAGAGCTGGAAAGTTACAGCATTTGAATTGCTGCAGAAAGAGGTATGGCAGCCTCCTTTGTTAGGGCACATCTATAAAACCAGAAACTCTGGAATCGACTTTATATAACCCACAGACCACAGTATACTACAGTTGCTACTTGCCAAATGAAAATCTAATGAGAGATTTTTCATCTGACTGGAAATGCTTGAGATGAACACACTGCCTTCTTGCAGTGTGCTAAGGGCACAAAGGAGTTTCACAAATATTCACAAACATCTGCCCTTACTGTAACGCTGGGGATTTCTGGTAGCTCCAGATAAACGACTTAAAATCAAAATTCAACCTTCTAATCTCCTTATAATAAATAACTACAAAATAACAGCTAATATCACATCTAATATTTAAAGTCTACACAAACTTTACATACGAGGCATATGTTAGGATTTTTATTGATTATAAGTACTCTATTGTAAACATTCTAATACAGGTTTCATTGAGTAACTTTTTATTCATTATGAAAGCAAGCTCTGTGGTAAACCATCACAACTCCCCATACCTGGTGTATAAGTAAAACGTTGAGACTGGCTTTTTTTCCTCTTGCCATTGCAAAGATAAAAGTGCACCTGCACTGCAGCTGTAACTGCTGGGTTATGATATGGAGGAACTTCAAGGACAATGTGAGCCTAAGGAGCATGGAAAGTAGTAAGATTGTGTTACATTCAGAACTAAAAATGAAATGCACCTGCTAAACTCAGCACAACTCATGAGGCTTAACTACCCAGTGTCTCCCATCATAGATCATTATGCACATCAATTGGTCATGTAAGTCATCTGGAGATTTACTCTATGAAACTCTAGTCTCAACAGAGATAAACTCTTGAAAGTAAACCATTAAAGGAGAGATTGCCTTTTAGTCATCCAATTGGGTTTCTAGTTGGAGCAGAAATAAAAACAGTCTTATTATGTACCATGTAGTGAGATATTCTGCACTACTGAATATTACACGTTACTATGTATCTTAACTGGAAGTCTGTCCTGGTTTTCAATCAGGTTTAATATTTCCTCAGTTGTGTTATAATTTAGATTTCTTACCTTAAATTTGATATTCAGAATGTTCGAAACTAGCAATATAAAAAATTCATTTCCATATAAAAAATAATTTTACATAAGCAGAGTGAAACTGCAATCCTTAATCTAATTTCTCCAGGTCTCTGGAGAGCACTGTGGAAAGTGTTATTCTCTACCCCACAAAAAATTCTGTCTCCATTCCAATCAGGATGAAGGGACCACAGTGTTTAGTGTTGAATCCTGGAAGGCTTACTGCTGAAAACTTGCAAAAATTGTGCTAAATACACAAACTCCTTAGGGCTTGTTCTCTCCCTATTTTTTCCCATTCTATGTGGGCTTTACTGAATTTGATTTTTTCACTGAATTCAGAGAAATAAACTAATGATAACAGTAGTAAGAACCTTTTAATTTCTCCTTTCCTATACACAAAAAAGGCAAAGACACCAATTGTTTATCTTTCCTAAACTTTAATTTTAGAAAAAGGAGAGTACCTATTTCATGTCCAAACTTCTAAAAATTCTAATTTACTTTTCTATTACTCATTAGATAAAAGACTCCTCATCTATAATATAAAGTAGCATTATCCAATGTTCTAAGCTTCTTAAATGTTTCTAAAGAAATAAATTTCTTACCCCTTGACATTTTTCCCGGATTATTTTCCCTTCTACCTCCCACTGAGGTCGTCCATCTATTAAAAGAAACAATTTACAGTTAAAAGTAATTCAAGTCAGAAAGTACATAAACAAAATCTAATGTATTTAGTATCACAAGCTTATTGGCAAAGGGAATCTTTTCCTCAATGACTTCCATTATGAAAATAAAATGTGTACCCATGAGAAAAAATGGGGAGAAAGACTTTGGGCTGCCTTAGTTAGCAGGCCTCACAGTTTATTTATGTTGGAAAATCCTCTGAGAGCACCTTCACCAAGTGGTAGCCAACTCCTGCTTGTATGCCTTAGGTAATGGGAAACTCACTCTCTCACCAAGTAACCCATTTGATCTTTGGACAATTGCTGTTCGAAAGCCCTTCAGGACAGATGAAATCTGCCTCCTTCCAGTATCCCACCACTGGTTTAAGAACTACTCTTTGCAGCCCCCCAATCCAAAATATTTTGAGTGGTTTTCTGAGACAGTATTTAAGATGTTTAAAAACAGCTATGTTTGGGGGCCCCGGGTGGCTCAGTCAATTGAGCATCCAACTTTGGCTCAGGTCATGATCTCAGGGTTCATGAGTTCGAGCCCCACATCAGGCTTGCTGTTGTCAACACAGAGCCTGCTTACGATCCTCTGTTCCCTTCTCTCCCTGCCCCCCACTCACACGCACTCTCTCTCTCAAAAAAAAAAAAAAAAAAAAAAAAAAGCCCAGCTATGTTTACATGTGTCTCCTTCTACTGATTAACACCCCCAGTTCTGCATTTACATCTTACACAATATTTAGCCTTCCTGCCCACTCTTCTATGAACACCCCTCCAGTGTGAACATCTCTCTCCAAATGCATCAAGCCCAGAACTGAATAGCCCAGGTGGGAAATGACACAGCATGGTACAGAGTGACTAAGGCTCTTATTTCCACTTTATGTGAAGATGCTGAGTCTGTTAATAAAAGTTTTCTGGGGTAGGTGTGCCTGGGTGGCTCAGTCAGTGGAGCATGGACTTCAGTTCAGGTCATGATCTCGCAGTTCGTGAGTTCGAGCCTTGCATCGGGCTCTCTGCTGCCAGCACAGAGCCCACTTTAGATCCTCTGTCCCCCTCTCTCTATGCCCCTCCCCACTTGCTCTCTCTCAAATATAAAAACATTAAAAAAAAAGTTTTGGGGTAGCTGCACCATGCTGCCTTATACTTAGTGTGTGGTCAGCAAGATTCCCTCAGTCTACTACACTTCCTACTGCTAAGTTCAAACTCCCACGCTGCACTTACCTGGTTTTTCCCCCAACCCTTCTTAGGTTAACTTCTCCCTACAAGACTTGGTTTGCCAGGATCTTTTTAAATACTGGCAGTCTTTAGGCGCCCGGCTAGCTCAGTCGGTAGAGCATCGGACTCTTAAATACTGACAGTCTTTGAATATATTTGCTAGACTTTCCAGATTTGTGTCACCTAAAGATCTGGCCAGCACATTTTCTGTCTCTTCATCCCAAGTGAATTGTCACCTGGGGAGAACCCCAACTGCTACTATAGCTCTTACTCCAGTCTGATGTTCAGTACTCTAAAGCATTCTTTTTAAGTCATGAGCATCTGCCCATTGACTAAACCCATATAAGTATCTTCACAGCTTGCAGGACTTCTTCATCTGGTCTGTGAAAACATCAGAAAAGACTCAATCCAATGCCTTCTAAATTGTGACTCTCATTTTTCAGTCCAATAAATAGATAATAGCTAACCCTGTGTATAACAGACACTAGAGACAAATGCTATGTCTACAAAGAAATATAGCTTAGTTCAACAATCATTTGTTGGGTCCTGACATGCCAGGCACTTTGGGTTACTGAGATAGTGAAGATAAGATACTCTTACCTTCAGTCTATGAAAGGCAAATAAAAACAGTTCATCATAATAAATCGTGGTGGTTTCAATGACTAATAAAGGTGTACTCTAGATACGCCAAGAAGACAGAGTTCAGGGTCCTTACCCTACTCTTGGCATAAGGATAAGAGACAAGGAAGGCCTCCTGAGTTCTTGAACTGAGGCTGAAAAAGAAGGTAGAACTCAAGTGATATGGGTGGAAGGTTGGTCTAGGCCTAAGAGCACAAGCAAAGCCAAGATGGCAAGAAACTACACGACAGAGGAAACCATAAGCAGCTGTGTTGATGGAGTAAAAAGTATGAGGTAGGGAAAAATAAGAAATGAGGCTGAAAAGAAAGGCAACAGATTGTGACCTAAATGCCACATGAAGGGCCTTAAAATATGAAGAGATTACTGAAGGTGCTTTCAGAATGGGAGTTACATAGTCACAAAATGCAATTTCATCTGAAACCAGTAATTGTATTAAGACAAAAGTTCTTAAAGGTAAAGCTCTAGTTAAATGAATTCTATAATGAAACTGCATTATATACATACATATTTATTATATTCAGGCACAAATGAATTTTTTTTAATGTTTGTTTATTTGAGAGGGAGGGTAAGTGTAGAGAGAGGGGGACAGAGGATATGAAGCAGGCTCTGCACTGACAGCAGAGAACCCGATGTAAATCTCATGAGATTATGACCTGAGCTGATGTCAGACGCTTAACCAATTGAGCCACCCAGGCGTCCCTTAGTGGGTACTTTAAAGTGCGTGTTACGGGGCTTCCAGCTGGCTCAGTTGGTAGAGCATGCGACTCTTAATCTCAGGTTTGTAAGTTCAAGCCCCACATTGAGCATGGAGCCTATTTAAAACAAACAAAAAACAAAAACAAAAGAATAAAACACATGTCAGAAGTTTGAAAGAAATAATGTAGTTATAGACAAAGATTTGACCAGCTGGTGAAATTTCCTAGAATGAGGGAATATAATGAAAAGAAAGCTGAACCACAGAACCTTGGGAAACATCTATTTTTAAGGGCCAGAAAAACTGATTAAAAAAACCAAAACAAAACAGTGGAGACATTTAAAAATGCGCCAAAAACCAGGTGAGTACAATCACACAAAGGTCAAGAAAGAAAAGAATGTCAAGGAGGAGGGTGGGTAGCTGAGTGTCAAATTTTTAGGTTATGATTTCAATATACTGGAAGTCAAAAGAGTACATAGCAGGTAAGGAAATGGCAGATGGTAGTTGACAGATTACTTGAGAGGCTGGATGATAAATGAAAACAAAATAAAACAACAGGTTATGAGGTTGACAGAGTCAAGGGAAAGGAAATGGTTTAGTATGAAAAGATTTAAACTTACCTAAACTCCAAGAAAATGTATTCGGTGAAAAAAGAGGTAATAAAATCATAAGAGATAGGCAATGAAAGCAATGTCTAGCCTTAAATCTGTAAGTTTCAAAAGGATAAAAAACAAATGAGATTACCATTTAAGAAAAAGAAACAGGGGCGCCTGGGTGGCTCAGGCAGTTGGGTGTCCGACTTCAGCTCAGGTCATGGTCTCACAGTCCGTGAGTTCGAGCCGTGCGTCAGGCTCTGTGCTGACAGCTCAGAGCCTGGAGCCTGCTTCTGATTCTGTGTCTCCCTCTTTCTCTGCCCCTCCCCTGCTCTGTTTCTCTCTGTCTCAAAAATAAATAAAAACAAACAAACCAAAAAAAAAGAAAAAGAAACATATTGGGGCACCTGGGTGGCTCAGTCGGTTAAGCGTCCAACTTCAGCTCAAGTCATGATCTCATAGTTTGTGAGTTTGAGCCCCACGTGGGACTCTGTGCTGACAACTTGGAGCCTGGAGCCTGCTTCAGATTCTGGGTCTCCCTCTCTCTGCCCCTCCCCCAGCTCATGCTCTCTCTCCCAAAAATAAATACATTAAAAAAAAAGAAAAGAAAAGAAAAGAAAAGAAAAGAAAAAAGAAAAGAAGTGAAAAGAAAAAAAATACAGACACTTGGAAACAGAAAACAAATACACAACTTAAAGGACCAATAAAGCCAAAGTACTATGGAAACACTGACTAAAAAACCAGAGATGGCACAAATAAATAATAGCAGGAATAAATTTTTTAAAAGGGATAGAATTCCAGGGGTGCCTGGTGGTTCAGTCAATTGAGCACCCAACAGTTGATTTCAGCTCAGGTCATGATCCTAGGGTCGTGATCAAGCCCCAGGTCAGGTTCCACGCTGACAGCAAGGAGACTGCTTGGGACTGTTTCTCTCTCTCTCCCTCTCTGCCTCTCCCCCTCTCTCCTGCCCGCATGTGCGCTTGCTCCCTCTATAAAAAGGGAGGGGACATAATTCAAATGCAGAAACAGAGTATTATAAGCAAATAAATGTCAACAAATTTGAGAACTTGGGTGAAATAAATAAAATCCTAGTGTGAAATAATAGGGAAAATATATATTGATCTCTGCCTCTGGCTCCTGGTATAAAGCTCCTAAAATTCTTGTAATTTCCAAGTGGTAAGAAGAACACTAGGAGTACCTTTTGTTTTTATACTTGGTCTTTGACCCCAGTTATGACACACAGAAGTCCTAAATCCCTTGGAATTTCCTGTGATAAGACTATCTTTTGTTCTAAGGAGGTGATTCTTAGTAGGCTCCTGGATGGAGGCTGGTCACTAGAAAGACTTTCAGTTCTACCCCTATTCTCCAGAGAAGGAAGAGGGCTGGAAATGGAACAGTCAATCAAACCTGTGTGAAGCCTCCATGAAAATTCCAAATGCAGTAGAGTTCAAGGAGCTTTTGGGTTGCTGAACACATGGAGGTGGCTGGGACAGGGGCAATGTCTATAGAGGACACAGACGCTTCATACCCCCTTCCCACATACCTTATTCCATGTATCTCTTTCATCTGGATGTTCATCTGTACCCTCTGATATCCTCTATTATGTAACAAACTGGTAATGGTACCTAAGTGTTTCCCTCAGTTCTGTGAGCCGCTCTACCAAATGATCAAAACCAAGAAGTGAGTCATGGGAGCCTCTGATTTGCAGCCAAGCCAGACAGAAGTGGGTACCTGGGCATCTACTACTTTTGATTGTCATTTCAAGTGGCGGGCAGTCTTAAGGGACTGAGCCCTTAACTTGTGGGGTCTGCACTAACTCCAGTTAGTGTCAGAACTGACCTCATTCAGAACACCCAACCCAGCTCATATCAAAGAATCAGCTGATATATGGGAAACGCACACATCTGGTGTCAGAAGTGTTTTGAGTGTGGTAACACTATGAGAGTAAAGGAGAAACACAGAGTGTGTTTTTCTATTTACCTGGAAAAATAAAAATCATGAAAATTAACTCAAGAAGAAATGGTCCCATACCTATGAAATGGCCCATACCTACTTAAATGGTCCGATACCTCTGAAAAGAATTATATCAGAAATTAATAGTACCACAAAGCCCCCAGCCCAGAAGGTTCAGAGATGAGCTCAGCCACATGTTCAAAGGAAGGTGAAATTACAGGGCACACACTTGGTAAGTGGGAAAAAATGAGGCACTTTCCCAACTTGCTTTGACATCCAGAATACATAAAGAATACTATAAGGTAGTAAGAAAATGAAAACTGATTCAATGGGAAAAAGTGGACAAAAACATAAAGACATTACACAAAAAAGGAAACATGAATGACTAATAATCACCTCAATAAGATGAGGAAAATTCAAATCCAAAGTTCAAGATACATTTTACATCTACCAGATTAACAAAATTTAAAAATTATGACATTCTTACCTATGTCTACCAGGTGATAAGAACCAAAATGTTCATGGCCACACTATTAGCTATTGTTTGGTAATGCCAAAAACTAGACACAGCCCAAAAGTCCAGTAGGAGAGCAGATAATAAATTGTAGCACGTTCATACAGTGAAGCTATATAGTAGTAAAAGTGAATGATCTTCTGTTACGTGGATCGATCTTAAAACATTAATGTTGACTTCCAAAAAAAAGCAATTTTCAGAAGAATACATGAAATGTTATATACATAGCCCAAAACCAGAGAAAACGCATAAAACTATAAAGAAAAGCATGGATTGACTTAGGAGTGGGATCCATTTGGGAAGGGACATCAAAAGGCCTTTCAGAGATAAATGTCTCACTTCTTCAACTGGGCGTCAGGTGTGTGGGTATCTCTTATATTATTCTCATAAAAAGGTATTTCACAATTTTAAAAATGTTTAAAAAATGAGAAGGAATAATAGATGAAAAAATGTATTAAATACGCTCAGAAAGGTTTTAAACACCCTGAAAGACATAGGATTCTTCTACACTTACAAAAATGAAGATATAATTTATATATTTATATATAAAATACATAAAATTCACCCTTTTAAATTATATAATCAAGAAGTTTTCAGTATATTCACAGAACTGTACAACCACCATCATTATCTAATTCCAGAAACCCTGTGCCCATCAGCAGTCACTCTCCACTGATCCCTCCCTCCAACCCTGGCAACCACTAATCCACTTTGTCTCTATGGATTGCTGATTTTGGATGTTGTGTGCTGAATCCTTTCACTTAGCATGTTTTCAAGGTTCATTCATGTTGTGTTATGAATCAGTACTTTATTCATTGTCATTGTATGGACATCCCCATTTTGTTTAGCCACGTAACAATTGATGATTGTTTGGGTTGTTTCCAGTTTTTGGCTATTATGAATAATGTCGCTGTAAGTTTTCTGTGCAACACATCATCAATTCTCTTGAGTGTGTATGTATATATATATATATATATATATATATATACACACATACATACATATATGAGTAGAAATACTGGGGATTCTTCTACTTTTGAGATACCCTTAATGAGAATTTAACATTTATATGGAAAATTTAAGAAATATACGGCTTATCAAAAAATCTGTGTAAATGATGTTTGTAGCTTTAGAAAAACTATTTTGTTTTTGTCCATGAAACATGGGAATAATTCATTTTACTCATTTTGCCCCTTATTTTGAAGCCAATCAACTCAAATCTTATGTTATTACCTTGTCCTTTCTCAAGAAAAATGATTTTGGATTCTGGAAGAAAATTAGATCCAGTCACAATCATTTCATGACCTCCATTTACAGAACAACTGTTGATACTATACTTCTCAATATGAGGAAGTTCTTGAGCAGACCGCTGAGCTGTTTGTTTTTTTTTTAGGAGTTGAGAAGAAACAAAATATTAGTTTACAATCTTTCATATGTAAATGACAAATTCAAGCTATACAATGAAAATAGAAGCAAACTCTGGGCTTTGAAAATTCAAGACAACGGTAACAAAATCCACTAAAATAACCACATTATTTAGAAAATAAGACTTATTAGATTTGTGATTTCTACATAATTTTCTTACAACTGTAAAGAAACCAATGACGAAAAATTAATCAATGCTTGCAACTTCATATTGACTCCAAAACATTAATTTCACCCACTTTCCTCTTTTTAGCTTAAGTCTTCAATGTATTTCTTCCCTACAACTGTTAAAATTGATGAATTTAATATAACTATAAAAAGCAAATTAATCCAAACATATGTAATTATACTGCATACAATTAAAAGACAAGTTTCTGAAGGATAAACACAAATTAGCTCTTTCATCAAGAAAATATCCAGGTCAGGAGTGCCTGAGTGGCTCAGTCGGTTAAGCATCCAATTTTTGATGTCAGCTCAGGTCATGATCTCACGGTCGGTTGTGGGATCGAGCTCTCTCCCTCTCTCTCTGCCCCAACCCCTCCCACATGTGAGTGCATGTGCTCTTTCTCTCTCAAAAATAAAAATCATGTTTTTTTAATCCTCTTAAATAAAAAAGAAAGAAAATATCTAGATCATCACCAAGACAACAAGATGCCATTCTGGACAATTTTCCAAATAACTAAATAACTGAAGCATACATGAAGTACACACTAAATTTTTAAAAACGGAAGTACACGTTTCTACAGTGCACTGCACTTTTCCTTCTAGGGTATGTGAACATAATTTTTAATGCCTCAGAGCCATTCTTTAAATTATCAACTTTTATAAACAGTACCCTTGGTGCCACCTTTCTCTGATATTGCCTGATTCCAAGTTGTTATATTTTGTGGAGATCCTATTTCTGGATTCTCTTTCTTTATTTCTTTATTTCTTTTTTTTAACTGCTTGAGCTTTAAGCTACACATTACAATTCTTTTGAGGGCTTAGGTCCTCTAGGGGTTTCTTGCAAATGCCTAGATAAAAGATAAAAGATAAAAGATAAAAATAAAAGTGTGGATTATGCTCTCTTCTTCACAGTTGGAAAATAGGTCTACTTTTCTACTTCCTGGGTGGAAAACTGGTAGCTCTGAGGGTCAGCTGTTTTGTTTGAGTAGAACAACATTTTAAAGAAATTTAAACTTGAATGCCTTTAGGAAGCACACACTCTCAGTTCACTGTGGCTCTTGTTTCTCCCAACTAATTAAAACCAAGCCACAAAATGTATTTAAATTGGGATCAATGCTCTATTCAAAGAGAATGCTAGGGGCACCTGGGTGGCTCCGTCAGGTAAGTGTCCAACTCTTGGTTTCAACTCAGGTCATGATCTCATGGTTCGTGAGTTCAAGCCCAGCATCGGGCTCTGCGATGACAACGTGAAATCTGCTTGGGATTCCCTCTCTCCTTCTCTCTCTGCCCAACCCCTCTTGCACACACGCATCTGCGCTCTCTCACTCTCTCTCAAAATAAACAAAAATGAAAAAAAGAGAAAGCTAAAATAGACCCTTTCATAGGACATGGGTCTGGGATTCAGGACCAACTATCACTTGGAAAGTATCAAGCACCAACCTAGATCTCAGAAAATACTTATGTCCCTACTTATGTTCCAAATGACTCACAGAGAAGGGGCATGAAGACAAGCACTGGCTGGCCTAGGAAATACATTAATTCATGTTTTAGATATTTGTGGTGGAAACTAGCCATCATGGGTACATTCAAAGTAACAGCAAAACTGTGTTCACCAGGGGAGCCTGGGTGGCTCAGTCGGTTAGGTGTCCAACTTCAGCTCAGGTCACGATCTCAGTCTGTGGGTTCAAGACCCGCATTAGGCTCTGTGCTGACAGCTCAGAGCCTAGAGCCTGCTTTGGATTCTGTGTCTCCCTCTCTCTTTGCCACTCCCCTTCATATATATGAAGATACTTCATATATGTGTGTGTGTGTGTGTGTGTGTGTGTGTGTGTGTATACATATAAACAATAAAAGAAAAAAGAAAGAAAATCCAAAGAAAGGTTAATAGTGACTACACCACAGGGTAGTGATTACAAAAGATTTTGCTAAATTCCTTGTTCCATTCTGCATTTCTTCTTTTTCCATTCTGTGTTTCTATATTCTCAACAATCACATATTAATCTAATAAACTAAAAGAAAAAATAGAAAATCATTTTAGAATAACTTCATCTCAAAAACTCAAACTACTCTATGAACTTAAATTACTTAAATTAACTCTGGGGCACCTGGGTGACTCAGTCTGTTAAGCTTTCCACTTCTGCTCAGGTCATGATCTCATGGTTTGTGAGTTTGAGCCCTACATCGGGTTCTCTGCTGTCAGCGTAGAGCCCATTTCAGATCCTCTGTCCCCTTCTCTCTCTGCCCATCCCCACTCTCAAAAATAAACAAAACAATTGAAAAATTATCTAAATGAACTTTGCTAAAAAATAGAGGCATATATGCTTATATGGGCATAGAAAAGTCTGGCAGGGTAATAAAAACGCTGGCAATGATAGCTGCTTATAAATTTTTTTTCAACATTTATTTTTGAGAGAGAGACAGAGAGAGCACGCACGTGAGCACAGGACGGGCAGAGAGGGAGACACAGAATCCAAAGCAGGCTCCAGGCCCTGAGCAGTCAGCACAGAGCCGGACACAGGGCTCAAACCCACAAACTGTGAGATCATGACCTGAGCCAAAGTAGGATGCTTAACTGAATGAGCCACCCAGGCGCCCCCCAATAGCTGCTTCTAATAAGGGGAAATAGTTGACCTGGAAATTTGCTTTTCACTCTATATTCTTTTTGAATTTTAGTAAGTACCTGTATTGTCTGTTAAAAATACAAAACTATTTCTACAATGAATTCTATTACTATGTATTTACTCAGTGATTTCTCAGTTAACTGTGAAATAATAAAGTAATAGTTCAATTTCATAAATAGCAAAAGGAGGCACAGAAAGGTACTACAGTAGGTTTGATCCCAAATAAAGAATGCACGTGTTTAACAGAAATAACATGGTATAATTGAAAGAGTACTAAGAAAACCTGTGTTCTAAGGACAGTTCTGTCACTAACAAGCAAATAAGCTTGCAGGAGTACTTCAGACACTTGTGCCTCAGTTTCCTCCAACACAAAATTAAGACATGAATTGGAACACTTATAAGTCTATGCCCTAAACATCTAAACAGCAGTTTCAATACTACAGTACTACCAGCTAACCTACCAGAGGCCCACAGTTCTCCAGGGTGTAAGTAGGTACATGTTCTAGGGCCTGTTCTCATTTCTTGCCTTTGTAAATCAGGGGGAAAAAGCATTCACTTTCTCAATCTGATGTTGTAAACAGGTTAATGGTTTAAAAAAAAAATCCTTTAAGTCTTTATTTAGCTGAGGTGTCAGCTTGCAGAGATAGGCATCTTCCAACAAGGTGGCTCATGTTTTAATGAAACAAAGGTGACCAAGGGATACTTAATCATAGCTTCATTTTGTCCTCAGGTGTCATCAAGCCCACCTTCCTCATTTATAGGTTAAAAAAAACTGTGGTCAACGGGGCCCCGAGGTGGCTCAGTTGGTTAAGTATCCAACTTAACTTTAGCCCTGAGGTCATGATCTCAGGGCTCATACCCGGACCCACATCACGCTCTCTGCTGTCAGCACAGAGCCCACTTTGGATCCTCTGTCCCCCACTCCCTCTGGCCCTCCACCCCCCTCTCAAAAATAAACATCAAAAAAACAAAAACAAAAACAAAAACCTGTGGTCAAGAGAATGTGTTTATAGTCCCACACAACCTATGGTCAAATTATAATGAGAACCCATTTTCTAACTCCAAGATCTGTATTCCTCCCACCTAAACACATAGCTTATTTCCATACAAGAAAATCTCATCAGCTATCCAGACTCTGTGCCTCAGTTTATACTTATAATCCAAATATTACATTAAAAGCAAAATAGGAAATTGCCTATTATAAACAAAATTTGAAAACATCATCACAAGCTCACTTACAGCACTCAACAGGTATGGAAGCTGTCTGAAGAGAAAGGACTTTTCCATTGGGCTGTGGGATGTGCACACGGAATACAAGTCGTACTCTAGTATTCTTTCTGCCAATATCAGTTTCTCCTTTTCGAAGTTCTATATCTGAATTGCGGAGTTTCAAAATACCTGCACAGTCAATACTAGGGAGAAAAATATACACATTTTATTTGCTTACTGGTATTTAATGGTTCCCAACAACTTAGCTAAACGTGGCAGGGAAGAACTATCACTACCTAAAATAAGGTCCAAAAAGAAAGATGTACGATTGCTATTTCAATTCTGAGATTAAAAATGTTTTGAATGACAAAAGTGTAATAATGGTAAGTATGGTAGATTGTCTAAAAAGATGGCTGTCAATTATTCCCCATTCTTGCACCTGCATGCCACTTTTCCCATTAAGAGGTGAAAGCTGGCCTTATGATTTGACAAACAGAATGTAACCAAGTGATGCAGTGTAAGTTATGAGCCCAACATTAAGCCTCTTTTGCTCTCTTGGAGCCCTGAGCCACCATGAAGTCCATCCAGGAAGCTGGAGAGAAAGGCCAAGCCAATCCTCAACTACTCCAGCCACCCCAGACAGCTTGTATGTTCCAAATCCAGCTGAGCTCCCAGCTGAATTTAGGTGCATGAGTGATCTCAGCTGACACCACATGAATTAGACCAGCTGAGTCCAGCCAACCCTAAGAATCATGAAAATAATGAACAGTTATTACTTTGAGCCACTAAATTTTGGAGTGCTTTTACAGAACTAGATAAGTAATACAAAGTAAAAAGACCTTAATTCTATGTAAGTAACTAAGCCAGAAAAGATTAACCTGTAGGACTCTAAATCAGTCATTAATAGCATATTTAGACTTTTCTAGTGATAGGTTTATTAGTAAAAACAATCCATCAGGCTAAGATTCTTTTAGTTTTAAAGAATACACATAGAAGATTAAAGTTTCAGCATTTAGGGTCTAACTTTTCATTATCTTCAAAATGCATTACTTGTATGGCTGCTTAACACACAATCAGGGTAGGAAACAGTACCTACAACATGTGTTTGTTATTCACATATTGAAAGAATAAAGCAGATGGAAAACTAGCAATCAACATCCTAAAGTTTACTCTCTCTTGTGGTATTACTTGTCATCCATCTCTTTGCCTTATCTACCAATAGTCCCAACTCTAGTGCTCAACTGTCCAGAGGCCACAGAAGTTGCTGTAAAGGACAATATGTGTTAGAAAACTAGGTTATCAAGTTAAGAACCAGTAAAGCACAAGAAAGAATCCCAAAGGGTGAATATTTTCACCTTCAGAAAGACACAGGAGAAGAAATTTCCAAAAAAGGAAAACACTCTTGAAAGTATTTGTCATTTATGGATAATGAATTATACTTAATTAATATTGAACAATTGCACTTTAGCTCAAAGCAGTACTGATCAAATTGTATCAAGTAGTGATTATTCATGCTAACATGCCAATGAGCCTTTAGGGGGAAATGCCAGAGATCATCCATTTTATTGAGTTTTGAGGAAAGGTATTTTATTTTATTTAAGTAAACTCTACCCCGGACACGGGGCTCAAATTCATGGCCTCAAAATCAAGAGTCATGTGCTCTACTGAGGAGCCAGCCAGGTGCTGAGAGGGAAGGTATTTTAGCAGAGAGCTAAGTTTCTAAGAGAAGAGTTAGAAGAAGAGTATCAGAAATGACGATCTTAAAGCTCTGCCTATGAATTTCAAGAAAAGATAAGCCCAGACCAACAAGAAAACTACACATGTAGGAATAAATCACTATTAATTCTATTTACAGATACAACTATATTTTATTTATTTTTTTAAGTACGAGTATATTTTAGATCAGAGTATAATAATGCCACATCCGTTTTCATCCAGTTTTAAAAACAGGGAGGAGTTATGAGTAGGATAAGGCAGTAAAAACTGGAATCCATACTGAATGGCCAGAAAAACTTCAGGTGTGTGTGTCTCTAAGCTGGGTGGAATGAGAACAGTAGTTGTGTTTGTTAACTAGAAACAATGATATTTCTGCAGCTTTGTCCTTTCTGGATTTATCCAGGTAGGCAGTATATGCCAGAACTGGTTGGGCAAGGGACATGAATTCTGACTACAACCTATTTCATGTGCTAATAGATGAGAAAAGGAGAAGGTAGATATGTTCAGATCCTACTATTTTTATTTTTTCACCTTATTTGATATGTGAAGCTTTCCCAATTTCTTGAAAATCTTACAAACTCATGTACTCTTTTTAATTTAATTCACTGATTTATACATCACTTTTAAAAGGATGAGGCATTTTACAACATAAATACAAATAAGGTCAAGGAAAAACAGAAAAAAAAATTAAATAGAAGCAACAGGAAATAAATATGTTCCAAATCTAGGGGTATACAAATTACTATACCTGAACTTGACCGAACTTCCCAGAAGCCAAGGCAAAAAGGAAATGTGATAAAGTTTACAGGTCTCTCCTTGTCTGGTAAAGCAAAATCTACCATGTCATCAGCCTTTTCCCTTTAACTTGAAAAGATTCTG
Source organism: Panthera uncia (assembly GCF_023721935.1). Taxonomy (NCBI): domain Eukaryota; kingdom Metazoa; phylum Chordata; class Mammalia; order Carnivora; family Felidae; genus Panthera; species Panthera uncia. The sequence continues at coordinate 7,990,856 of NW_026057589.1, read as the reverse complement.
TGTGTGTGTGTGTGTGTGTGTGTGTGTGTGTGTGTGTGTGTGTGTGTGTAATGACCAAGAGATAATATCTTTAATAGTGGTTTTTCAGATTACAAAGAGTTATTCATATGGATATTTCTTATTCTATCCTTCAAACAAAGTTAAGAAGTATAAGAAGCTTCTGGTGATTTTCTATTTAAATTTAACTTGATTCAAGTCTAGTGCTTTGAACACCCAGAAGAATGAATGGAAACATGGCCTATAAACCATCTCCTAGGGATCAATTTTATGAATTCTTAGAAAAAGAGGATTCAAAACTGAGTTTTAAATTCCCCTCTGCAGCTACCTGTATATTCATATGCTTTTTTTTAATGTTTATTTATATTTGAGAGAGACAGAGCATGAGAAGGAAGGGGCAGAGAGAAAGGGAGACAAAGAATCTGAAGTAGGCTCCAGGCTCTCTGAGCTGTCAGCACAGATCCTGACTCAGGGCTTGAACCCACGAACCATGAGATCATGACCTGAGCCAAAGTCGGACGCTTAAGTGACTGAGCCACCCAGGCGCCCCAGTATATTCCTATGCTTTTGATTCTAGATGAAAAAGTAAGATCTTAGAGTAAAAGAAACCTACATGCATGCATTTCTCATTCAGTGGTTGGCTACCTCACTTATTTGAAAATGGGTCAAGGGGCCATTAAGCGTCAAACTTTGGCTCAGGTCATGATCTCATGGTTCGTGAGTTTGAGCCCCGTACTGGGCTCCATGTTGACAGTGCAGAGCCTACTTAGGATTCTTGCTCTCCCTCCCTGCTCCTCCCTCATTTATGTGTGTTCCCTCTCTCCCTCTCTCTCTCTCTCTCTCTCCCTGCCTCACTCCAAATAAATAAACTGAAAGAAAGAAAGAAAGAAAGAAAGAGAAAGAAAGAAAGAAAAGAAAAAAAAGAAAATGGGTCAAATGGATGCCTGGAGGCAGATCACTGTTCTCTTCAAGAAAGAGCTTTGCTCAAGTGGGAAACAAGCATTGGTTGAGATTCCAAAGTTCTTTCTATATCAGAGAACACAGAAATTTTAAGAGTAGAGACCACTGGGGCGCCTGGGTGGCTCAGTTGGTTGAGCGACCGACTTGAGCTCAGGTCATGATCTCATAGTTCGTGAGATCAAGCCCTGCAATGCTGACAGCTCAGAGGCTGGAGCCTGCTTCAGATTCTGTGTCTCCTTCTCTGTCTCTGTCTCTGCCCCTCCCCCATTCATCCCCCCTCCCCCTTTCTCAAAAATAAACATTAAAAGAAAAAAAAAAAAAAAGAGTAGAGATCATCACGGCTCAGTTAAGCATCCAACTCTTGACTTTAGCTCAGGTCATGATCTCGTGGCTCCTGAGTTCGAGCCCCGCACTGGGCTGACAGTTTGCGGGGCCTGCTTGGGATTCTCTCTCTCCTTCTCTCTCTGCCCCTCCCCTGGGCTCTCTCTCAAAAATAAATAAATAATCTTAAAAAAAAAAAAAAAAAAAGAGTAGAGACCATCAGCTAGCTATCTGCTTTGCCTTAAAAGAACTCTGTAGTAGCCCCTGTGTGATGACTTATTGGGTTGGGTTCTCCTGTACTGCCCATTTGAACAAAGCAGGTAAAAATAAGGTTTTTAATCTCAATATTAACTTGTCTTTCCCAGTAATAAGTAGGTAACAAGGTAAGTTCTTAAGGCAATTCTTATTTTATAATAATATAATTATATCACAATATTCAGTTTACCTAAAAAAGTTATTTAAGTATAAATTTAAAGGAAGAGATCTAGAGACCAAAATCTAATTTTATATAACTGTTCTTGCAATAGCCTGGGACAGATGTTACTGCCATTTTAAGAAAGGTAGTTTGAAACAATTTCTGTAATAAACCTCACTGTAAGTTTCAAATACCTAGTTGTGATGGGATTAACAGTTGCCTACTAAATAAATATCTATTTCCCCCTTCTTTCTTAGTAATAGATCCCTGTATCATTAGAGGTAGCAATGTGCTCAAGTAAAAACAAAACAATCCCAGACCTTCCTTATTTACAAGGATGAACAATAAAATATGCTAGATAGGTTTCTGTAACAAGCCTCTTGATAAAGACAGATTAGACAGACTAACTTGCGGCACCTGACTGGTTCAGTTGGTAGAGCATGTGACTCTTGATCTTAAGGTTGTGAGTTCAAGCCCTACAATGGGCAGAGAGCTTATTACTTTTAAAATATATATAAACAAATACAACACAATAAAATAAAGAGGCTAACTCAGATGGAAGTTTTCTTTAGCCCTTTTTCCTTATTCCTTCTGGGACTATGGTTGTGATGGTTAGAGTTCCAGCAGCCATTTTGTAACATGAGACAATCTTGAGGACAGAAATCACACGTTAAGAATAGCAAGGGGGCGGGGGGCACCTGGGTGGCTCAGTCAGTTGAGTGCCTGACTTCAGCTCAGGTCATGATCTCGCGGTCTATGAGTTTGAGCCCTGCGTTGGGCTCTGTGCTGACAGCTCAGAGCCTGGAGCCTCCTTTATATTCTGTGTCTCCTTCTCTCTCTGCCCCCACCCCTCCACTCTCTGTCTCTGTCTCTGTCTCTGTCTCTGAAAAATAAACATAAAAAAAAAAAAAAAAGAATAGCAGAGGGGGCACACGAGTGGCTCATTCGGCTGAAGTATCCAACTCTTGATTTTGGCTCAGGTCATGATCTCAAGGTTCATGAGATCGAGCCTCACATCACGCTCTGTGCCAACAATGCAGAGACTGCTGGGGATTCTCTCTCTCCTCTATCTGCCCCTCCCCTGCCCACATGTGCACACACTTTTGATCTCTCAAAATGTACACGCACGCGCACACACACACAAAGAGGGGCACCTGGGTGGCTCAGTCAGTTAAGCGTCTGACTTCAGCTCAGGCCATGATCTCATGGTTCATGAATTCCAGTCCCGCCTCAAGCTCTATGCTGTCAGCACAGAGCCTGCTTCAGATCCTCTGTCCAGACCCTCTCTCTCTCTGCCCGTCCCCCACTTGCTTTCTCTCAAAAAAAGTATTTTTTTTAATTGGAAAAAAAAAAAAAAAAAGACCAGCAAAGAAGAAAAACAGAGTTTGGGGCCCCAATGACTTATGGAGTTCCTGTGTTAGCCCTAAAAATGCCTATTTGTACATTTCTTTTATGGAATAACAAACTAAACGTTGACTGTTTAAGCCACTGCATTCCTTGTGTGACATATAATCCTAACCTGAACAAAACTCTAAAGCATTCTCATTCAGAAGCTAGCCACCTCATTTTGTTTGGAAAGGAGTCAAACAAGTAAGCCTGGAGACAGTAAAAGTTTCCTTAAGGAAATTTGACAATCATAATAATTGTACTGCAACTGTTCTTTTGTCTACCCTATTAGACTGTGAGCTACTTGCAAAAAGTCCATATATTTTTATCTTTAACATTTAACAAAATGCTTGGCTGGTACCACATGGTTCATAAACTTCTGCTGAAGTGCATTTCCTTTCTGGAAATCTGCTACCAACTTTAGCTAATGTCTTACAATTATTTACATAATGTTATTCTGTTAATTTAGAACCATGAATAATTCATTTCTGTACTATAAAAAGAAGTATGTTTTTCTCTGAAAGTTGTTTTAGGGGAAAAAAAAGAACTGCCCATTTTGGGGTATGTTTCCAGATACCTGGCTGACATATTGTTTTCAGGAAGAAGGGGAATTTCCAGAACCTTTGTGCTGGCAATTATTATCTCTTGACTTGCAGTAGCAACAGTCTTCCCAGTGATTCGATGCACCTGGTAAAATGCATGAGGTCGTAAATATCGATCATCTGCTGTTCCAATAAACATCTGTAGATTTATCGGCTTTTCATTATAGCCCAGGAGCTAATTAGAAAGAACAAACAAAAATACAACTCATTATCCATTATATTTATAAAAAGTTTACAACAGGAAGTTTATTATATCTGTAACATATATTATTGATACACAAAATGTTATTTCAAGAAGGTAACAATAAAAATGTAATAAGTGAACAATCTTCCAAATTTCAGAAGATTATGAGTTGTAAAATGCTGGCATGTTACAAAGGAATGAGGGGGTTTTGGTTTTTTTGTTTTTTGTATATATATCCGGAATAAAAGTTTTGCAAAGCTTTCTTATAGAGTAATGTGACAAACCACAAGGAAAGGGTGCCTACATGGCTCTGTTGGAAGAGTTGCAACTCTTGATCTTGGGATTGAGTCTGAGCCCCACGTTGGGTGTAGAGATTACTTAACAATAAATTAAAAAAAAAAAAAAAAAAAAAAGGTGCCTGGGTGGCTCAGTTGGTTGGGCATCCAACTCTTGATTTCGGCTCAGGTCATGGACCCAGAGTTCTGAGATCAAGCCTCGTTTCGGGCTCCAGGCTGAGTATGGAGCCTGCTTAAGATTCTCACTCTCTCAGCCTGGGTGGCTGTCAGTTAAGTGTCCAACTTCAACTCATGGTTCGTGAGTTCGAGCCCCATACCAGGCTGTCTGGTGTCAGCGCAGAGGCTGCTTCAGATCCTCTGTCTCCCTCTTTCTCTGCCCCTCCCCCAGTTTACTCTCTCTCTCTCTCTCTCTCTCTCTCTCTCAAAAATAAATGTTAAAAAAAAAAGAAGGTTATCTCTCTATCCCTCTGGCCCTCTCCCCAACTCGTGCTCTGCAAAGAGAGAAAGGAAATAAGGAAGAAAGGAAGGACAGACTGACTCTGTACTTTAGGCAACATTAACCATCCAGCCCAGACTTAAAAGACGTGGCTGTACAGGGGGCACCTGGGTGGCTCGGCTAATTAAGTGTCCAACTCTTGATTTTAGCTCGGGTCATGATCTTGCATTTTGTGGGTTCAAGCCCCATGTCGGGCTCCATGCTGACAGCGTGGAGCCTGCTTGGGGTTCTCTCCCCCCCCCCCCGCTCCTCCACTGAGTTCTCAATCAATCTCTCTCTTCCTTTCTCTCTCTCTCAAAATAAACAAGTAAACTTTAAAAAGACTTGGGTGTACAGGAAGGTCCTCTAACAGGCTATTAAAATCAGAAAGTTTGTTTTAGTAAAAAAATCTCAAAAAGCCTATTATATATGTTATCAACTTAAAATTTCAACTGACTTAACAGGCTGGGCTACTTGACTTTCTCTGGTGTCCTTCACTATTTTTGAGGTTAAGATGTGTATATAGGAGTAGGACCAGGAGGTGCTGGAGGTAAAAATAGCAACCACCAAAAAAGGAGGAAAATAAAAGAAATAGAGCCTGAAGAAGTACACATATAGCACTTAGGGAGATTCCCCTGTCCACTCTGATGCTGACTAGCACCCAAATGACCCACCATTATGCAGGTAACAATGACAAACAGGAACAAACATAAAGAACTACTTCAAAGTATGGAGAGCAAATATAAGCATATACTGGAAGCAAAGTGACACATGCTAGAATTGTAACAAAACAGTGTTTCCTGTTTTTAAGGCTTTCAACCTGAGGGAAGGCCACAGACCATGCCTTACAAAGTGGTTGAATTTCCTATACAAAATCTAGTCTTGAAGGGCCTCAAGAACCAAGGACAGAGTTTGGGACAACTTCAGCCTCTGAGGAACTCTGAGTTCCCTCAGAGTAAAAGGGAACTCCCAGAAAGGAGACAGCCAGAGAAGGGGAGCTCCAAGTTATACAAATAAACTTTGTCCAGTCCTTTGGCTGACCTGGAAACCATCCATGAACAGGTCAGATCCCAAGGAGTCTAAGGCTAATATAACTGAAATGAGACTATGAGCTCCCACCAACCAGAGAGACAGGTTTTACAGACTGACTCTAAACAAGTTAAGTGACTGCTTTAACAACAAAAAAATTCATTCTTTGGGGTTACATTTGGGTATATATGTATATCTGGTTTTGAATTGAATTTCTTTATATATTCTGAATCATTAATCCCTTGCAGATATAGGATTTTTACAAATATCTTTCATTCTGTAGGGTGTTGGGTTTTGTTTTGTTTTTTTCACTTTCTTGGTGGTGTCCTTTGATGCACAAGTTTTTAACTTTCATGGGAGTCCAATTTATCTAGTTTGTCTTGTTGCCTGTGTTTTTGTTGTCATACTTGAGAAAGCACTGCCAAATCCAATGTCAAGACTTCCCTGAATGTTTTCTTCTAAGAGTTTTTAGTTTTAGTAAAGTCTTACATTTAGGACCTTGATCCGTTTTGAGTGTATTTTTGTCTATGATGTAAGGTAAGGGTCCAACTATATTATTTTGTGGGTAGATATCCAATTTTCCCAGCGCCAATTTTCCCAGCACCATTGGTTGAAAAGACTGTCCTTTCCCCCAGTGAATAGTCTTGGCATTCTGTAGAAAATGAATTGACCATGTGTGAGGGCTTATTTCTGGGCTTTCTATTCTATTTCATCACTCTGTTTATATGCCAATACCACAGTGTTTTAAACACTGCACCTTTGTAGTAAGTTACAAGTTAGGAAGAGTAAGCCTTCCAAATTTATTCTTCTTTTTCAGTGTTGTCTTGCTTATTTGAGGCCTCTTGCAATCCCACATGAATCTGAAAATATGCTTTTCCATTCAACAAAAAAGGCTGTTGGAATTTTGGTAGGAGCACTCACTCTCTAGATTGCTTTGGGGGGGGGGTACTGATGGCTTAATGTTAAGTCTTCCTATCTATGAACATGGATATCCATTTATTATGTGTACTTACATTTGATTTTTATTTTACTTGTTTCCATCTATTTTTATTTCTCTCAGCAATATTTTATAGTTTTCAGCATATAAGTCTTGACACCTCCTTGGTTCAACATATTCCTAAGTATTTAATTCCTTCAGATGCTACTATAAATAGAATTACTTTTAAATTTCCTCTTCAAGTTGTTCATCACTGGTACACAGAACCACAAATGGTACCTGTATTTTGATCTTCTACCCTGAAACGTTGAATTCTTTTATTAGCTCTAGTAGCTTTATTGTGGATGATGTGATATTTTCTATGTACAGGAATATGCCATCTATGAATAGAGACTATTTTACCTCTTCATTTGCAATTCAAATGCCTTTTATTTCTTTTTATTGTATAGTTCTGGGTAGGACTTTTAGCACAAATGCTTAACAGGAGTGGTGAAAGTGAGCCTCCTTATCTTGTTCCTAATCTTAACTCAGTCTTTTTTTTTTTTTTAATGTTTATTTATTTATTTGAGAGAGAGGTAGAGAGTGAGTAGTAGAGGAGGACAGAAAGAGGGAGACAGAGAATCCAAAGCAGAATCCAAATCCACACTGTCAGCACAGAGCCCAAAACAGGGCTCAAACTCACAAACCATGAGATAATGACCTGAGCCGAAATCAAGTTGGATGCTTAACCAACTGAGCCATCCAAGTGCCCCTAGCTTTCAGTCTTTTACCATTAAACATGATGTTAGCTGTGGGCTTTTCATAAATGACCTTTCATGGTAAGGAATTTTCCCCTTTTCCTAGTGTGTTGAGTGTTAGGGTTTTTTTGGTGGCTTTTGTTTTTGTTTTTAATGAAAGGCTGTTGGGGCACCTGGGCAGCTCAGTTAAGCATCTGACTTCGGCTCAGGTCATGATCTCACAGTTCGTGTGTTTGAGCCCCGTACTGGGCTCTGCACTGACAGCTCAGAGCCTGGAGCCTGCTTTGGATTCTGTGTCTCTTGTGCGCGCTCTCTCTCTGTCTGCCCCTGCCCCCACTCACATTTGCTCTCTCTCAAAAATGAATAAATTACAAAAACAATTTAATGAAAGGCTGTTAAATTTTGTCAAATGGCCTTTTCCATGTCAGCTGAGATGATCATGTGTTTTTTATCCCATCTATTAATGTGGTGTATTACATCAACTGATTGTCCTATGTTCAATCCCCTTTTACATTTCTGGGATAAATTCCACTTGGCAATGCTATATAAACATTTTAATGTGCTGTCGGATTTGGTTAGTTTTTTTGTTGAGAATTTTTGTGTTTAGATTCATTAGAAATCCTGATCGCTAGTTTTCTCTTCTTGTATCTTTGTCATTATTATCCTTTTGATTAAAAATTTTTTTCATGCTTCCACAGAAATCCCTCCATCTCTTCACATACCTAGCCTACTTCTACTAACTGATTTAGTATTTTATTATGGTTAAATGAAAGACTCTTTCTGGTAACTCCAACATAGATGAAGAGGTAGAAGATCTAAGCCATCTCATCTCTAGGTCTGCTTCTACTGATTGTTTTCTTTTCACTGTGGGTCACACTTTCGTGTGTGTGTGTGTGTGTGTGTGTGTGTGTGTGTGTGTGTACTGTTGAGCATATACTGAACATTCTGTATGACAGACTTCTGAAGACTCAAGTAGAAATGTATTTACCTCCAAAAAGAGGTATGCGATTTCTTTTGTCAGGTTACAGTTCTTAAGCTATGTCTCGTCTTTGTTGCAGATTTAGTCTGATTCCTCTGCTTTGAGTTAGTCGCTTCCTTATAGTTGGTGGTCTTAAAAGCTTCAGAGAGATTTCTCTCAGTAATCTCCACTGCTACTTTTAGCCACAATTGGGAGAAAGATGTGTTCCATGGCTGCTTTAATCCATTGAACCAACAAGGGAGCGACATGATAATATAGGTTGCATGAAGTCCATTTTTCAGTATGCAGAGTGGAGGAGGTGTCCAGCACTTCAAGGCAGTACTGGAGTTTCTGGCACTCAGTCCCTAGTACTGTCAGAACAAGTTGTGGTCACGAGTTACAGTGTCAGTGATGTTTTCGCTACAGCAGTACTGGGTAGGATGGCTAGACAATGTTCTAGACCATGTAGCTTCCAAGCCTAAGATTTCATAATACCCTTTAAAAAAATTATCTTCTATTTCTGTACTATGACTTATAAATTATCCTGATAGATGATATCAAATATAAAGTGCCTAGTCATGTCATATAGGCAGTGATAAACAAATATTAGCTATTATTCTGCATCCATGATTCTAGGTATGTAATATAGTCAGAGTTCAAATGTGTAGAAAGAGTTTTTTTCTACTATGTAGTCTTTCAGATGAACACTTTACTCCCCCTGCTTGCCCATCCCTAGATTACAGTGGAGTTTGTAACCCAGCAACATCATAATTCAGTAATTATCCTCTACTTAGGAAAGGACATGAAGATTTCTGCCTATTATTGGGTAGTATAATTTACCTAGGATGGTTTCCAATATTGTAACATTTATAAAGAAGCAATTAAAGCTTGGACCATTGCAATAGCCTTGTAACTGTTCCCCTTGTTTTCACTCTGGCTCCTTTACAGCCTACTCGCTGTGCAGAAGCCAGAGCAAACTTTAACTAGATAATTTCAAGCCCTGCTCAGAATTCTCTAATGGCTTCCTTTCAACACTCAACTAAATTAAAATGTCCTATGATGATTTACAAGGCCTATGTGATTTGATCCCTGGCCAACTTGTTGCCTTACCTTCTTTAACTCTCTTCCCTTCAATGATTTGCTCTGACCATCCTGGCCTTAATGCTTGAACCACCCAAACTCATTCCTAACCTCATGGATTTCACACTTGATATTTTATCCCTCTGGAACATTCTTCCCTCTGATCTTCATATTACCTCACTCCTTCAGTTCTATACTCAAAGGTTACCTCCTAAGAGAAGACCACCCTACCTAAAATACCACATCTCTGTCCCCTTATCCTGTTTTATTATTTTTCATAGTATGGATCACTATGAAAAGTGTATTATGTATTTATTACCTATTTCCCTCAGTACCATAAGTTCCAAGAAGGCAGACACTTTGTTTTGTTCATTCCTCTACCCTTTCCTTTTTTAACTGAGGATCTATTATAAAAATATCCATATTGAATGCCACTGCTTCAGCCAATATTATATAGGTGACACTAAAATAAAGAACATACGCTATATATTAACTAAAACTTATTTAATATTTATTTTTGAGAGAGAGAGCATGGCCAGGGGAGGGGCAGAGGTGGGGGGGAGGAACAGAGGATCCCAAGTGGGCTCTGTGCTGACAACAACGAGCCCAATGTGGGGCTCAAACTCACGAACTGTGAGATCATGATGTGAGCCAAAGTCAGACACTCAACCACTGAGCCACCCAGGCACCCCAACTAACTAGAATTTAAATAAAAACTTGAAACAAAAAGAATTTTTAAGAAGTAAAATTTAAAAAATAAAATAAAGAACAAAGTGGCATGTACTAAACTTTAAGAAATTAGTGAAGACTCTAAAAGGCAGAAATTTACTTATAATAAAAAGGATGTGCGGAAGCATATGATAAAAATCAATGAAGGCTCTATGAAGGAGAGAGAGGACAGAATCATGGAAATCAGTTAAGAGGCTGAAGCACTAGGTACTAACATCACATGTATTGGAAGTTTAAATTAGGGTGGAAGTGAGAACATAAACAGAAAATAGAAATGAAGAGGGATGAATGCAATAAATATTTCCCTAAAGAAATTTTCTTTAACTGACTACACACATAATAATGAGAAAGGAAAAAAAAGAGGTTAGAAGTTCTGAGCTTCAGTATCTAGGAGAATGGTGGTATCACTAGCAAATAAATGAAGAAGTCACTGATTCAGAACAGGTTTGGAGGGAGATAAGGCAAGGTTTTCAATGTTAGTCATGGAGTATTCAAAGTAACAATGAGACAGCTAGATGGAAATAATGAGGCTATATAAGATGTATATCCTTTTAGCCCAGCCAAAAAATTACTGAACAATAAACACAATGCTTTGCTATCTATTTTGATAACAAAATAATACAGTCTAATATTAAAGGATGTCTTTAAAGGATGACATTTATCCATTTTCCTTTCCTTATTTTGAAATGATGAGTATGGACTGTACAAGTTCCAGTATAGCAATACTCAGAGGACTTGAAACACTACTGAGTTTTAACTTCAACATTGTGGTTTACAGTGCCCTGAGCAAAGTGTGAAGTGGTAAGAGTACCACACATGTTCTAACTACTCTACCATCGTTGCACAAAAACAGTCACAGTCAATACATAAATGAATGAGCATGGCAACACAATGAGTGAGGTATACTACAGGCATTTTATGACAAAGAGCCAAAGACTGAAATTCCTATCAATGCATGGGATAACTAGTTCTTCAAAGTGCAGAACTAGCCTATGTTACGTGGAACTTCAGAATGTCCCACATATTTATGTATACAGAGAAACTTATGAACTCAGAACCCAACTCCTTAGTATAAATAAGTGCCAAAAAAACTGCAGTTTTAACACATGAATTTGTAATGAATATGACCACCATATAAATTGAAGAAAACTTTAGCAAGAGTTCATCATTTCAGAAAATCATGTCATTGCCAGTAATGCCACTCATTCATGGAATTTAGGGTGCTAATCAATATGCCTGCCTTTGTACCTGCAACACTTGCAGTGATACTGCAGCTACAAATATCTAACTGCTTCACTGTCAAGCCTTTTCAATGTCAATGTCAAGCCTTTTCATTTTGAAATGTAACTATTTTGTTATAATTTAGTTCTAAATTTACTTCCCTGTAATATTACAGTATTATATTGATATTCTTACATTTGTATGTACAAGTTGATTATATAATCTTTGCATTTCCATTTCAGGTTAATGAAGTAGTACTATAAAATATTTGTTCAAAACAAAAAAGTGGGGGGCGCCTGGGTGGCGCAGTCGGTTAAGCGTCCGACTTCAGCCAGGTCACGATCTCGCGGTCCGTGAGTTCGAGCCCCGCGTCAGGCTCTGGGCTGATGGCTCGGAGCCTGGAGCCTGTTTCCGATTCTGTGTCTCCCTCTCTCTCTGCCCCTCCCCTGCTCATCCTCTGTCTCTGTCTCAAAAATAAATAAAAACATTTAAAAAAAAAGGGGGGGTCAGAAGTCTCCATATTCAGTATGCAGATTTTCACTATGCCTCTCCCTCCATCCACCCTCCATTTTCTGTACAGATCTTCAATCTCTGCCTTCAGGTATTCTAGAACCTAGAATGTCTATTTCATTCCTGCTGAAGAGCAAATCTCCAATATTCTCCCAGGGTAAGACAGTGATAATCACTTCACTATACTACATAAGAGAAAAATCTGTGAACTCTAACTGCTTCTTTTGTAGACTTTCAACTAATCTTTCTGTTTTCAGCTTCATCTCACACCCCACTTTCAGAGATACCCAGTGCCTCACATTCCTGAGTCTTTCCACAGTTCTTTGATATAAAATGACTTGTGCTCTTTATTGACTCTTTCTCTCTATCCAACAAGGTTAAGTTACAGCTGTCTAATGTCTAATGAGAGTAAACACATGTGTTCAATTTACTATCTTTAACTGGAAGTTGCAGTTTTCTGTAAATATTTATATAGTCAAAAAAATCTATCAATATTTTCCCTTTTAAAAAAGATTTTATTTTTAAGTAATTGCTATACCCAATGTAGGACTCAAACCTATAAGCGCTAGATCAAGAGTCGCACACTCCACTGACTGAGCCAGCCAGGTGCCCCTCAATGTTTTCAGTTGTGATTTCTTTTTATATATTTTGGTAGACAAAGTTAATAAATTTTACATAGGTTTAATTAAATTGAAAATATTCTAGGGGCACTTGGGTGGCTCAGTCAGTTAAGTATCTGACTTCGGCTCAGGTCAGTTCATGATCTCGCTGTTCATGGGTTCAAACCCCGCATAGGGCTCTGTGCTGACAGCTCAGAGCCTAGAGCCTGCTTCAGATTCTGTGTCTCCTTCTCTCTCTGCCCCTCCCCTAATCCTGCTCTGTCTCTCACAAATAAATAAACATTAAGAAAAAATTTTTAAAAAGAAAAAAATATATTCCATAAAAAAATAAAATGCCAACGTGATCACAATAAAAACAAAAAAGCCTAAATAAGTCAGTAACTGAAGAAGAAATTGGAAACTCATGGCTAATAAGTGATTATTCTGCTATATCCGTTGCTCTTTCATGTCTAATCTAAATTGAACAAATTATTCTATGGAACTGTTCATCTAGGGGAGGAAGAAACACCAACAACTTTACAATTTGCCCCTAAGTACTGTGAAGGGGACAGGGTCCCCAGAGCCCAATATGTTATCCTCAGAGCCCAATATGGTATCTAGCACATTACAGGCATTCAATGATTGTTGAATGAATGAACTTTGGAATAAGAGTACAATTTGGTGGCAAAAAATAACTCATGAGGTTTGTCAACAGAATTATTTAAATAAGAATTATAGCCACTAAAGTAGGCTGCTCAAAATGAAGTTTAAAATAGAAAATACAAATAAAAACTTTATTACTATCTATTAAGCTACCCAAATATCACATAACGTACCTAAGTACTATATACCAAAGTATCCTAGTCATATTAGATAGCTCACTTTAATACCAGCTTGGCAAAGACATAAGCCACCTGTCCTTTATACTTCAATAGTAAAATAAACCAGTGATGGGGGAACGTAATCATGCATATAAGATTTCAAAGGGAACATAGTTCATAACACATACTTCAGCCAACATATGCTCCAAACATATGTACTATATAATATGTGAAAAATAGCATTTTTCCTATGCATCTTAGGAATTTTAAAGCAACATCAAATAAATTACCCAGTCTTCCCATCTCATTTCCAGATGAGCATTATGTTGAGATCATAAACAAATTATTGCTTTTAACAGTACTCTCTAAAAAAACTCTCATCTAGTATCAGTATACCTCTTTTCAGGCCACCTTCTGCTTTGTAGAAGAAAGTAAGCCAAGTTGTTTGTTATGTTTCGTATCGTTTCCATAGCAAAAGTCTGTGCCTGCTTAATTTAACTAAAGCTGGAGCATTAAAGCCGAAAGGTCACTATAGGACAGACTAGAGCAGCTTCAATAAGAGCAATTCTATTATCAGGTCTGCTAAATTACTTGGGGGGAAGGAATCTGAATATATCAGAAACATGAGAACACATCATACAGATACTAAAAATAATTAAATTTCCATAATATAAACTGCTTCAAACTGAAAATGTGCATATAACATCATAATAAAAAATCACCTGGAAAATGATCTTGGTATATGATGAAATATAAAGTCGAAATATGAAAAAAATTCTACAATCCCCATTTTAAAAATTTCAGTAGCTTTTGGGGCGCCTGGGTGGCTCAGTCGTTAAGCGTCCGACTTCGGCTCAGGTCATGATCTCACAGTTCATGAGTTCAAGCCCCGCATTGGGCTCTGTGCTGACAGCTCAGAGCCTGGAGCCTGCTTCAAATTCTATGTCTCCCTCTCCCTCTGCTCCTCCCCCATTCATGCTCTGTCTCTCTCTCCTTCAAAAATAAATAAAAACATTAAAAATAATAATAAATTAAAAATTTCAGTACCTTTTGAGCTACTGAATTAAAATATTTATGTCTGTTTTTAAAATGTTTATTTATTTTTGAGAGAGACAAAGAGAGGGCAGGGGAGGGGCAAAGAGAAGGAGACAAAGAATCTGAAGCAGGCTCCAGGCTCTGAGCTGTCAGCACAGAACCCGACGCAGGGCTTGAACTCATGGACCACAAGATCATGACATGAGCCAAAGTTGGACATGTAATCAAGTGACCCATCCAAGTGGCCCTAAAATATTTATGTCTTAGTAAAATTATTACTGTATAATATAACGTATGTGTGGTTTTATGTAATTTTATCCCATGTGTAGATTCAAGTAATCACCATCACCATCAAGATAAGGAACTCTTCTGGGGCGCCTGGGCGGCTCAGTCAGTTGAGCATCCGACTTCGGCTCAGGTCATGATCTCGCGGTTTGTGAGTTCGAGCCCCGTGTCAGGCTCTGTGATGACAGCTCAGAGCCTGGAGCCTGCTTTGGATTCTGTGTCTCCTTCTCTCTCTGCCCCTCCCCCACTTGTGCTCTGACTCTCTCTGCCTCTCAAAAATAAAATAAAAATGTAAAAAAAAATTTCTTTTTAAAAAGATAAGGGGGGCGCCTGGGTGGCGCAGTCGGTTAAGCGTCCGACTTCAGCCAGGTCACGATCTCGCGGTCTGTGAGTTCGAGCCCCGCATCAGGCTCTGGGCTGATGGCTCTGGGCTGATGGCTCGGAGCCTGGAGCCTGTTTCCGATTCTTTGTCTCCCTCTCTCTCTGCCCCTCCCCTGTTCATGCTCTGTCTCTCTCTGTCCCAAAAATAAATAAAAAACGTTGAAAAAAAAAAAAAAAAAAAAAGATAAGGAACTCTTCCATCACCACAAAGCAACTCTCTTGTTCTACCCCTTTCATATTTGCAACATTCAACCTATCTCTGTTCCCTGGCTTCTAAACTAGCACTGCCCAACAGAATTTTGTGCAATGATAAAAATCTACATCTGCATTAAAAAAAAAATCCGTGAGGGGTGCCTGGGTGGCTCAGTCAGTTGAGCGTCTGACTGGCTCAGGTCATGATCTCGCAGTTTGTGAGTTTGAGCCCCACGTCAGGCTCTATGGTGATAGCTCAGAGGCTGGAGCCTGCTTCAGATTCTGTGTCTCCTTCTCTCTCTGCCCCTCCCCCACTTGTGCTCTCTCTCTGCCTCTCAAAAATAAAATAAAAATGTAAAAAATACAAAATAAAAAATAAAAGATAAGGAACTCTTCCATCACCACAAAGCAACTCTCTTGTTCTACGCCTTTCATATTTGAAAAAGAGAACCTGTCTCTGTTCCCTGGCTTCTAAACTAGCACTGCCCAACAGAATTTTGTGCAATGATAAAAATCTTCTACATCTGCATTAAAAAAAAATCCACAAGGGCCCCTGGGTGACTCAGTCAGTTGAGCGCCTGACTTCGGCTCAGGTCATGATATTACAGCTCATGAGTTCAAGCCCCGCATCAGGCTCTGTGCTGACAGCTCAGAGCCTGGAGCCTGCTTTGGATTCTGTGCCTCCCTCTCTCTCTGCCCTAACCCACTCGCATTCTGTCTCTGTCTCTCTCAAAAATAAATAAACAATAAAAAAAATCTATGATTCATGTACAATCAATTCTTGTGTAAGATGTGAGGTTTAGGTTCCAATTTATTTTCTTGCCTATGGATGTGCAATTGCTCCAGCATCATTTGTTAAAAAGACAATGTTGTCTGTCATTAGCCACATGCCTACCAAGTCTTGAAGTTCTATTGATGCAACTCAGAACTGAAATTTTAATTTTGGTTAATTTAAATTTAAATGTGGCTAGTAGCTACTGAATTGGATAGTGCAGCTCTAAACTCTTCCCTAAGGAGGTTCAGTGGTTCAGTCAGTTAAGCATCTGATTCTTGGTTTTGGCTCAGGTCGTGATCTCACGGTTCATGGCTTCAAGCCCTGCATCAGGCTCTGCTCTAACAGCAAGGAGCGTGCTTGGGATTCTCTCTCCCTCTCCCTACCCCTCCATTGCGCGCGCTCTCTCTCTCTCTCTCTCTCTCTCTCTCAAAATAAACTTTAAAATAAATAAACTCTTCCCTCTGCTTCATACCTTTCCTTACTTAGTATCTACCTTTTCTCTGGCTAATGTTTTTAATTAGCTAGGAATTTTCCTCAAATAAGCAGTGCCCATTTCAACCCCTTCAGCTATGTCCTCTTTGAGAGATGTGAATTTCATCCTTTAAACCTTTATCATACTTTATTGTTATCTCATTTGCAAGCTTCACCAAACTGTAAATTTCATGGGAGTAGGAAACATGTCTGATCTCCCCCCACTGAATCCCCAGCTAAGTAACAGACTGTCTTGGATGTATTAAATAGTTGCAGACCACATTAATTACTAAGGTTGTTTACTTTAAATAAAAGAAATCAACTTATTAGATGGCTAGAAGGTAGGAGGTATTTTGCAAAAGCTTCAGTTTTGAGTTCTTCCATAATTTCAAAAAATATATACTTCAGAAACTTCTTAGCTCTCAATGTATAAGTATACTGAGAACATCTGAAATTGTCCTTTAACAAATACCAGAAAGATTTCTACAACTAGTGCTTAAGTGCCCTTCTCTTTTCATTTTGATACAATACTAGCCCATGGAATGCAAACACAACTCTTTCAAATGACACTAATCATTCCAGGTGAATTCTAGGATGCCAATGTTGGTATCTTACTCGGCTACTTACTCTTCATCAGGGTTCACAGAATACTGATCAACATTTGTTGACATTTTCTGAGCATTTACTATGTGTAAGGTACTATGCCATGTTCTGTCCATGCAGTGTTTCATTTAATCCTCCTATCAGCTCTTAGGGTGTTATCCTTGTTTTATAAAAAAGGAACCAGAGGTAAAGTTCCTCCCATAATTAGCCTCTTATATCATATTCTAATTCTCAATATTTTACCTAATACATTACAATATTATTTTATTTACTTACTCATTGTCTCCTCTCAGTATAATGTAAGAAAGGCCCATGTGGGCAGAGACTTTATTTTGTTCATCTCTAGATCCCCAGCATCTACAATACTGTCTGTAAGGTATCGAGCAATCAAAAAATATTTATTCAGTGAACAAAAGGATAGATGGGTGAATAAATTAGGCAATGAATGATTTAATAAAAAAAAAAAAATCTACAACATTTTAGTTACTTGGCCAAAGACACAGTACAGCCCAGGATTCAAACCTAAGCAGTGTGACTGAAGAACCCATATTAGTCACTTAGCTACTACTAAACTCCTGAATATAATCAAAAGACCATACCGTATAGGGGATATGGCAGAGGAGACAGTGACACCAAAGATTTATGCAGAGCTGTGATGTATAGTACAGTATAGAGTTGTTGCTGAGGAAAGGCTCCCAACAACAACTACTTTTCACAGGGACTACTTTTCACAGTCTCCTTGTATTTAAGTAGGGCCATATGACTACTTTTGGCCAGAGGTCTGTGAGTTGTAATAACTGGTAGTAACTTCCAGGTTCAAGCATCTTATGTGCCTTCCCTATACTCCCTTTGCTTTTCTCAGGAACCATGGAGGCTATGTGTTGAAGATGATGACATCACAAGAGGACAGACCTTGAATTCATGAGTGACAATCTAAAAGAAAATAAATAAGCTTCCTTTTTTTAGGTCCTAAACCACTGAACACTGGGAAGTATTGGTCACAGTAGTTAGCCTAACATGATTAATCCAAGAGAGTTTAAACTACAATAATGGTAAACAAAAGTCTAAGATTTTGACTGAGGACTTTATATAAAGGTAGTAGAAATAACACATGACTTTAAATCAAAGACCAGGGTTTCTAAAAAGGCTTATCTGGAGAATTAAATGAAAGAATGTGAAAGTACTTAATAAAAAGAACTATGACATTATAACATAGCTGCAGTCTAAGAGGCAATATGGTAAAACAGAAAACAGAGTAGCAGAGTCAAAAGACCTGGGTTTAAGATCTCTGCCAATTACATCATGTGTAATCTTAAATCATCTGCACAATGTACTTGCCTTGCCCTTTACCAAGAACTCTTGTGAATATTAAATATAAACTCTGAGAAAACATTTTATAAACTACAAAGCACTGAAAAAAGCAAGTTTTTGCAATTAACATCAGCACAAATCTGCAAAATGTCACTGAATTTGGCATTGTTGTGAAGTTGCATGTTGACTTTTAGCACTCTGGGGATACATGTCCATTTGAAAATCAAATTATTTTATTTTATTTAAAATTTTTTAACGTTTATTTATTTTTGAGACAGAGAGAGACAGAGCATGAACAGGGGAGGGTCAGAGAGAGGGAGACACAGAATATGAAACAGCCTCCAGGCTCCAAGCTGTCAGCACAGAGCCCGACGTGGGGCTCAAACTCACAGACCGTGAGATCATGACCTGAGCTGAAGTCGGACGCTCAACCGACTGAGCCACCCAGGCGCCCCTTTTATTTTATTTTTAATGTTTATTTATTTTTGAGAGAGAGGAGACTGAGTAAGAGTGGGGGAGGGGCAGAGAGAGAGGGAGACAAAGAATCTGAAGCAGGCTCCAGGCTCCAAGCTGCCAGCACAGAGCCAGACAATGAACCCTGACATCATGACTGGAGCTGAAGTCAGACACTTTGACTGAGCCACCCAGGTACCCCAAATTCTTTTAAAATAACTGTTCTAAAACTTACTCTAAAAGATAATGAGAATCTGTAATATGTTAAAACATTTAAAACAAAATTCAGAAAGTTAAGAACTACAAGACTCTTCCAATCCTAGTGAATGAAAACGTACATTTTCACTATACAACTCCAATAAAAAACTATGGACTTTATTTTCCCGTATTTAGATAAGTATTAAAAAGAAAAATAATCTGATTAAATACTACTTATAAACTATATTAAACTTATTAAAGATTAATTTCCTGGCAACAAGTAAACAATTTAGTTTCACTTCAGACTAAACTGCATCTCTTTCTCAATTGTGCTTATGCATTCTAAAGGCACTATAGAAATTTTTTACCCCACAAAACAAAAACACTGTGAATGTGCAAAACCCAAAAAAACCCCACTGGTAATGTGGAAGAGCAGTGCTGCATAATTCTATAGTCCCTAACCATAAACTAAAAAAAAAAAAAAAAAAAAATGAGACTCTACACACACACACACACACACACACACACACACACACACACACACCATACATCTACCAGACCAATTTAATAATAAAAGAACATTTAGTTTCTATTTTTGCACTCTCCATTTATAAATTCACCACATTTTTCTTTTTCCCCTTCTGGAAGACACATATTAAGACTAGGATATTAAAAAAACAACTGCATATCTGGGGAAAATTAGAAACTAAACACTCATGCTTAGGGAAAGGCTCAGAAAAGATCAGGAAAAAAAAAAAGACCAGAGATCTTAAATTTACACCTCAGGCTGATCCTTGGTAAAGAAACAGCCTACAGCAATCAAAACACCAGAAACAGGGGTGCCCGGGTGGCTCAGCTGGTTAAGAATCCGACTCTTGATCTCATCTCAGGTCATGATCTCACAGTTCGTAAGATCGAGCTTCGCGTCAGGCTCTGTGCTGACAGCACAGAGCCTGCTTGGGATTCTTTCTCCCTCTCTCTGCACCTCTCCTCCCTGCGAGCATGTGTACATTTTCTATCTCTCAAAATAAATAAACTTAAAAAAAAACAAGAAACAATAATAAAAAACAGCAATCCTTGTTGGAAGAGGGGGGGAATCTGATTTCCAGTTGTAAATTCATAACTTTATAACTTCAGGAACTAGAAAAAGGAGGACAAACTAAACCTAAAGCTAGCAGAAGGAAGAAAATAATAAAGATTAGAGCAGAGATACATGAAATAGAGAAGAGAAAAACACTAGAGAAAATCAATGAAACCAAAAGTTGGTTATTTGAAAAGATCAACAAAGTTGACAAACCTTTCATTCACTAGATGGACTAAGAAAAAAGAGAGAAGACTCAAATTACTAAAATCAGAAACGAAAATGAGGACATTACTACCAACTGTACAGAAATAAAAAGGATTAAGAGTACTATAAATATTTGTATACCAACAAATTGGATAACCATACTGGACAAATTCCTAGAAACTCAAAACTTTCTAAGACTAAACTATGAAGAAATAGAAAATCTGGGGGTACCTGGGTGGCTCAGTCATTTAAGCATCTGAGTCTTGGTTTCGACTCAGGTCATGATCTCATGGTTTGTGGGATCAAGTTCTATGTCAGACTTTGCACTGACAGTGTGGAGCCCGCTTGGTATTCTCTCTGCCTTCCACCCCCAGTTCATGCACTCTCTCTCAAAATAAATAAATAAACTTAAAAAAAAAAAAAAAAAGAAATAGACAATCTGAAAATTCCTATAACTAGTATGAACACTGAATCAGTAGTTAAAAATCACCTCAAGAAGGAAGTCCTGGACCCAGTGAATTCAACCAAACATTAAAGAACTAATACCAATCTTTCTCAATATTTTCAAATAAACTGAAGAGTACTGAACATTTCCTAACTCATCCCATGAGGTCAACAGTACCCTGATACTAAAGCCAAAGACACAACAAGAAAACTACAGACCAATATTCCTTATGAACACGGATGCAAAAGACCTCAACAAAATACTAGCAAACTGAATTAATCAGCATGTTAAAAGGGTTATATACAGTAACCAAGTGAGATTTATTCCTGGAATGCAAGAATAGTTCAACATATAAGCATCTATCAATATAATATACTACATTAATAGAATGAAGGGAGGAAATCACATGATTATCTCAATTGGTTCAGAAAAACTTTAGCAAAATCCAATACTCTTTCATGATAAAAACACTCAACAAACTATGGGGCGCCTGGGTGGCTCAGTCGGTTGAGTGTCCGACTTCAGCTCAGGTCACGATCTTGCGGTCCGTGAGTTCAAGCCCCGCGTCGGGCTCTGGGCTGATGGCTCAGAGCCTGGAGCCTGCTTCCGATTCTGTGTCTCCCTCTATCTCTGACCCTCCCCCATTCATGCTCTGTCTCTCTCTGTCTCAAAAAAAAAAAAAAAAAACACTCAACAAACTAGAAGGAAATTAGCTCAATATAATAAAAGCCATATATGAAAAACCCACAGGGGCGCCTGGGTGGCTCAGTCGGTTGGGCGGCCGACTTCGGCTCAGGTCATGATCTCGCAATCCGTGAGTTCGAGCCCCGCGTCGGGCTCTGTGCTGACAGCTCGGAGCCTGGAGCCTGTTTCAGATTCTGTGTCTCCCTCTCTCTGCCCCCCCCCCCCCCCCTCCATGCCCTGTCTCAAAAATAAATAAACGTTAAAAAAAAAATTTTTTTTTAAAGAAAAAGAAAAACCCACAATGAACATCATACTCAAAGGAGAAAGACTGAGAGCTTTTCCTAGAAGACCAGGAACAACCCAAGTATGCCTGCTTTCACCAGTTCTAGTCAAAACAGTACTAGAAATTCTAGCCAGAGCAATTAGGCAAGAAAAAGAAATAAAAGGCACCCAAATTAGAAAGAAAGAAGTGAAGTTATCCTTGTTCTTAGATGGTATGATCTTATATGAAGAAAACCCTAATGATTACACACACACACACACACACACACACACACACACAGCTATTCACAGAATTCAACAGAGTATCAGGACACAAAGTCGACACACAAAAATCAGTTGGTATTTCTATACACAATCTGAACAATCTAGAAAAAAAATTATGAAAACAATTCCATTTACAATAATAAGAATAAAACATTTTGGAATTAAGTTAACCAAGGAGCATGATCAACAACAACCAAACTATGGAAAGAGCCCAAATGTCCATGGATGGATAAAGAAGATGTGGTACACACACATGTACGCACACACACACACCCACACACACACAGGAATATTACTCAGCAGTCAAAGAGAATGAAATCTTGCCCTTTACAAGGACGTGGATGGAGCTACAACATATTATGCTAAGTGAAATCAGAGAAAGACAAATACCGTATATTCCACTCACATGTGGAACTTAAACAAAACAGATGAATTTTGTTTGGGTAAGGGTAAGGGTAAGGGGAAGGGGAAGGGGAAGGGGAAGGGAAGGGGAAAAAAGAGGGAAACAACTATAAGAAACCCTTAAAGATAGAGAAGAAAAACTGAGGGTTGATGGAGGCAGGTGGGTGGGGAATGGGCTAGATGGGTGATGGATATCAGGAGGGCACTTGTTATGATGAGCACTAAGGTGTTATATGTAAGTGATGAATCACTGAATTCTATTCCTGAAACCAATATTGCACTGTATGTTAACTAACTAGAATTTAAATAAAAATTTGAAAAGAAAAAAAAAGCTTATCAAGGAGGTGAAAGACTTGTATAATGAAAACTATGAAACACTGCTGAAAAAAGTAAAGACATAAATAAATGGAAATGCATCTCCTGTTCTTGGAGTCAAGATTTATACTGTTAAGATGACAATACTACTTAAAGCAATCTGCAGACTTAATGCAATCCCTAAGTAAATCCCAATGACATTTTTTGCAGAGATAGAAAAACCTACCCTGAAACTCCTATGGAACCTAAGGGACCTAAAGAGCCAAAACAATCTTCAAAAACAAAGAACAAAACTTGGGGCCTCACAATTCCAAGTTTCAAAACTTAGTACAAAACCACAGTAATAAAAACACTGTGGTACTGACATAAAGCCAGACATATAGAGCCACAGAATAAAATTAAGAGCTTCGAAATAAACTCTTGCACATATAGTCAAACAATTTTTGACAATAGTGTCAAGACCATTCAACGAAGAAAGGAATAGTCTTCAACAAATGATGTGGGGACAACTGGATATCTACATGCGTAAGTATAATGCTGAACATCTAACTTGACATTTATCAAAAATTAACATGAATGGATAAAAGATCTAAATGTATGACTTAAACTACAAAATTCATAGAGGAAAACCTAGGGCAAAAGCTTCACAACACTGAATTTGACAATTCTTTCTAGGATATGAAGACAAAGTCAACAAAATAACAGACAAATTGGACTTCATGAAAATCGGAATTTGGGGGCATTAAAGACATTATCCAGGGGAACCTGGGTGGCTCAATCAGCTAAGCATTCAACTCTTGATTTTGGCTCAGGCTGTGATTTCATGCTCGTGGAATCAAGCCCCAACTCAGGCTCCATGCTAAGCGTGGAGCCTGCTTACGATTCTCTCTCCCTCCCTCTCCTTCTGCCCCTCTCCACCGCTCTATCTCTAAAAAATCTTTTTAATAGTAAAAATCATAAGGGGCGCCTGGATGGCTCAGTTGGCTGAGTGTCCAACTTCATGAGGATTTGATCTCATGGTTCGTGAGTTTGAGCCCCCTTCGGGGTCTGTGCTGACAGCTCAGAGCCTGGAGCCTGCTTCAGATTCTGTGTCTCCCTCTCTCTCCACCCCTACCCTGCTCATGCTCTGTCTCTCTTTCTCTGTCTCAAAAATAAACATTAAAAAAATTTTTTTAATAAAAATCATAAAAACTAGAAAGATTAAAAAAAAAAGACATTATCCATAGAGTAAAAAGAGAACCAAAAAAAGGGAGAAAATATCTGCAAATCATACATCTAATAATATAAATATATAAATTACATAAATATAGAGGCCCCTGGGTGGCTCAGTCAGTTGAGCGTCTGACTTCAGCTCAGGTCATGATCTTGTGGTTCGTGGGTTCGAGTCCTGTGTCGAGCTCTGTGCTGACAGCTCAGAGCCTAGGGCCTGCTTCGGATTTTGTGTCTCCCTCCCTCTCTGCTCCTCCACAACCCCCCCACCAAACCCTGTCTCTCTCTCTCTCTCTCTCTCTCAAAAATAAACATTTAAAAATTTTAATTACATAAGTATAAACTACATATATGTGTGTGTGTGTGTGTGTGTGTACACACACACACACACAAACATGTGTTTTTATACACATATACATACACAGAGGAAGAGAAAAAGAGAGAACTCCTAAAACTCAACAACAGAAAAACACACCACCTATTTCAAAAAACGGGGAAAAATTTGAAAAGACATTTTCCCAAAGAAGTTATACAAATGGTCAATAAATCTAAAAAATGCTCAAACTCAATGACCAGAAGGAAAATGCAAATCACAACAATGAGACACCATTTCACACTCACTAGGATGGCTGCTATCAAAAAAACAGAAAACAAGCATTGGCAAGGACGTAGAAAAACTGGGACCCTTGTACACTGTTGGTGGGAATGGTGGTTAAAAATTAAAAGTAGAGGGGCACCTTGGTGGCTCAGGTGGGCATCCCACTCTTGATTTCAGTTCAGGTCATGATCCCAGGGTTGTGGGATAGAGCCCTGCATCAGGCTCCACGCTGAGTGTGGACCCTACTTAAGATTCTTTCTCTCCCTCCCTCTGCTCCCTCGCCTACTAATGCTCTCTCTCTCAAAAAAAAATTTTTTTAATAAAAAATTAAAAGCAGAATTACCATATGATCCAGCAATTCTACTTCTGGGTATATACTGAAAAGAAATGAATGCAGGGTCTCAAAAAGATATTTGCATATCCATGTTCATAGCAATGTTATTCACAACAACTGAAATGTGGAAGCAACTCATATGTCTATTGGTGGATGAATGGACAAGCAAAATGTGTATACAATGAAATATTATGTAGCCTTAAAGAGGAAAGAAATTCTGTTATATGTTACAACATGGATGAACCCTGAGGCTATTACTAAGTGAAATAAGCCAGTCACAGAAGACAAATACTGTATGATTCTACTGATATAAAGTACTTAGAGTAGTCAACATCATCATAGAGACAAAAGAAGAATGGTGGTTTCTGGGAGCTAAGGGGACAAAAAAGAGGGGTATAGAGTTTCAGTTTTATAAGATGAAAAGAGCTATGGAAATGGATGGTGGTCAAAGTTATACAACATTATGAATGTATTTGATACTACTAAACCATACATGTAAAAATAATTAACATGATAAATTTTATGTTAAGTGTATTTCACAATAAAAGTTTTAGGGAAAAAAGGTATAAAAATTATAAAGAGGTAAAACGGTTATTATTCAAAGATGACCCAACTATTTAGAAAACCCAAAAGAAGCTAAAATAAACCGTTAGGTCAAGAAATATAAAGTCAATATTTAAAAAAATCAATTATATTTCTATATTCTAGAAACAAAAAAGTAAATAAAATAAAAAATACAATAATAGCATTAAAAACACTGAAACTGGAAATAACAAAAGATGTGAAAGATTTCTACCTTGAAAACTATAAAACACTGCAGAGAGGAATTAAATAATACCTAAATAAGTGAAGGGATAAACTATATCCATGGACTGGAAGCATCAATACTATTAAGAGGTCAGTTCTTTCCAAACTGACCTATACTTTCAAGGTAATCCTAACCAAAATCCCCATGGGTTTGTTTTTTTTTTTTTTTAAGGGGGGATGGAGAGTGACAAGCTGACTCTAAAATTCATACAAAAATGCAAAGGACCTAGAATAGTCAGAAGAATCTTAAAAGAAGACTCACACTACCAAATCATAAGATTTATTGCAAAGCCATTGTAATTAAGGCATTGTAATGATGGTACTAACATAGACCAAATAGTCCAGTGGCATGGAATGAAGAGTTAAGAAAGAGTGCCACAGGGGCGCCTGGGTGGCGCAGTCGGTTAAGCGTCCGACCTCAGCCAGGTCACGATCTCGCGGTCCGTGAGTTCGAGCCCCGCGTCAGGCTCTGGGCTGATGGCTCGGAGCCTGGAGCCTGTTTCCGATTCTGTGTCTCCCTCTCTCTCTGCCCCTCCCCCGTTCATGCTCTGTCTCTGTCCCAAAGATAAATAAAAAATGTTGGAAAAAAAATTAAAAAAAAAAAAAAAAGAGTGCCACAGTATATAGTCACCTGATTTATGACAAAGGCACCAATGCAGCACAAGAGAAAAATGATGGGCTTTCAATTATGGTACTGAGTCAACTTTTATCGATAAAAAAAGGGGGGCTTAATCCTTACCTCTTTAGTCCATACACAAAAAATAATTTGAGAAAGACCATAGACCTAAATATAAAAGGTAAAGCAATAAAGCTTCCAGAATAAAACACAAGAGACTGACTGCCTTCATAACCTTGGTATGTAAGCAAGGGTTCTTGAACAGGATATAAAAGCACTATTCAGGAAAAAGAATACTAATAATTTGGACTTCATTAAAATTAAAAACTTCCATTCATCAAAACACACATCAATGGGCGCCTGGGTGGCTCAGTGAGCTAAGCGTCCAACTCTTGATTTCAGCTCAGGTCATGATATCAAAGTGGTGAGACAGAGCCTCACCCTGGGCATGGAGCCTGCTTAAAATTCTCTTTCTCCCTCTCCCTCTATCTCTCCCTCTATCTCTCCCCTGCTTAAGCTCTCTCTCAAAACAAACAACAAAAAAGTAAAACAAAACAGTGAAAAAGCAAGCAAAAGACAATGAGAAGAAATTATATTTGCAATGCATATACCTGACAAAAAACTTACATTCAAAACACTAATAAAAAAAAAAAAAAAAAAAAAACCCTACAAATCAAAAAGAAAAAGACAATTTAAAAACTGGTCAAGAAATGTGAACCGACATTTCACAGAAGAGGACAGCCAAATGTCTGAAAACAAATGTGAAAAGATGTTCAACATCACTGGTCATCAGGAAACCACAAATTAAAACCAGTGTGATTCTTCTACAACCCCACTGAAATAGTTAAAAAATACCAGCAACCAAGTGTTGGTACCAGTGAAGATGTGGAGTAACTGAAACCTCCATATTATGACTGGTCAGAAGTAAAAACTGGTATGGGCACTTTGCAATACCAGCAATTCCACTCAACGGACATATTACCAAAACAAGTGAATGTCCTGTCTATCAAAAGATAGGTGTAGTACACCTGAAACTAATGTAACACCATATGTTAACTACAGTGGAATTAAAATAAAAAATAAAAGAGATGTGTTAAAAAAGAGAAAAAAGAACATAGGTTTATTCAAAATAGTCCAGCAGCTTTATTCAAAATAGTCCAAAACTGGACACAAACCAAGTGTCTATGAATAGGAGGACAGATGAAGAAATTATAGCAAATTAATACAATAGAGTAATGCACAGCAAAGAAAAAGAAAAACTACCCGCCGCAAATGGATGAACCTCACAGTCATAATGTTGAATAAAAGAAGCCAGACAGAAAATAGGATATTCTATATGATCCCATTTATATGAAATTCAAGAATGAAAAGACAAATCTATGATGAGAAGAAGTTCAGAAGCATGATTAACTTTGGTCGGGGGATACAAACTGGGAAGGGCACAAGGGAGTCTTCAGGGTGCTTAAAATACTCTATATCTTAACCTTTGTGGTAGTTATATGGGTATGTGTATATTAAAAATTCACTGAGCTGTACATGTTAAGACTTGTGTACTTTAATGATGTGTTCTTAGCAACAAAATGTTTAAAAGAAAATAAGCCACTACTCAGAGAGCAAAATCAAGGCTTTTTTTTTTTTTTTTTGTCTTGAGAACCAAGCATGCCACTCTTACGTGTGATGCTCAGACCAGTCTGGAATAGCAAATGATGCCGTCCTTTCCCGAGCATTACAAAATTCTCAGAATAGCAGAGAAATCTACAAATAGTCCTCTTAGTTGCTGAAAAAGGGCCACCTCTGTTAATGGAAAAAATGAAGTCTCAGAAGTGGACATACAGAAATGAAGAGTGTCCCTACAAAGCACACAACCCTGCAAGTGTGGTAGAGTATACAGAGTCAGGCATCAGTTTCATTTCCAATTTGAGATGACCTGTTCTCATCATGTAATGCTTATTTGTCTCTGATTATGAGGAAAATGATTTCTCTGATTATCTGATTTTGCATAAAGACAATGGAATGAAGTAGTATCACAATCTTCTTTACTCAATAGCTAACAAAATAACCAAAATGTATGTGTGTGTGGTGGTGGTGGCAGTACGAGGAATGTGAAACAGAGGATTAAGATTTATATGGCACAACTACTAACTAATCCATACTTCATCCACCAGGAAAAGCAACAGCAGTAAATAAAATTAGTAAGTATAAACTAACTAACTAACTAACTAACTAACTAAATAAATAAATAAATAAATTGGGGCACCTAGGTGGCTCAATCAGTTAAGCATCCAACTCCAGGTTTCTGCTCAGGTCATGATCTCATGGTATTGAGACTGAGCCCCAAGTTGGGGTCCGCACTGGGGTGGAGCCTGCTTGGGATTCTCACTCCCTCTGTCTTTCTCTGCCCCTCCCCCAACTCGTGGACACATATTCTCTCACTCTCTCCCTAAAAATAAATTTTAAAAAATAATAAAAATAAAATAATTACATTAATGGTATAAAAGTAATAAAATGAGAAAACAAAATAGAAAACACTAACTCATGCTAATTTACAGCAAAGTAAATCAAAGTTCTAAGTAGGTAGCTCCGAAAAAAGTTAAGGAAAAACTTTTCCTCAAGAATAAAAGATACTACATTATGCTCCAGGGCTTCTGGCAGGGCAGAAAAGGTCAGGAGTGCTGACCATCTTCCAGGACTCTGTGCTGTATTAGGGGAATAAGCACAGCTCATGAAAATATGATACACACTAGAGTTCTGGGAGTGGGCCATAATACATGATATTGTTCACTCTCTTGAGCCAAACCCAACAAGGCCTACCCTAAAGTAACTCTGTACCTCTTTACCCCAATCTCCTCAGGCTACAGACCAAAGTTCTCAAACAAAATGGAGAAGATAAGGCATGACAATTAGGCAATCATAGTATACAGTTTTTGTTCTTGTTTTTATTTAATGAAAAATGGAACAAATTATATAAGACATTTGACTAATGAAATAAAAATGAAAACAAAACCTCCCCCTCAAAAAAACATACACACAAAGACAAAACCCAGAAATTGATTACCAGTGAATGTTCCACACTAAAAAATCTAAGAATATAAATTCAGTAGGGGTTCAGTCTGTTCAGTGTCTGACTTCAGCTCAGGTCACGATCTCATGATTTGTGAGTTCAAGCTCTCATCAGGCTAGCTGCTGTCAGCGCAGAGCCTGCTTCGGATGCTCTGTCCCCCACCTCCCTCTGCTCCTCCCCTGCTCACACTCTCTCTCACACTCTCTCTCAAAAATAAACATTAAAAAATATATATATAAAGTCTTTTTTTATAAATATATTTATATAAATATAAATAAAGAATATAAATTCAATAAATCAGGAGATAAAATATAATGATAAAATATCAAATGAGTGGAAAATGGACCTAAAGAATCAAATTAAAGTTCAAGACACAACTGCAGATCTAAAAGCTAATTTAGAGAAGCGCCTGGGTGGCTCAGTCAGTTGAGCATCCAACTTCAGCTTAGGTCATGATCTCACGGTTTGTGGGTTCAAGCTGCACATCAGGCTCTGCGCTTACCGCTCAGAGCCTGGAGTCTGTTTCAGATTCTGTGTCTCCCTCTTTGTCTGCCCCTCCCCTGCTCACACTTTGTCTCTCTCTGTCTCTCTCAAAAATAAACGTAAAAAAATTAGAAGCTAAATTAGAAACAGCAAGTGACGAATAGATCAAAAACATCAGAGCAGAGCTTTAAACACACACACACACACACACACACACACACACACACACACACACAAAGTAGTAAGACATTAAAATAACCAGAGGAAAAAACACAAAGACATGGGGGATAAACAAAGACAAGTTGACATTTGACTAGTAATTGGAGTCCCTGAAGTAAAGGACAAAACAAATGGACAGGAAAGGTATACAGATACATAATACAGATTTTCTTGTACAAAGGAAGAAATAATCTCAGATTGAAAGGGAGTATCATAGGTACTTGGAAAGACTGATAAAGAACCATCAGCATCCAGACATACTCTGGTTAAGTCAGTAATTTCAAGTGTAATGATATAATTCTTCAGGTAAGAAGTTATAAAAAAAAAAAAAAAAGTCACTCACAAGGACAATATAAAGCAACGATGATGATACCAGAAGTGCCAGTCTCCTCCTAAGAAGAGAACCAGTTTGGTTTTTAAAAAAAAATTTTTTTTAACATTTATTTATTTTTGAGACAGAGAGAGACAGAGCATGAACGGGGGAGGGGCAGAGAGAGAGGGTGACACAGAATCGGAAGCAGGCTCCAGGCTCTGAGCCATCAGCCCAGAGCCCGACGCGGGGCTCGAACTCACGGACCGCAAGATCGTGACCTGAGCTGAAGTCGGACGCTTAACCGACTGAGCCACCCAGGTACCCCCAGTTTGGTTTTTTAAGTAATCTCTACACCCCAATTTGGGGCTCGAATTTACGACCCTGAGACAGAGTTGCACACTCCATGGAGCCAGCAGGAGCCCCAAAAGAGAACCAGTTTTTATTTTTTATCTTTTTAATTCTTCTTTTAAATGTTTATTTACTTATTTTGAGAGAGAGAGAGAGAGAGAGAGAGAGAGCGAGCAACCATACAAGCAGGGGAGGGGCAGAGAGAGTGAGAGAGGGAAAATTCCAAGCAGACTCCACACTGTCAGCACAGAGCGTGACACAGGGCTACATCTGATGAACCATGAGATCATGACCTGAGCCGAAATCAAGATTGGCTTCTTAACCAACTGAGTCACCCAGGCACCTCAGAGAACCAGTTTGTAATTAAAGGAATACTGTGGCAACAAACCACTTGGACTCTCAAAAAATTTTTGTTCACTTAAGGACTTGTAAATAATTTCTTTCCTGGTAAGAAAACTCAAAGATACAGTAAATGAAGCAATCTTCTTCCTTAATAAAACTGAAATAAGCTCTCATTTAAGAGCAAAATGTGACTCTAAGAACAAACGGCAGGGCACGCCTAGGTGGCTCAGTCAGTTGAGCATCTGACTTCGCTCAGGTCATGATCTCGTGGTTCATGGGTTCGAGCCCTGCATCAGGTTCTGCCCTGACAGCTCAGTGCCTGGAGCCTGCTTCAGATTCTGTGTCTCCCTCTCTCTCTATCCCACACCCACTCATGCATGCTTTCACTCTCTCTCAAAAATAAACATTAAAATAAATTTAAAAAATTAAAAAAAAAAACAAATGAGAGAATTCTTATGACAACTGACATAAAATAGTACATAAATTTAAGGTATATAAATAACTTGATTTTTATGTTGTGAACTGATTACTATGATAAATTTAGCTAACATCCATCGCCTCATATACTTACCAAAAACTGACAGAGATAGAGAAAAAAAAAGGTTGTTTTCCTTGTGATGAGAACTTTCAGGATCTACTCTTAGCAATTTTCAAATATACTATATGGCAGTGTTAACTGTAATCATTATGTTGTACACTACATCCTCAGTACTTATTTATAACTGGAAGTTTGTACCTTCTGACCACCTTGATCCAGTTCCCTCACTGGTAACCACAAACCTGATCTCTTTCTGTAACTGCTATTTCTTGCTACAAGTCGTTTAAAAACCCACCTAAAATGTAAAGCTTTGTCAAGAACTATTAAATATTGTTTAGATAATAATGATAAATCATAAATCATGGCTGATACAGGAAATGATAGTTCATAACCTGTATTGTTCAAATTCACTTCAGATAAAACTAATTCGTCCACAATACACAATGCTGTTAAGACAAGTCCTGAGAGAGAAAATAGGTGACTCAAGATTTTTTTTTTTTAATTTTTTTTTTTTAACGTTTTTATTTATTTTTTTTGAGACAGAGAGAGAGAGACACAGCATGAACGGGGGAGGGGCAGAGAGAGAGGGAAACACAGAATCGGAAGCAGGCTCCAGGCTCTGGGCCATCAGCCCAGAGCCCGATGCGGGGCTCGAACTCACGGACCGTAAGATCGTGACCTGAGCTGAAGTCGGATGCTTAACCGACTGAGCCACCCAGGTGCCCCAAGATTATTATATACAGGCCATTCTGATGTTTGAGTATTTAAGCCAACAAACATTATCAAACATGAAAGAACCCAACAAATACAGAATCCAAAGCCCTCCTTAAACAAAACACTTAACAATAAAACATGTAAAAATCAGTAGTAATCACTGAATCCAACTAGACATAGGACTAAAGCTAAACAATGGAGTGTAGAAGGGTACAAGGGTGGGAAGATGGCTGTAGATCTGCAAGGGAAAATAACAGAAGCAACAAAATTCAGGAGGTAGAACCTGGGTAGAGCAGGAGAAGTTTAAGACAATCATCTCATTTTTCAAAGCAGGGAGTCAAAATTCAAACCATCTAAAACAGTGATTCAGTTTCTCAATAATTTAGTATGTTTAACCTTAGATCTTCTTAGGATCTCTGAGCGGGAAGAACAATATCTAAGATTCAGTAGTTCTTACTTTTTACTTCTGTTTCATTTTATAAATACTTCATTCAAATATTAAAATTAACATTCAACTATTACGATTCAAAATTTACCTATTAAGTATATTTCACATGCTCAACTATTACATATTTTTATGATTTCATGTTAGTTTTTCCTAATAAATTCAAATAAAAATAAACATTTTCATCACAAAGATGTTCAGTATAATGCTATCCATAAAAAAATTCAATCTATTTTCTAGCCATCCATTCAGACTTACACTAAATATACACAGAGAATTATCTGGAATGTTAATCAAATATTAACAATTGCTTATTTCTGAGGGGTTTGTATTTGGGGTAATTTATTGCTTTATTTTTGGTATTACTTGGATTTGGATTAAAAAAATTTTTTTTAATGTTTATTTATTTCTGAGAGAGAAAGACAGAGCATGAGCTGGGGAAGGGCAGAGAGAGAGGGAGACACAGAATCTGAAGCAGGCTCCAGGCTTTGAGCTGTCAGCACAGAGCCTGACGTGGGGCTTAAACCCACGAACTGAGAGATCATGACCTGACCTGAAGTCGGAAGCTCAACCGACTGAGCCACCCAGACGCCCCAGTATTACTTCGATTTTAAACGAGCATGTATTATGTTTATAATACAGTTGTTTTTTGTTATTTTGGGTTTTTTAATAAGAAAAACAACTGTTTGACCACTACAATCTTTCCTCTCAGCTGGAGAGTCAGTCCACAAGCAAAAGAATATGTTTCAACTTAGCGAAAAAAATAACCTCAATGCAGAAGTGCCATATGAACAAAAACATAAAACCTCAACAGAAGTTTTAAGCTTTGAATTTTCTTTTTGTGCTCAGCAGTACCTGAATGAACAGACTTTATCATTAAAAAATGTATGATATCTCCAAAATAAGTCCCAACTCATACCTTGACAACAGGATGTCCCCCAGTAGATGCTTTTACTGCTCCTCGGCTACCTTCAGTTTCATAATGGGCTCGATGATGAGTTTTAGGTTGCACTTCTATTTTCAGTTCACATTGTCCAAAATGAGTTGGTAAAGGCCAGTCTAGTGGAGGTAATGAAGATGTGCTATAAACGAAACACACAAAAAATGCATTTCACCATGCTATTACTGCCAAGCAAGGATTTAAATCCCTTCTTTGCCAGCAACCAACATTTTTTTCCTCCTGTGATCTCTGAAGCAGAGTATTCCAAAATAAAATTTTACTTAATAAGTTATAACACTGGATATGATGGGTACTTACAAAATAATTCTTTAACTCAAATCAATTTCATTTACGTTTTGGTTTCCTGTATTTTTTAAAAAGGACAAATTCTAACATTTTGCAAAACTAAATGATTTTCAACTATGTGTACCTAATTATAAAAAAACAACCAAAAGAATAATTTAATTTTTAAGCAAAAATGTCCATTTCTGTGTATGTGCTATCAGTGTCTAAGGATCCAAATACTCCTGTATCTCAGTATATATGTCTCCATCCCTGGTGTGTAGCTATAGAAGTTAGTCTATTATACCTGTTGCTTACCCACTTCCTTCTTATTCTTGTTTCTCTGAAATACTGTACACCGCTTATAGGCAGCAGTATACTGCAATTTGAGGTACAATTTAATTTCACTACACATTTGGCTGAAAAACTATAAGGTCTATCATTGCAGATTCTAAATGTCAATTTTAGAGAAAACATCAATTGATCAATAAGATAATTTAAACAGCTTAAAGGGATATAGGTTCATTTAGATATTTATGTATACATATTTTTTAAATGTTTATTTATTTTTGGAGAGAGAGAGAGAGAGAGAGAGAGAGAGAGAGGGGGGGGGGGGGGAAGGGCAGAAAGAGGGAGACACAGAATCTGAAGCAGGCTCCAGGCTGGCAGCACAGAGCCAGATGCAGGGCTTGAACTCACGAGCTATGAGATCATGATATGAGCCAAAGTCAGATGCCTAACTGACTGAGCCACCCAACCACCCCTCATTTAGATATATTAACAATGAAAATACGGGATTTAAAAAAGAAACAACTTATATGTCTGTAGGTCAAATGCTAAAGGACCCAACCTACAATAATTTATATTAAAAACATCTTTTGGGGCACCTGGGTAGCTCATTTGCTTGAGTGTCCAACTTTGGCTCAGGTCATGATCTCCTTCAGGAATTCGAGCCCTACATTGGGTTCACTGCTGTCAGCCTGTCAGCGCAAAGCCTGCTTCAGATCCTATGTCCCCCTCTCTCTGCCTCTCCCCTGCTTGCGCTCTCCCAAAAAATAAATATTAAAAAAAAAAAACCTTCTTAGTGACTGGTGAAATTGGACTTTTAAGGTCTCTTCCACCAATGAAATGCTACCATTCCTACATTGCTTCATTCATTCACTGCTAGCATTCCTAAATTGCTTCTCTCAATGTCCTCAGCCTAGCTTTATTATGAAGCTCAAAGGTATTAATTTTTATTAGTCTGAAACAACTCAACTTCAACTCTCAGCTAGTTTCTACACTTGTTCTGCAGACTTAAGCAAACCCCTACAAAGATTAAGATACTTTTCAAAAGCAGAATGATAGGCTCAAAGATATCTTCAATACCATAATTCCACATATTTTTCTAAAGATCTGGATCCAGAAATAAACACTCATACCACTGAAAAAGCATTTTAAAAAAAGTTGTCTCTTCTAAACAATTATATAGACTAGACTGATTCTATAAAACAGGATTATGACAACTGAGAAGTCATTTGGAATGAGTCATGCTGTTCTTACTCCAGTTATCTAGAATTCCTTACTTGCTCTTACACTCTTACTTACTTACTTTTAAACTGTTCTCTACTCCAGCTCCTAGCTAGACTCAAAATTCAAATATATATTCATATATATACAATTATTAATATATAATATATGCATGTACATATAAATATAATTAATATGTATTATATACATTATAAAGCTAATGTATACATAAAAATTTTATTAAAAACATGTGCAAGTTAGATT
>NW_026057589.1:7908396-7950193 GCF_023721935.1 Panthera uncia | reverse complement strand
TAATGCAGCTATAAAAATATAAATAAAAAGCATAGCATTGTGCACAATGCTATGCTTTTTATTTATATTTTTATAGCTGCATTACTGGGATATATATATAAATTTTTATTAAATTTATTAAATTTTTATATTATTAAATATATATATATATTTAAACTTTTAAGTCAACTCTGCACCCAATGTGGGGCTTGAACTCATGATCTGGGGATCAAGAGCTTCATGTTCTACCAACTGAGCCAGCCAGGCATCCTTAATATTATGCATATTTTATCACAATTAAAAATGTTTTTTAAAAGTTAAAAACATTTGCTTCTTATCTGACTTTAAGAAAATCATAAACAAATGCTATCACCTAACAATATTTTCATGTATATATTTGTCTATATATGTATATATTTTTATAAAGCCATGGATCATAATATTTTGGAGGTTTTTTCCTAAAAAAACCTTTTATTAAAGTACAAGATACATCATAAAAGTGCACACATCATATATAGCTCAATAAACTGTCACATAGGACATACCCTATAACATTACCCTTAAAAAAAAAAAATCCTGGGGCGCCTGGGTGGCTCAGTTAAGCATCCGACTTTGGCTCAGGTCATGATCTCGCAGTTCATGGGTTTAAGCCCCACACTGGGCTCTGTGCTGACAGCTCAGAGCCTGGAGCCTGCTTCAGATTCCATATCTCCCTCTCTCTCTCTCTGCCCCTCCCCCACTTGCACTGTGTGTCTCTCTCCCCTAAAAGCCCCTTTTGGCTTGCTTCCAAGTCATTACCTTTCCACCAAAAGTAACCACTATACTGACTTCTAACAGCCTAGATATGTTTTGCCTATATAACATACAACCTTGTCCTTTAATGTTTTTTATATTTTATTGAAGCTTATAAGAAATTCCTAAGCAATTTTCAAGGCCATGTAAAATGTCAAGTCAATGATCATAGCTATTTCCTACTTTTTATTTTTATAAATAATGTAGCATTGAACATGTCTATACATACAGCTTTTTCTCTTGTTTTGAATCCCTCTCCAAGAATAAATTCCTAAAGGTAGAGATACTAGACCTTAGGGCAACCATTTTTAGCACTCCTACTATGTAGAAACATTTGTTTTAGAAGACTTGTTTTAATATACAACATTAGGACATAAGTATCAGTTTTACTTTAGTTTCTCCAATCAGGATATTATTTTTAATTTTAATGTAATTTAAGAGTTAAATGGTTCTGTATGAAATACAATGTTCTAGGCTGCAAAAACCAGAAAACCCAATTAAAGTACCTGAAGGGAGGGGAGGGTGTTTTCCAACATTAACAAGAGGTCCAAAGGTAGGATAGTCCCAGAACTGGTTATTTCATCAGTTCAACAAGGTCATCAAGAAATCAATTTCTTTGTATATTCCCATTTTGCCACTTCTGGGGTGCTAACTTTGTGCTTTTCACTTTTCAACCATATATGTGTATTTTGTCCGAAACCAGAAGCAATGTGATCATTCATTTAAAAAAACATTTTCTGAGTAGCACTATATAATGGTTCAAGG
Source organism: Panthera uncia (assembly GCF_023721935.1). Lineage (NCBI taxonomy): Eukaryota > Metazoa > Chordata > Mammalia > Carnivora > Felidae > Panthera > Panthera uncia. The sequence continues at coordinate 7,948,657 of NW_026057589.1, read as the reverse complement.
CATGTTCAAGACACTGAAAACACAAGAGTGGACAAAACAAAGTCCCCATTCTCATAGAAATTTCATTCTACCGTGAAAATTAATAAAAGGAAACTTTATTTAAAATGGAGTCAGGAGGCCAGCAGGGGGAGCTCTCACACCCTACAAGTGTGAGAATGCACAATTGCAGAATGAACGGGAAGTTAGGAACATTCCAAGCGATACCAGTTTACCATCCCAAGGAGGAAGAAAAGCTTTTCTCCTCCCCAGGCAACCACCCAGCCAATGAGAGGCTGTCACAACTCAGCCAATGAAAAGCTAGTATACTTTGAACTCCAATTAACGTCAAAGTACTTTTCCTTTAAAACAGCCCTCCTAACTCCCCCCACTTTACTCTGTAGAAGAGCTTTCCTCTCCTTTGTTCTCAGATTTGCCTGTGGTTTTGCCATTGCTTGCTCGCCCCAAATCACAGTTCTCTGCTATTCTAAACAAACCCATTTTTGCTGGTAAAATAACTGACTGGTTGATTTTTTTTTTTTTTTTTTTTTTAAGTAGTCTTCATGCCCAGTGTGGAGCTCAATGCGGGGCTTGAACTCTCCACCCTGAGATCAAGACCCGAGGAGAGATCAAGAGGGAAGCTTAACCGACTGAGCCAATAAGCCAACCTTATTTTTTTTTAATTTTTTTTTACATTTATTTATTTTTGAGAAACAAAGTGAGACAAAGCCTCGAGTGGGGGAGGGGCAGAGAGAGAAGGAAACACAGAATCTGAAGCAGGCTCCAGACTCTGAGCAAGAGGTCAGCACAGTGCCTGATGCGGGGCTCGAGCCCACGAACTGTGAGATCATGACCTGAGCTGAAGTCAGACGCTCAACCGACTGAGCCACCCAGGCGCCCCAAGCCAACCTTATTTTTAAGGTTATGTCAGGTAGTGATATTTGCTATAAGGAAAAATCAAACAGGTAAGGAGAATAGAAGTGAGGGAAGGAGTGAAATTAATTTAGATAAGGGGGTCAGAAAAGTATTTTCTCCAATATTTGTTAAGATTTTATCCAATACCTGTGACTATTTCCCCAAAAGGATATGAGGAGCTAAGCTATACAGAAATCTATGGGAGGGGCACCTGGGAGGTTCAGTCGGTTGAGTGTTGGGACTCTTGATTCTGGCTCAGGTCACAATCTTGCCGTCGGTGGGATTGAGCCCTGCACGGGCTCCATGCTGACAGTGCGGAGCCTCTTGGGATTCTCTTTCTCCCTGTCTCTCCTCTGTTCGTGCTCTCTCTCTCTCTCAAAGTAAGTAAACATTAAAAAAAAAAAAAAAAAGATGATGAAATCTATGGGAAAAACAATGAAAATAGGAGAAATAGCAAGTGCAAAGGTCTGAAGACAGAATTTTTGGATTTTATGAGGAAAAGCAAGGAAGCCAGTGGGAAGAGAACTGAGTGAGGGGGTACAGTTTAGGGCTGGGGATAGAGCAGCACTGACCATAAAGTGAGGTCTCATAGAAAAGTAAGGACATTACAACTGGTTTTTATTATGAGATGAGAAAATACCGGAGGGCTCTAAGCAAACGAATGACACAATCTGATATATTATACATATTTAAGAGACTATTGTAATAATCCAGATGCAAAATAATGGAGCATAGGACATGGGTGGTGGTAGGCCGTAAAGGTAGAAGAAATAGTAAGAAGTGAGTTGTGGTTTCTGTTTTGTTTTGTTTTTAAGGTAAAGCTGACAGAAATTAGACTGGATGTGAGAAAGAGAGGAAAGTCAAGGATGATACCAAGGTTTAGGGCCTGAACTATTATAAGATCAGTATTCCTAATTACTGAAATGAAGAAGAAAAGTGAGATAAATGTGGGAGACAGGAAATCGAAAATCCTACTTTGGACATAAATGTGAGATGCTAATAAGCTTTCCAAGTGGAGGTATCAAGGAGACACTTCTACCTAAAGTCTCAGGTTGGCCATATAGATTTGGGAGTTATTAATCTATAAATAATATTTACGGTTATTAAGACTAGAAGAGAGGACAAGGGAGTGAATGCAGAAGGAGAAGAAAGCAGGCAACTGAGGCATAGGAGATTCCAAGTTTAGGGATCAGGGAGACAAAAATGAGGAAGGAGAAGGGACAGTCACCTAAATGGAAGAAGAATCAAAAGAGGGAGGCATCCCAGAAACCAAGCGCTCACTCATTCAACAACTATTTATAATGTCATTATTTTCTAGCAACTGTTCCATATGCTAGATATCTGGAATAGTAAATGAATAGTAAATAATATATAAGCAGATAATAAGACATGCATGGTCCCTGCCCTCATAAAGTATACAATCTCAGAGGAGATTGACAAAAACACAAATTAAACACTGAAACTACTACTAGGTGATAGAAATTTCAGAGACTAAAGAAGGAACATATTTTACAGAAAGTACAGGGAAGGCTTTTTGAGAAGGTGGTATATTAGCTAAAACCTAAAAGATTAATAGGAACCAGAAAGAAATGAAAAGGGGGCTGAGTATGGGCAGGCATAGGTGGAGAACACAAGGAGACAGTATAAGCAAACACTGAGTCAGATATTACCTTAGTTTCTTTGAGGAAGTGGAAGTCCCAATATGTGGCTAGAGCTAACAATAGAAGGAGGAGAACTGAAAAGCAGTAGAACGTAGAATGATCACGGTAAGAAGTGTAAATTTTATTCCAAGGATAATGGAAACCATCAGTTTTAAAAGGGGAGTGACAAGATCTCTATTATATTTGAGAATAAGGGACCACTACTTATCTAGTACCTAGAAAGTTCCTGATGTTTATTGGAAGGTCTATATAAAAGACCTTCTAATATAATTGGAAGGTCTATATAATATATTTGTTAAAATTGTTGTCTTAAATGTCTTAAAGCATTGCAGAGATCTGAATACAAAATTTGGGAGAGTGAGGTTTTATCTTCTTCCCAAGTATCACCAAAGCCCCAGCTCTGGAAAAATATGGGCATCTGCTATAATCTCTCCACAATAAATAATTCTAGGTCCAGATTTCCAACTGTAGAATTCTCAAATTCATGGTGCTTCAGAAATTTGACCATCTCAAGGCTTATTTGCTCTGTTCCTTCAGCCATCACAGGACCCCACACAAGAATGTGGTAATATACAATGTCTTACAAGGGTTGGCAAAATATAGCCCATGGACCACACCTAGCCTCCACCTGTTTCTGTACAGCCTACAAGCTAAGAAGAGTTTCAAATGCTTGGGGAAAAAAAAAATCAAGTAATACTGTTTCAATGACACATAAAATGATATGAAGTTCGAATTCTGATGTCCACAAATAAGGTTTATTGGAACATATTCATATTCATTCGCTTATGTATGGTCTATGGGTACTCTGCTACTACATGGGTAGAGCTGAGCAGCTGTGAGAAATGACTGCTTCCCACTGCTACTTGGTGAGCTAACAAAACTGCAGTGACACAGTTCTAACTTAACAGCATTTTGAGTGCAATGCATACTGATGTACTGCAACACTGTTTTAAACTTAGCAGTACACACCTATAAAATCAAAACAGGACAGAGAAAAGGGGACTTCAAATTGAAATCCCACTTCTAAGGCACATTGGAATGTGGGTTATTTTGTTATCAAATTAAATGGCAAAGCATTATGTTTATCATGCAATGACATTATGGCTGTGCTCTAAGAGTACCTTATTCATCAGCATTACTGCATTAATACACCCAACCACACAGAAAATACACCCAAACACAAAATACACCCAACCCACAGAAAAACTAGAAGAAAAATTAGAGGGGCACCTGGGTGGCTCAGTCAGTTAAGCATCCAACTTCAGCTCAGGTCATGATCTCACACTCCGTGAGTTCAAGCCCCACATAGGGCTCTGTGCTGACAGCTCAGAGCCTGGAGCCTGCTTCGGATTCTGTGTCTCCCCCTCTCTCTGCCCCTCCCCTGTTCATGCTCTGTGTTTCTCTGTCTCAAAAATAAATAAAAACATTAAAAAAAAAAGAAAAATTAGAAAACAAAAACAAAAATAATACCTTATCACAAGAGGATTTCTTCACAAAAATAAGGAAAAATGAGGCTGCAACCAAAAAACATTTCTGAATGACTCATTTGTTAGCCAACTGCACTAATGGTAATTTATTTAAATTGAATGCAACAACTGAAGAAACCAGCTCAGAGAAAATAAACTTGTATTAGCCTTTCAGCAAGAATGGTTGATTTAAAAATTGAGAATGTTGTAGCAACATCAGTAGGCAATTACAAAACAAGGCAAATGGTTTTCAAGTGGTTTTCTCTAGGTCCTGATGTGTAACCAGATGTTACAGATTCAATTACTATTTATTTAAAGAGTCAAGGCAAAACTTAAAAGTGACTGAGGAATTAGCCTCTATGAATAGTCAGCATAGAACACCTTCAGGCAAGAATACTTCTGAAAAAGTTGAGAAAACAATAGTTTTAGTACAACTTAAATGGACCCTGTTAGGATATATAATAACTGTTGGTGGTAAAAATACATATGAGAATACTATGATTAATAATACTATGCAAAATTAACACCACCAAATTAGACAATGTAGAACAAATGAGCAAATTCTTACAAACACACAAATTACCAAAACAGACTCAGAAGAAATAGGAAAATCTCAACAGACCTATACCAAGTAAAGATACTGAACTGGTAGCCAAAAAATCTCCCAACAAAAAAGTCCAAAACAAAATGGCGTCACAGGTGAACTCTACCCAACATTTAGAGAACATTCCACGAGACTACCCTATTACCAAAGCAAGACAACGATATAAGAATACTACAGACCTGGGGTGCCTGGGTGGCTCCAGTCAGTTAGGTGTCCAACTCTTGATATCAGCTCAGGTCGTGATCTCGCAGTCGTGGGATCATACTGCTTAGGATTCTCTCTCTTTCTCTCTCTACCCCTCCCCTGTGCGATCGTGCTCTCTCTCTTGTTCACTCTCTCTCAAAATAAATAAACTTAAAAAAAAATACTATGGACCCTATCTCTTATGAATATAGACCTAAAAATCTTCAACAAAATACTAACAAACCAAATCTAACAGCATATTTTTTTTTTATTTTTTAAAAAAAATTTTTTTTCAACATTTTTTATTTATTTTTGGGACAGAGAGAGACAGAGCATGAACGGGGGAGGGGCAGAGAGAGAGGGAGACACAGAATCGGAAACAGGCTCCAGGCTCCGAGCCATCAGCCCAGAGCCTGACGCGGGGCTCGAACTCACGGACCGCGAGATCGTGACCTGGCTGAAGTCGGACGCTTAACCGACTGCGCCACCCAGGCGCCCCAGCATATTTTTTTTTTAATGGAATTTAGCCCAGGAATACGAGGGTGATTTGACATTTGAAAATTAATTACTAGAATGAAGGAAAAAAACATGATTGAATTGATACAGAAAAAACATTTTACAAAATTCAACACTCTTTCATGATAAAAGAAAAAAAAAACTTAGCAAATTAGGAACAGAAGGGAACTTCCTTAAAAATGATCAAGGGATTTATGAAAACCCCAAAACTAACATCTTGCTTATTAGTGAAAATTGAAAGCTTTTTCCCTAAGATCAAGAACAAGACAACAATGCCACTTTCATCAGTGCTATCCAACATTGCACTGGAAGTCCCAGCCAGAGCAATTAGGCAATAAAAAGAAATAAAAGGCATCCAAATTGGAAAGGAAGAAGTAAAACTATCTCTTTGCAGATGGCATGATTCTATATATAGAAAATCCCATAGAATCCACAAAACACAACTAGAGCTAACAAACAAATTCAGGAAAGTTGCAAGGTAGAATATCAACACATAAAATTCAGTTTCGCTTCTATACACCAACAAGGAACAATCCAAAAAGTAAATTAAGAAAATAATTCTATTCACAAAACCTCCAAAAGAATACAGTACTTAGGAATAAATTTATGTGTACACTAAAAACTACAAAATATTGCTAAAAGAAATTAAGGAATTAAATGGTAAGAATTCCTCCCTTTTTTTTTTTTTTTTTTTGACAGAAAGAGACAGCATAAGCAGGTGAGGGGCAGAAGGGAGAGAGACAGTATCCCAAACGGGCTCCACATCCAGCACAGAGCCCAACATGGGACTAGATCCCAAGACCATGAAATCAGGACAGAAGCTGAAATCACGAGTCAGATGCTTATCCAACTGAGCTACCCAGGTGCCCCAGTGGTTAAGAATTCCCTTGTTCAGGGATTGGAAGATATTCTTGACACTGAAACATTCCACAAAGCAATCTACAGTCAATGCAATCTCTACCAAAATTTCAACGGCTTTTTCTGCAGAAACAAGAAAACTAATGCTCAAATTTATATGGAATTGAAAGAGGCTCGGAACAGCCAGAACAATATTGAAAAAGCAAAAGCAAAAGGATTCCCACTTCACAACTCAAAACTTACTACAAAGCAACAGTAATCAAAACTGTGGTATTGGTATAAGGATAAACACATAGACTAATGGAAGATAAAAGAGTCCAGAAAAAAACCAAAATATCTATGGTCAATTTGATTTTTTAAGATGATTAAATGGGAAAAGAATAGTTCCTTCAACAAGTGGTGCTAGGACAACCTGATAACTACATACAAAAGAATGAAGTTGAACCCCACCTCACACCACATACATAAATTAACTCAAAATGGATCAATGACATAAATATAAGAGTTAAAACCATAAAACTCTGAGATGAAAACATAGGTGTACACCTTCATGACCTTGGATTTGGCAAAAGTTTCTTAGATTTGATATTAAAAGCAGGAGCAATAAAAGAAAAACTGGATGAAATGGACTTCACAAAAATGAACTTTTGTGCATCAAAAGATACTAACAAGAGAATAAGAGGGTTCCTGGGTGGCTCAGTTGGTGGTCTGTCCGACTCTTGATTTTGGCTCAGGTCATGATCTCACAGATCATGAGGTCGAGCCCTGTATTGGGTTCTACGCTGACAGAGCCAGTATGGAACTTACTTGGGATTTTCTCTTTTCTCTCTCTGCCCCTCCCATGCACATGTGCGTGCACACTCCCTCTCCCTCTCCAAATATATAAACCTTAAAAAAAAAAAAAAAAAAAAAAAGGACAACCCTTACTTAGCCATAAAAAGAATGAAATCTTGCCATTCATACCTAGAGGGTATTATGTTCAGTGAAAAAAAGGGAAAGACAAATACCATACAATTTCACTTATATGTGAAATCTAAAAATCAAAACAAACAAAAACCAGGAAAAGACTCATAAATAGCGCGAACAAACTGGTGGCTGCCAGAAGGGAGAAGGGAGAAGGCGGAGGGATGGGCAAAACAGATGAAGGGGATTAAGAGGTACAAACTTCCATAAAATAAATTAAGTCACAAGAATGAAAAGTACAACATAAGGAATATAGTTAATAATACTGTAATAACATTATTTAGTGACAGAGTAATTGTACTTATGTGGTGAACATGAGGTAATGTACAGAATTGTGGAATCACTATGTTGTACACCTGAAATTAACATAACACTGTATGTCAACTCTACTTCAATAATAAAAACTTCTAAATAAATATTTAAAAAACAGTTCTTGAAAAATGCCAGACCCAACAAGCCCCTCTGCAGATGATTTTCTGTAATAATGACATTTTCCCTTCAAAACTTGATTTCCTCCATATATTAAAAAAGAAGCGTACTTGTGTGGCTCAGTCAGTTGAGCGTCCAACTTCAACTCAGGTCATGATCTCACAGTTCATGAGTTCAAGCCCTGTATCGGCCTCCCTGCTGTCAGTGCAGAGCCCGCTTCGGATCTTCTGTGCCACCCCCCCCACTCAAAATAAACATTTAAAAAAAAATTAAAAATCTGAAAATTGACAGTGGGGGGGTGAGACAACCCAGAGAATGAAAGAAATTACTTGCAAATAATATATCTGATAAGGGGTAAGTATCCAGAATATATACAGAACACTTACAGCTCAAAAACAAAAAGACAACACAATTTTTAAAATGGGCAAAGGACTCAAACAGACATCCCTCCAAAGAAGATATGTAAACTGCCAACAAGCACAAGAAAAGATGTTCAACACTGGTCATGTAAATCAAAACCACAACAAGACACTATGACACACTCGCCAGGATGGCTTTAATTTAAAACAACAAAAAAACAATGCTGATGAGGAAGCAGAAAAATGGGAATCCTCATATATTAAGTGGCAATGTAAAAATGGTATAGCCACTGTGGAAAACAGTTTGACAGTGCCTCAAAAAGTTAAACACACGGGGCACGTGGGTGGCTCAGTTGGTTAAGCGTCCGACCTCGGCTCAGGTCATGATCTCATAGTTTGTGAATTCAAGCCCTACATAGGGCTCCATGATGACAGCTCGGAGTCTGGAGCCTGCTTCAGATTCTGTGTCTCCCTCTCTCTCTGCAACTCCCCTGCTCATACTCTCTCTCTCCCTCTCTCACTCAAAAAAATAAACATTGGGGGAAAAAAAAGGTAAACACAGAATTAGCATAGGACCCAGAAATTCCACCTCTAGGTATATACCCGAGAAAGCAAATGTACAGTCTTCATAGAAGCTTGTACACAAATGTTTACAGCAACATTATTCATAATAGCCAACAGGCAGAAACAACCCAAATGTCCATCAATGGATAAATAGGGAAGCAAATTATGGTGCATACAAACAATGGAAGCCATAAAAAGGAGTCAAGTATTCACAGATGTGCAACCTGGATGAACATGGAAAACATTCCCAAAAAAATCACATATTGTATGATGTCTTTTATATGATGTACCCAGAATAGGTAAATCATGCAGACACAAAGCAGATTAGAGGTTACCAGAGGATGCAGGGAGAAGGAAATGGGGAGTGATGACTTAATGGCTATGGGGTGTTTTTAAGGGTGACGAAAAAGTTTTGAAACTAAAGAGAGCTGTGGTTGTACAACATTGTAAATATACTAAATACCATTTAATTGTATACTTTAAAATAGTTCATTATATACTTTAGAATGGTTAATTGCATGTTGTGTAAATTTTACCTCAATAACAACAAAAATAAATAGAACTGCCAGAGAACTGAAGACATACATTTGTCCATTCCCTACTGAAACTCCACGGAATGATAGTAAAGGATATTTTTTAATGGTATAAATTCACACAGACACACACACAAAAAACATTAAGTCATAGCAACAAAACTTTTAGAAGCTGGAGTGCAGAGCACATAGTAACTGATTTAGCATATGAAAACTGTGAACACTGATTCCCAACAAAGAACTCTAAACACTCAGGAAATGAACTACCAGGTACTTCCAGTGAAGGCAAAAATGAAAACAAGATTGGCACAAAGTTTAATGAGTCACTAACCTTCCCAATTTCCCAAACCACCTCACTTTGGGCTCCTGGATGACTGTCTCCCTAGGCAGAACACTGGAGACTTTCTGAAGGGGTAAAACAGAAGGAGAAAGAGAACCAGGGTAACCATACTGGAAACAGAGTTGATGAAATAAAAGTCTCTCTAAAACTTGCATATTAAAGCCCCCAACACTCTTTTCTCCCTTGGCTCACAGTACAATGTGCTTATACTCTGCAAGCAATAAATGAAATTCTTCTCTTGGGAACCTCATTAACCTAAGAGAAAAGACTTACAGTCAATGACATCACAAGGTAACCTAGTAAAAACTCCTACAATGAGGCCTGTAAGTTAACAAGTGCCACTTCTAAGCACAAAGTTGCTATTAAGGTTTGGTGCCTCTTTTTTGTTTAAGATTTTATTTTAAGTAACCTCTACACCCAACGTGGGGTAACCTCAAATAACCCCAAGACAGACTCACACACCACCAACTGAGCCAGCCAGGTGCCCACTGATGCCTCATTTTTTAAAATAAGCAGATAGCCACAGATCATGGAATATCTGAGAAAAGGTTCAACGATGAATAAAGAGGCAAAAAGAGAAGTGGGGGGAAAGGCTATGCAGTAAGATGGAAACCTCAAAAATAAGAATAAAACCTACCCTCAATAACCTCAAAGAAGAAACAAGATACTGTAACCTTGAAACAAGAACATGTGCTTATTTAAAAGATGAAATAAGAGCCCCTAGGAATGAAAGCAAATTGAAGTCTCCAAGAAAAACTGAAAGATCAAGTTGAAGAAATTCTCCAAAGAATTAAACAAAGAGAAAAATAGGAAATAGGAAAGAACATTAGAATCTGTCCAAGATTAGAATCTCAGAGTTGAAACTTCAAGTTCCAATAGAAGAGAATACAAAATGAAGAGTAGGGGCACCTGGATGGCTCAGTCAGTTAAGCATCCAAGTCTTGATATCAGCTGAGGCTGTGATCTCACAGTCATGTGATCGAGAGCCTGCTTAGGATTCTCTCTTTCCCTCTCCCCAGCTCAGCATGTGCGCATGTAAGTGCTCTCTCTCTCTCAAATAAATAAACATTAAAAAAAGAAGAAGTAAGAAAGAAAATGAAGAGGAAGAAATAAAGGATCACTAAAGGGCAGATAAAAACAGATCCATACTAATGCACATTATCATGAAATTTCAGAACACAAATGACAAACAGAAGAATCTAAAAAACTGGGAGAGAACAGGTTATACATGAAGAATTAAGAATCAGAATTTCATCAGACTTCTCAAAAGTAACAATGGATCCCAGAAGAAAGTGGAAAGTAGTACCTCAAAAATTTGAGAAAATATTATATCTAATGTAGAATTCTACAGCCAGCAACAATTAAGTGTGACAGGAAAACAAAAACATCTTAAAATATGCTTCCCATTGGAGTGCCTGTGTGGCTCAATCAGTTGAGAGTCCAACTCTTGATTTCAGCTGGGGTCATGATCCTGGGGTTGTGGGATCAAGCCCTGCGTTGGGCTCTGAGCTGAGCATGCCGTCTGCTTAAGATTCTCTCTCCCTCTGCCTCTCTCCCCCGCTCATGCTCTTTCTCTAAAATAAAAAAATTATTAAAAAATTAAAAAAATATACACCTCCCATCACCTTCAGTAAGCTACTAGAGGAAGTACTCTACTAAAAAGAGTGCAAAGTAACAAGCAAAAGGAGAACATGTCCAAGAAACAGGTGACCCAACACAACAGAAACGCAAAGAAAAGGCACTACTCAAGATGACAGAGGAGATCTCAGAATGACATGTACAACAGCCTGGTTAACAACCATTCCAGATTACAAAAGTTCAGAAGGTTCTGAGAGAGAAATCTCCAAGAAAATAACAGACTAATTAATGTATTTACAAGTACTGAGATTGAGATTAAAGCACCAGGAAGAGACTTTAGGAACAAATTAGCATAAAAGTACACAGAACTTTAACAACAACAATCATTAACTCTAGAAACAATAACAAATTGTACAAGGAAAGGAAATAATAGTATACTATAATGACTTGACTGTGAATTGCACAATATATAGTTATAATATAAACAATATTAATTTAACCACAATTATGATACAACCACATTGAAGAATGAGAAATGAGCCCATTGTAATTGGGAATGACTGTGTGCTAAAACTTCATTTTCCATAATGGGAAGTCAATAGAAAATGACTAAAACTGAAAAATCAACAAATTGCTGTGCTGTATGTATGTATGTAAATACCAAAAGAAACTGATGCAAGGGAAAAAGGCAAGGTAGAGGCAGAATCAAGGAACTACTTTTATCCAGAATTAGCTTTACTGAACAATTTGATTCTTTTTTTTATAATTTTTTTTTACATTTATTATTTTTGAGAAACAGAGTGAGACAAAGCATGAGCGGGGGAGGGGCAGAGAGAGAAGGAGACACAATCCGAAGCAGGCTCCAGACTCTGAGCAAGCAGTCAGCACAGAGCCTGATGCCGGGCTCAAACCCACGAACTGTGAGATCATGACCTGAGCTGAAGTCGAACGCTCAACCAACCGAGCCACCCAGGTGCCCCTGAACAATTTGATTCTTTAAACAAAGGCATGTATATCACTTTGATAATACTTGTAATAACTAAAAAAAGAAATAGTACTCTGTAAGAAAAATGAGAGTTAACAAGCTATTTATGGGCTAAATTCAAAACGACTCAGAAACTTGTAAAGGAAAACAGAACACTGCAAAAAATGAGAAGTAATTTTAAACAGGGAAAATTACCAGGGGCGCCTGGGTGGCTCAACCCGTTAAGTATCTGACATGGGCTCAGGTCATGATCTCATGGTTCCTGGGTTCAAGCCCTGTGTCGGGCTCTGTGCTGATAGCTCAGAGCCTGGAGCCTGCTTCAGATTCTCTTTGCCTCTCCCCCAACTGTGCTCTGTCTCTCTTTCTCTCTCTCAAAAATAAATAAACATTAAAAAAAAATTTAAGGGAAAATTATGTTGAAAATGAGATTATATTAGCACAGCTAGAATATGAAAAAATAATGCAAAGAAGAGAAAGTGAACTAATTTATACCTCAAATTCATTAAGCAAAGGAAATCCACTTTATTCTAGAACATATTAAGAGCAGTATGCTAGAATGAATGTGGAATTTTACACAGGTACTTAATTATACTATATCCCACCAAAGCAGGAAGAAAATACTTACTGAGTTTTTTTTTTTTTTTTTTTAATGTCTGTTTATTTTTGAGAGAGGGAGAGAGAGCATGAGTGGGAGAAGGGCAGAGAGAGAAGGAGACAAAGAATCTGAAGTGGGCTCTGTGCTGACAGCAGAGAGCTCGACACGGGGCTTGAACCCACGAACCATGAGATCATAACCTGAGCGGATGTCAGACACTTAACCAACTGAGCCACCCAGGCATACCTTGAGAAGAGTTTTAAAAAGCAAAGGATTCCCTATCTTTAGGTTCCATCACTGCTAAAAACAAACAAACAAAAAATAGTAACAATGAACAATTGCTCAAAGGAATTCTCACATGAAAAGAAAAAACCAGGAGAATCATTTAGCACTATTACACTTGATTACAGGGACACAGTCAACAATGAAGAAATGATGCTGCAATGACAGCTGAACATCCACATACAGGAAAAAATAAGTAAGGTCAATTTATAGTCATCTAAGAAAATACAGAATATATACTAGAATGATTTTGTAAAAAAAAAAAAAATACCAGAACAATTTAATTTTTTCCTAAAATAGCCATTATAGTGGGCTATGAGAAGAAAACAATTAGGAGAAAATCAAATCTACCTAGATTATAACAATAAGCCTTTGTTTGAATCCATCACATATGATATTATGACCAACAGGGCAAGAAATCATGGTAGCAATTAAGTACATAAATTGTTTTGGAAACAGTGAGTGACCCATAGATATCAACTTGTCCTTTTCAAATTACTTATGAATAAATAATATATATTCATGTTTCCAAATATTATAGTACAGTAAAACCTTAGATTGCGAGTAACTTGTTCCATGAGTGTTCCACAAGACGAGCAAACATTTCTAATAAATTTTAACTTGATAAACGAGCGATGTCTTGCAATACAAGTCTTAAGTGATGCCCAATGTCACATGATCACAACTGAGCCAATGGTTCTTGAAATTTGCTTTGAAACAAGTGCTTTGGATTACAAGCATGTTTCTGGAACAAATTATGCTTGCAAACCAAGGTTTTGCTGCATTTGTAATAACTATACATAATGGCATGGGAACTACTATAGAAGACAAAATTCTAAATGACTATGAAAAACTATGGCAAAATTTCCAAAAAGCAAAGAGAAAGCAACAGTCATAGAATTATGATTACAACATAAATACAGACTACAGTAAGACCACATTAGACAAAAAATGGATTGTGTATCATTTAGAAGGTAGTGTAGGCTAACACACAAGTCAAAGGTGAGGGGGAATCAAAAGAGAAAAACACAATGAAGAACAGTGACTCAGGCACCACCTGGGTGGCTGGCTCAGCTGAGCGTCCAACTTCAGCTCAGGTCATGATCTCACGGTTGGTAGGTTCAAGTCCCACATTGGGCTCTGTGCTGACAGCTCAGAGCCTGGAGCCTGCTTCAGATTCTGCCTCTTCCTCTCTCTCTGCCCCTGCCCTGCTAGCACTCTGTCTCTTAAAAGTGGATAAACATTAGAAAGAAACAAAGAAAGAAAGAAAGAAAAAGAAACAAAGAAACAAACAAAGAAAGAAAGAAAGAAAGAAAAAGAAAGAAAGAAAGAGAAAGAAAGAACGAATGAACACTGACTCTGGAGTCAAATATACCACTTACTAGGCACCTTTACCTTCATCAAGTTAATTAATCTGAGTTTCAATTCCCTTATCAGCAGATAAGGGTAATATCTACACTGAAAGGTTGTTTTAAGGATTTTGGACAATCTGTATCAATACCTGCCATTGTAGCTGGAACAGACATCAAATAAATGTTTATATATATAAAATATGTTGAATATATGGGTAACATTTAACAGAACAGAAGTATATCTGGTTCTCAAATAATCTATGTATTACTATTGACTATAATTTTTAAGTCAACAATAGAGTTGCATTATTTAAAAAATAGCACATTATCAGAGAATAATAAAAGCATAATACATGAACTTTAAAAGTAGTCCTCTACTTAGGGGTGCCTGGGGGGCTAAGCATCCAACTCTTGATTTTGGCTCAGGTCATGATGTCAAGGTGGTGAGATAGACCTAGGGTCCAGCTCCCTGCTGGGCATGGAGCCTGCTTAAAATTCTCTCTCTCCCTGTGCCCCTCCTCTACTCTCATGTACTCTTTTTCTCTCAAATAAAAAATAAAAATAAAAATAAATGTAGTCATCTAATAAACCACATCAGTAAGTCCTTTACCATAGTGACACAAATGCTGACCGATATGCTTCCAAGATCCATGATTTCCAAAAAAAAATGTCATGTACTATATAGTCCCTCCATTTCTCCCAAAACCAGCATTCTCTTTTAGATACCATTTCTTTTCTTAATCCTTTATTACTTCACACTTTTCCCCTAGACATCAGGCTACCAACAAGGATGACACCTCCCACCAGACCCCTCTCTGGTCTTAATCTCTTAACAGAAGAGATCCTCCATCCCCAGCTCTCAAACTTAAGGCTAATTCCTTTGAGGACACTGCTTCTCTGGAAGTCACTGTAGTGTACAGCTGTTCATTCACCAATTCTCAAATGTGTACTCTGGGGCCGCTCTCTCAAGTACTCCCACACATCACTTTCAGTTTTTGGAACATTTCTTAACAGTCTTAGGAAGGCCCACACCATCCAGCTAAATCACCTTCCATCTGTTATTACCATTATCTTATGTCCTCTAAGTCACTGGCATCTGACACAGGCTCCCTGTATACTCCAAGTCTACTTGACCCTGGGCATCTTCAACAGTCAAGTCCCTCACCATCACCTCAGTTCAGCATCCAACTCCCAAGAACATAACTTGGACTTTGACATTGCCAGGGCCCATTTGGTTACTATAATATTAAAACTCTAAAATTCCTATCTCTGACCACTATCCCTAACCATTCTTCACTCTGTCTCTTACTTCATTACACCGTGTTATCTCACCTACATGCACAGTCTCTTAACCCCTCCCCTTTCTCTCAATCTGTCTTTCATCTCCTGGCTTTACTTATTACCTTATCTAGTCTATATCTCAAATTCCATCACTTCAACTGCCTTCTTCCAGGCAGCGCATTTCCATCCACTCTTTAACCTTCCACCCAGCAAATTTCAGCCCAGAATCAATCCACTCATCTTTTTCTGTTATTACACACAAGCAGGGGGGATAGATGGGGTGAGGTGGCACGTAAGCAGGGGGGATAGGTGGGATGAGGTGGTTGGAACAGGACAACCATCCAGACTGGTAGAAACACAAACAGCAGATAGCAGAGACGCACTCAAAAATATATGATCTCTACAAACATCTATATTTACCCTTTTCATTGTTTTCTTTCTCAGAAAAAAGTGACCTGTCTCCCAGATAAAGCTACTCTTCTCCATCTATGCTCTAAATTCTATTCCCTAAGTCCCATCAGTTATCTTCACTTTCATAGCTGTAATCTTCACATTCTCTCCACTGGCTACTTCCTTCAGTCTGTCAGTTCCTTTAAAAAGTTTCCCTGAGATCGGAATTCTTCAAGGTCTTCACTCTTCTTCACAGTCTAAAACACTGTTCTCAAGACTAGGCAATTTTGTCCCCAGGGAAATGTGACAATGTCTGGAGGCATTTTTGGTTGTGACAGCTGAAGGAGTACTACTGGCAAATAGCAAGTAGAGGCCAGGGATGCTGCAATGCACAATTCAGCTCCCTAAAACAAAGAATTATCCAGTCTAAAATGTCAACAGTGCCAAAGCTGAGAGACCCTGCTCTAAAAACTACACTTCAGAAAGAGTTGTATACTGTTACTGTCTCCATTTCCTTGTTTTTCAGTGTTATCTGGCTTCCATGCACTCTAACACTTCTTAACACAGCTAATTTTTATCCATCTCCCTGAAGAAGTAGATATTAACCCCTTCTCCTTCCTAAAATCTTCTACTTGAAAAGCAGCAATGAAGACATGAAAGCAAAAAATAAATGAAACAGAAAATAGAGAAAAATAAATGAAACCAAAACATGATGCTTTGAGAAGATCAAGTAAACTAAAAACTTATGTTTACACAAAAACCCGTGTGTAACTCTGTACAGATTTATTCATATTTGCCTAAATCAGGAGGAACCAGGATGTTTTCCGAAGGATGAATGTATAAACTAACTCTGGTACATATATAATGGAATACTTCATAGTGATTAAAAATAACTAGCTATTGATTCATACGATGATATGGATGAATCTTAAATGCATTTTGCAAAGTGAAAAAAACTAGACATAAAGGAAGAGGGAGTGACTACAAAGAGGACTCATGGGAGAATTTTTAAGATGAGGAAATGTTATATGGTAATGGGGTAAAGAATATGTAACTCTATGCATTTGTCAAAACTCAGAGAACTGTACATCACAGAGAATGAACTTTAATGAATGCAGACCTTTTAAAAAACCAACCAGGAGTTTGGGGAGTTCCAGGATAGAATACACACAATGTAAAAAGAATGTACTGTATACAGCATATGCTATAACCTCAAAAAAGTAGCCATAATATAGAAATAACTTTTCCAACTCAACAACAAAAACTCAATTTTATTAAAAAAAATTTTTTTTTTAACATTTATTCATTTTTGAGAGGGAGGCAGAGGGGCAGAGAGAGAGAGAGACACAGCATCCAAAGCAGGCTCCCAGCTCTGAGCTGTCAACACAGAGCCCAATGTGGGGCTCGAACCCATGAACCATGAGATCATGACCTGAGCTGAAGTCGGAAGCTTAACCAACTGAGCCACCCAGGCACCCCAAGACAACTCAATTTTATTTTACTTTACTTTATTTTATTTTATTTTATTTTATTTTATTTTAACGTTTATTTATTTTTGAGACAGAGAGAGACAGAGCATGAACGGGGGAGGGGCAGAGAGACAGGGAGACACAGAATCGGAAGCAGGCTCCAGGCTCCGAGCCATCAGTCCAGAGCCCGACACAGGGCTTGAACTCACGGACTGCGAGATCGTGACCTGAGTAGAAGTCAGACACTTAACCGACTGAGCCACCCAAGTGCCCCTCAATTTTATTTTTTTTTTATTTTTTTAATGTTTATTTATTTTCAACAGAGAGAAACAGAGCATCAGTGGGGGAGGGGCAAAGAGAGAAGGAGACACAGAATCCAAAGCAGGCTCCAGGCTCCAAGGTATCAGCACAGAGCCCGATGCGGGGCTCGAACTCACAGACAGCGAGATCATGACCCGAGCCCAAGTAGGACGCTCAACTGACTTAGCTACCCAGGCACCCGGACAACTCAATTTTAAAACAAGATTATTTTTAGGACTTGAATACACATTTCTCCAAAGAAGATATACAAATAGCAGATAAACACACAAAGAGATGCTCAACACCGTAAGTCGCAAGGGAAATGGCAATCAAAACCACAGTGAGAAACCAAAAACAAAAAATAACAAGTATTGGTGAGAATGTGAAAAAACTGGAACTCTTGTACACTGCTAGTGGGAATGTAAAATGGTGCAGCTAGTGTGGAAAACAGTTTGGCAGTTTCCTCAAAAAGTTAAACACAGAGGGGTACCTGTTCAGTTCAGTTCAGTCGGTTAAGCATCAGACTCAGTCAGTTAAGCATCAGACTCAGGACATGATCTCAGGCTCAGGTCATGATCTCACAGTTCGTGAGTTCAAGCCCCGCATCGGGCTCTGTGCTGACAGCTCAGTGCCTGGAACCTGCTTTGGATTCTGTGTCTCCCTCGCTCTCTGCCCCCTTCCCTGCTCCCACACTCTCTCTCAAAAGTAAATAAACATTAAAAAAAAAGTTAAACACAGAATTAATATATGATCCAGCAATTCCACTCTCAGATATATACCCAAGAGAAACGAAAACATGTCCACACACAAAGTTAGTCTATCAATGTTTATAGAAGCACTTACAATAGAAAGACCTACACATTGAAAACCATAAAATATTGCAGAGAGAAATTAATAGCAATATATAAAATAATAATAATGATATATAACAAAATAATAAAATAAATGGAGACATTTTATCTATGAGTTGGAAGATTCAATGCTGATGAGGTATCAGTTCTCCCAAAACTGGTCTATAGATTAAACACAATCCGGGGTGCCTGACTGGCTCATTCGGTAGAATATATGACTTTGATCTTGTGATCATGAGTTCAAGTTCCACTTTGAGCATAGAGATTATTTAAAAAAAAAAAAAAACCAGATTCAACATAATCCTAATCAAAATTCCAGTAAGTTTTATGTTTATTTATTTATTGGGGGGGGGGGGGAGGAGGCAGAGAGAGAGAGACAGAGAGAGAGACAGAGAGAGAGACAGAGACAGAGAATGCAAGCAGGGGAAGAACAGAAAGACAGAAAGACAGAAAGACAGACCGAGACAGAAAACCAAGCAGGCTCCGGGCTCTGAGCTGTCAGCTACTTGACTGCCTGAGCCACTCAGGTGCCCCATAATTTCAGTAGGTTTTTTTAAAAAAAACAGAAATTTGGGCACCTGGGTGGCTCAGTTGGTTGAGCGTCCGACTTCAGCTCAGGTCACGATCTCACGGTTCGTGAGTTCGAGCCCCGCGTCAGGCTCTGGGCTGATGGCTCAGAGCCTGGAGCCTGCTTCCGATTCTGTGTCTCCCTCTCTCTCTCTGCCCCTCCCCCATTCATGCTCTGTCTCTCTCTGTCTCAAAAATAAATAAACATTAAAAACAAAAATTTTAAATAAATAAATAAATAAACAAATTGACAAGCTGATTCTAAAATTTACATGGAAAGGCAAAAAGAATTTAGAGTAGTGAAAACAGGGTCGCCAGTGTAGCTCAGTCAGTTAACTGCTGACAGCACAAAGCCTGCTAGGGATTCTCTCTCTCCCCTGCATAACTCTCTTCCTCTCCCTCTTTCTCAAAATAAATAAACAGACAAAACATTAAGAAAACAAACTAAAAAAAAAAAAAAAAAAACAGAATAGCCAAAACAGTTTGAAAAAGAATGAAGTTGGAAAAGTGATACTGATTTCAAGACTTATTATAGGGGTGCCTGGGTGGCTCAGTCAGTTAAGCGTCTGACTTCAGCTAAGGTCATGATCTCGTGGTTTGTGAGTTCGAGCCCTGCATCAGGCCCTGTGCTGACAGCTTGGAGCCTGGAGCCTGTTCCGGATTCTGTCTCCCTCTTTCTCTGCCCCTCCCAAACTTGAGCGCGCACATGCTCTCGCGCTCTCTCGCTCAAAAATAAACATTTAAAAAAATTTTTTTTAATTATCATACAGGTACAGTTATATCATGATAGTGTAGTATCAATAAAGAACAGACATAGTACAACACAGAACAGAGTTCAAAACTAAAATCACACATATACGGTGAACTTATTTTTGACAAAGGTACAAAGGCAATGCTATGGAGAAAGAATAGCCTTTTCAACAAATGGGGCTGGAAAAATTGGATATCCATATAACAATTGGATATCCAGTAACAAATGAACTTGGGTTCATACCTCACACCACACAGAAAAAAATTAACTGAGGGGTACCTGGGTGGCTCAATCAGTTAAGTGTCCAACTTCAGCTCAGGTCATGATCTCACAGTTTGTGAGTTCGAGCCCTGTGTCAGGTTCTGTGCTGACAGCTCGGAGCCTACTTCAGATTCTGTGTCTCCCTCTCTCTCTGCCTCTCCTCCACTCATGCATGCTCGCTCGCTCTCTCTCTCTCTCTTTCTCCCTCCCCTTCTCTCTCTCAAAAATAAAAATAAACATTAAGAAAAAAAGAAAAGAAAAAAATTAACTAAAAATAGATCACAGACCTAAATGTAAAATCCCAAGC
Organism: Panthera uncia; assembly: GCF_023721935.1. Classification (NCBI taxonomy): domain Eukaryota; kingdom Metazoa; phylum Chordata; class Mammalia; order Carnivora; family Felidae; genus Panthera; species Panthera uncia. Next base: position 7,928,321 of record NW_026057589.1, on the reverse strand, counting down.
TATAAAATCTCCAAAAGAAAACCTAGGAGAAAATCTTTGTGAACTTAGGTTACACAAAGATTTCTCAGATATAACATCAAAAGCACAATCCATAAAAGAACAAATTGATAAACTTCATCAAAACTAAAAACTTCTACAAAAAACCATTAGTGAAAAGACAAGACATACATTGGGAGAAACTCTTTGCAAACATCTATCTGATAAAGGACTGATGTCTAAAAACAGTAAAGAACTCTTAAAAATTAAACAATAAGAAAACAATCTAATATTTATTTATTTATTTATTTATTTATTTTTGAAAACAACCTAATTTTTAAAGAGGCAAAGACATGAATGGACACTTGACCAAAAATGATATACAGATGATTAAAAAAATGCTTAATAGTATTAGTCATTAGGGAAATATAAATTAAAATCATAATGAAAAAACACTACACACCCATCAGCAGCTAAAATAAAAAATTGTGATAATACCAAATGCTGCCTAAGATTATAAGAAACTGGGTAATCTGTGCACTGCTGGTGGGAATATAAAATTTTGGCAGTTTCTTATAAAACTAAACTCACATGTTGGAGGTTGGGAGGCAACTGTACTTTTGTGCTTTTACACAACAGAAATGAAAACTTCAAACAAAAACCTGTATATAAGTAATGTTCACAGCAACTTTATTCATAATAGCCAATAACAGGAAATAACCAAGTGTCCTTCAATGGGTAAAAGGTTAAACAAACTGTAATACATCCCTTTCATAAAATACTTCTCAGTAATTAAAAGGAACAAACAATATAGACAACAACTTGGAAGGATCACCTGAGAATTATACTGAATGATGAAAGCCAAACTCAAAAGGTTAAATACTGTATGACTCAATTTATATAACATTTACTTGAAACAAAATTATGGAGATGGAGAATAGATTAGTGGTTGCCAGGAATCAGATACTGGGGCGGGGAGGAAGGAGGGAAGTAGGCGTGGTTATAAAGGGGTGAAATGGAACTTTGTGGTAATGGAACAGTTCTGTATTTTGATTATGGTGGTGGTTACATGAATCTACACATGATAAAATCACACAGAATTACACATACAAATACAAACACACACACACACACACACACACACACGAATGAATGCATGTAAAACTAGTGACATCTGAGTAAGTTTGGTGGATTGTATCAACGTCATTTTCCTGGTCTTGATATTATACTGTAGTTATGCAAAATGTTATCATTGGGGAAAACTAAGTGAAGGACTCTCAGAACCTCCCTCTCCTTACGTATATTTTTTGCAACTTTCTGTGAATCTATAATTACTTCAAAATTCAAGGTTTTTTTTTTAAGTTTATTTATTTTTTTTTAATTTTTTTTTTAACGTTTTATTTATTTTTGAGACAGAGAGAGACAGAGCATGAACGGGGGAGGGGCAGAGAGAGAGGGAGACACAGAATCGGAAGCAGGCTCCAGGCTCTGAGCCATCAGCCCAGAGCCCGACGCGGGGCTCAAACTCATGGACCGCGAGATCGTGACCTGAGCTGAAGTCGGCCGCTTAACCGACTGAGCCACCCAGGCGCCCCTAAGTTTATTTATTTTGAGAGAGAGAGAAAGAGAGAGAGAATCCCAAGCATGCACCGCACTGTCAGTGCAGAGCGCAATGTGGGGCCCGAACCCATGAACCACGCAAGACCTGAGCAGAAATCAACAGCTGGATGCTTAACTGACTGAGCCACCCAGGTGCCCCCCAAGGTTTTTTTAAATAGGCAAAAAACCTGAATAGACACTTGATGAAAAAAAATATACAGATGGTGAAAAAAAAGCACATAAAAAGATGCTCAACAGCAGTAGTCCTTAGGAAAATATAAAATAAAACCACAAGGAGATACTACTACATACCTATTAGAATGCCTAAAATTAAAACGACTGACAATACCAAATGCTGGTGAGGATGTACAAATGTACATTTCCACTAACAGGAATGTAAAATGATACATCCACTTTTGAAGTGGAAACAGTTTGACAGTTTCTCATAAAGTTAAACTTACACCTATCATACGATCCAACCATTCTGTTCCTAAGTATTTATCCAAGAGTAAAGGAAATATGTGTTCACATAAATACTTATACATGAATGTTCACAGCAGCTTTATTTGTAATAGCCAATAGCTGGAAACAATCCAAAAGTACATCAAGAGGTGAATGGATAAACAACTGTGGTATATGCACATACAATGGAACTACTTTCCAATAAAAATGACCTGATACACTCTTTAATATGAAAGAATCTCAAAATAACAATGCCCAATAAAAGAAGTCAGACCAAGAAAAAAAGTACATACTCCATGATTTCATTTACATGTTTTCTATAGTGACTGCAGTGGTTATCTGGGTAAAGAGGAAAGGTGAGTGGGAGGGAATGACCACTAGTGGGACACAAGGAAACTTTTGGGGGTAATGGATATATTCACTATCTTGAATGTGGGAAAAGTTTCATAGATACACGTGTCAAAACTTATCAGACTGTACACTTTAAATAAGTATTACAGGAGATCAGAATATACCACCCCAAATATGTCACTTTGGCGTAAGGATTATTTGAGCTGAAGGCAATTAAAAAACACCAAGCACAGGAACAACTCTGCCCTCTCCCTTTCTGCCTAAACGCAGGGCATAAATTTTCCTTCACCAAGGTGATATAAATTTCCATTTGTAAGTGTTCCTCCTCTTCAGTACCAGGAAGAGAAGCACTCTTATCTGCTTAACAAATCTTACTAAACAACCCTTATTTATCATACATTTCCCAATCGCCTTCCCTCAACTAACACCACCACGCCCGGAAGCCCAAACCCCCTTTTTACTTTGTCTAGTCTCTTCTCCACCATTTATCACCCAGGTAAAATGGTATATAAGCCTCACAGACTTTTCATAATGCCTAGCACATTTTATTAAATGGAATCACCTTTCCCTCTCTCCACCTCCAAATCTGCTTCTTTCCCTACCACAACTGACCTGAACTAGAAAAGCAGAAATAATCTAGCTTCCTTCCTCTCCTTATTCAATGGATACCAGGTCCTATTGATTTATTTCCCCTAAATCTATTTCAGTTTTATTTCCACCTTGCCATCTCTACTCCCTTGCCCTTAACTATTTCTCAGATACATTTGCTGCCCCCACCCACCCCACTCCCTTGATTCCTGCCTTAATCCATGATCCAATGTAGCCCAGTGATCTAAGCCACAGATTTGGCATTCCTACCCAGTTTCAAATCCTTCAGTGGCTCCCTGCTATCTTCATTCTCATATCCAAACTCTTCATTATGGCATACAAGGCTCTCCTTCTCAGACCAAATCTGGATACTATAGACTGATCTTCAACCTTTCCAAATTAAAGGACTCTCTCTCTAACTTGGGTCTCTGGATCTGGTCATCAATGAACCTGAAATATACTTGCCTCCTTTATCTATCTATAAAACTCATTCTACTGGATTCAGCTCAATGTAACCTCTTCACTGACCTCTCAAAGTTAAGCTCTTTCTCATTTATGCTTTTAGAGGACCTTCTCTGTACCTGTATTATATAGATATTGTTGTGTTCATTTACATGTCTGCTCCAATAAACTGAACCATATTCAAACATAATATTGATATAATAAATTTCGTTAAAAGATTGAATGATTTTGTACATTTACTCAGCTAATGGTTTTAAGGTCCCCTCCCTCTCAGTTACTCTAAAATCTTATATAATGCTCCTGTCTGGTTTCTACTTTCTCTTCCCAGTGCACATCCTTCTATTTTACCACTTAACAAATGCTAGGTTCCTTTCAGACTAGTCTTAAAGACAAAGAGTGAAATAAAACATTTAACCTATGCAATTTTGAAAAATCAGGATTGGTTTAACTAGGTGACTGTCTTTATGATTCTGTATGTCCGCACAGCCACCCAATTCCACTTGAACAGAAGGAACATGAATTTGCTGTCCCACATATCCCACTTATCAGACACCAAGCCACCAAAACCTACTAGCCATAACTCATTCTTTCTCTGCATTTATAGGAGTTTCCATGTCCACCCCAAGAACTTTGACAAAGCAAGAAAAAAAGCATGTGCCAGAAAAAGTAACTGCACAGTAAAAGTTGCATTTACATTTTAAAGTTCTTCAACTGCTAGGGGCACCTGGGTGGCTTAGTCAGTTGAGCATCCGACTTCGGCTCAGGTCATGGTCTCACCGTTAGTGGGTTCAAGCCCAGCATTAGGCTCTGTGCTGAAAGATCAAAGCCTGGCACCTGCTTTGGATTCTGTTCCCCCGCTCGCTCTCTCTCTCTCTGCCCTTCCCCTGCTTGTGCTTGGTCATTCTCTCTCTCTCTCTCTCAAAAATAAACATTTAAAATAATAATAATAAAGTTCTTCAACTGTTAACAAAGTGCAGAGTATTCTTTTGGTTGATCCTCCCTTCCCCCTCCATTTTCCCCTTCCTCCTTAATATCTGTTCTTCCATGCATCCACTCCTCTCTCATGTACCCTGCGCTTCAGGGGAAGTCAACCAGGCCAAGGGATGGGCCTGGTTGGCTAAGAATAATTCTCTCGGTCTTTACCAGTGACTAATTTAGGAAAGGGAATGTAACCCAATTTTGGTCAATGAAATGAGAGGTTAAGTTTGCTGTAGGCTTCTGGAACAGTCCTTCCTCGCTCTTAGAAAGATTCCACGGGTTTATGTCTGTTTCCCCTACCAAATATATTTTGTTTATATGTAAACTAGTATTTAAAGTATTACTATTTCTTTCAAATAGTGATCAAATTATAAAAGTCAACAAAGTTTCAAAACAGTGATCAGTCAACATTTACTAAGTAATGTAACAAAAAGGCTTTCTTGCCTTTGCTCTGAAAAGTAGAGTTCTGGTAAAGCTCAGAGACAATTGGGTGCGTGTAAAAACAAACAGGTAGTAGACAAAAACAAGCCCAAAAGGCAGTGCTGATCCTGAGAGATAAGAGTAAGTGACAGATGGCAAACTGACCAAAATATCAAGGAAAAAAATGTGAATCAGTGTTAGTGGCTATAGAAGGTACATCAGTTTTTATTTAGGTTCTAAATTCAACCAAAAAAAAAAAAAAATAGTATGTACATATCTTTTGGAACACATGAAAGCAAAATTCAAACTTAAAACAAACAACCAAAAAAAAACTGCCCTGGGGCACCTGGGTGGCTCCGTCGGTTAAGCATCTGTCTGACTTCAGTTCAGGTCATGATCTCACCGTCAGTGGGTTTGAGCCCCATGTAGGGCTCTGTGCTGACAGCTCCGGGCCAGGAGCCTGCTTCGCAGTCTGTGTCTCCCTCTCTCTCTGCCCCTCCCCCGCTCACGCTCTGTCTCTCTCTCTCTCTTTCCTCAAAAATAAATGTTAAAAAAAATTTTTTTTTAAATTTTTAAAGCAACAACAAAAAAAAACTGCCCTAACTAGTAATTTCACATTTTTTAAATTCTGAACTTTTCCCTCATTTCAGTTTAGAGCAATTCTGATGACTAATCGAAAAATGCTTTACATTTTAAATCATAAGCGCAAAATAGCCTGCAAAGGTCACAAATCAGACCCTAATCAGGACAACACGGGAGGGAGTTGCCAAAGAGAAAGGCCAAATCCTCATTACTTGAAAACCTAGAACAACATGACCTCTTGACCTCCAGGTCTGCAAGGAAGCAAAGAAAAGAGGCCTAACGGCTAAATTTGGGCCTAGCACAGTTAGCTGTGCAGTACCTTCTATTGATCTGGCTGTAATGCTATACCATTTTTCTAGAGCAGGCAGGAGTAGAAGCATCATCTCTCAAGCAGCCATTCTGAGCCAAAAGCAGAAAATCTAGTCACAAGAACACATATGTAACTTGTAAGCCCTGTTTCACCATGAGTCTTGGTTTCATCAAATAAAAAACTGACTATTTCTGTACTTCAGCTCTGAGAGGTGAGAGGCATAGGAGAAAGAGCCGAGGGAGGGGCGGGGGGGGGGGGGAGGGAGAAAAAAAAGGGTTCAAATGCCAAATCTTCCACTCTCTTAATGCTCAAATCTGGCATTTCTGTTTCCTCATGTATAAAACGGAAGTAACACACACCTCTTCAGATTATCCTAAGACTTAGAAATAATGTACATAAAAATATCTTGCATACAACAGGTACTCAATTAAATTAAGTACTTACCTAATAGAACACTAACAAAATAGGAACAGTTACCAAAATGATCAAAATTATAAGCCGTGCAAAAACAACTCTATAATTTTCAAGCAGAAATCAAGCAATTTACTAGACAAGAATGAAGGAATAGGAGTCAGGTCCTCAGATCTTCCTTTTAGAAACTGTTTAAATAACCCTGGACAAGTAAACTTAAACCTCAGTTTCCTCTCTTATAAAACGAAAGGACTGAATTAGACTAAAACTATCCTGTGCTTTTTAAGCAGTGTCACACAACCAGCAACAAACAGGAATCTAGAACTTAGACCTAGCTCAGCACTACCTCAAAATAATATTTTTAGAGTGACTCAAAAGAGAAAGGCACATGGATGGCAGAGGCAATTCAGATAAATGGGTTCAGGGAAAGATTTCACACTGGGACTTAAAAGAGATGAATAAAATTAAAGATGACAAACTTGTTATTAACATACAGAGTGAGGGATATAAAACAGGTAGAGCATAATGAAAAAGACCAGTGTGGAAGCAGGTTATAGATGCAAGCAAGGAGCAGGAATCAAAGATGCCCTTAGCTGCGACTTTCAAAACAGATTTTGGAGGAATAAAATATGAAGAGAAAATTTCATGAATCCAAACGTCATTTTTATTGAACAGCCTCTACTGAAAGGAGATGAAAACTATAAAGAATTTAATAGAAAAATATCAAGCTTCTTTGAAGCTCTTATGTTGCAATAAAAAATGAAAAAGTAGCATTTAGATGAAACTTTATTTTCCCCAAAGGGTTTTCTTTTATAAAGGACAAGTTTATTACTTCTATTCCTTTAGTATCCAATATGATCTCACAAATGGCAAGATGTAAGACATAAATTTCGGATCCTGTTTGCTCTGAAATGTTCACAAATCAGAAGATTTTATATGTCAATTATTTTTGTGAGTTAATCTCTATCAATTATATAGTAAACTTAAAAATCTAGTCTTAAAATTAAGACCAAGTTCAGTAGTTTAATTTCATCATAAATCTAAAAGTTCAAGGAAAGTGACAGTACTTAATAAATATTAGACTGATAGATACAAGCAATATGATCAAACATTAACATTTTAAAAAACAATTTCAGGCCCTTAAATTACCAAACAATAAGTGAATTATTCTGAGCCCACAGTTAGAAAACATTTTAAAAATTAAAAAATACCTATTTAAAAAAAAATTTTTTTTAACGTTTATTTATTTTTGAGACAGAGAGAGAGCGAGCATGAACGGGGGAGGGTCAGAGAGAGAAGGAGACACAGAATCCGAAACAGGCTCCAGGCTCTGAGCAGTCAGCACAGAGCCCGACGCGGGGCTCGAACTCACGGACCGCGAGATCATGACCTGAGCCAAAGTCGGCCGCTTAACCGACTGAGCCACCCAGGCGCCCCAAAAAGTACCTATTTAAAAGCATATCATAAGATCCATTCACCTCCTATTTATGTATACTAACTCACTTCACCATTCTACTACTAATTAAAGAGTGAAATAAGTTTTGTAAATCAGATATACCACAACTAATTTTTATCCTATTTATTTGTTAAACCAGTTTTTTAAAAAATTACACGCAACACCAAATCTCACTAACTTCACAATGCTATTTTAAAACACTTTTCCTGGGGTGCCTGGAGGGCACAGTCAGTGAAGTGTCCAACCCTTGATCTTGATCTAGGCTCAAGTCATGATCTCACCGTACGTGAGTTCAAGCCCCACATCGGGCTGTGTTGATGGCACAGAGTCTGCTTGGGATTCTTTCTCTCCTTCTTTCTGCCCTTCACCCGCTTGTGCACGTGTATCTCTCTCTCTCAAAATAAACTAAAAAAAAAGAAATTTTTTTTTTTTTTTTTTTAACTATCCTAACCTAGAACTTTAAAAACTTGAAGAGTTTCTGAATGCCATTTTTTAAACGTTCTATCATGGAAATTTAAAAACATACACAAAAATACAAAGACTATTACAACAAACTCCCATATACCCATCATCTAGCTTCAACAATTTTTTAAGTTTATTAGATTTTTTAGGTAATCTCTACACCCAACATGGGGCTCAGACTCACAACCCCAAGGTCAAGAGTCAAATACTCTTCTGACTGAGCCAGCCAGGCACCCCTAGCTAGCTTCAACACAACTTTTGAATGTCATTTTTTTCCTGTCATTTTTATTTAACAACCTTTTTTACTTCAAAGCAATACCAAAAAATATTTACATTTAAGTACAACTCACAAACTGTCCATTAAAGTGTTCTGGCCAACGATTACCTTGATAGGAAAAAATGCTTTCAGAAATATTTTTCAGGGGCGCATGGGTGGCTCGTCAGTTAAGCATCCAACTCTTGATTTGGCTCAGATCATGATGTCATGGTTAGTGATATCAAGCCCCGAGTTGGACTCTACACTGATAGCCTTGAGCCTGCTTGGGATTCTCTCTCTCTCCCTCTCTCTGCCCCTCCCCCTCTCAAAATAAATAAACATTATAAAAAATAAATAAACATTTAAAAAGAAGTATTTTTCAATGATATAAATTAACATCACCAGAAGTTATTAATATTAATCTCAAAGCTCATACAATCCTAATTTCTAATTAAAATAAACAGCAAAGATGATAAAAATTTAACACAAAATTCAGAACTATAAATATTATTTTAAAATACTAAAAACAGTTATTTAAGACATTTTAGGGGCGCCTGGGTGGCTCAGTCGGTTAAGCGTCCGACTTCAGCTCAGGTCACGATCTTGTGGTCTGTGAGTTCGAGCCCCATGTCGGGCTCTGGACTGATGGCTCAGAGCCTGGAGCCTGCTTCCGATTCTGTGTCTCCCTCTCTCTCTGCCCCTCCCCCGTTCATGCTCTATCTCTCTCTGTCTCAAAAATAAATAAGACATTAAAAAAAATTTTTTTTAATAAATAAATAAAACATTTTAAAAAATTTAAACTCTCACCTGCTTTTGTAATGTAAGACATACTGAAACTTTACATTTTGGGGTTAAATGGGGCTTCAAAGTTACTTCTCCGGTGTACCTGGGATTTTCTAGCTTTCACAGACATGTAGTTCCCTTACACACAGGAATACCAACATGATAACCAGAACTGTCCCAGTGATTAAATTTCAGCTAGCAATTCAAAGAAAGTTCATAGCCAACACTATTTACTTATTTATTTGTTTCTTTTTAGGTTTTTTTTTTTTTAAGTTTATTTATTTTGAGAGAGAGAAAGAGAGCAAGTGTGGGAGGGGCAGGGAAAGAGAGGGAGAGAGAGAATTACAAGCAGCCTCTGCACTGTCAGCACAGAGCACGATATGGGGCTCGAACTCACAAAGCATGAGATCGTAACCTGAGCCAAAACCAAGAGTCAGAAGCTTAACCAACTGAGCCACCCACGTGCCCCTAAACCACACTACTTAAATCTTTCAGGTCCAATTGTTCTTCTCTTCTAAAGTGTACCAAGCAGGTGAGAGTCATGCAATACAATTATATAAATATTACCAGAAATGCTAAAATATATGCAGATTCACACTATGTTTAAAGTTAAACGTATGGCTCTTTAAAAAGCTTACTCCTGTTTGTGACTCTGCTAAGCCTCCAAGAACAAACTCACTCCTCTTAAATTCCACTGTTACTTGAACCTCAGACGGCATGCCTGGGCAAATTTGATGACTTGGATTTTGTTTTAGAAGCCAGGCTTACTGCCAACTCGGTTGTGTCTACTCCCCTGACCCACCAGGACAGCTTTAGACAACACCTCCCTTATTTATGTTACTGCTGTGAGCAAACTACAGCTTACTATCAAATGTGACTCAACCTACTCAGGTTTCCTATCTCTTAAGAGTAATGCGACTGACTTCACAGTATTATGGCTTCCTCAACCCCACCTCTTATTTAAAATAAAACATCACCATCATCATCTACCATCATTATTACCATCACCAACTACTCAATACTAATAAGGAAAGCAAAGGATGCATTAAACTTCATCATCAGTAACACAACTGCATATTTTCTCTTAATAGGTATCCATTTTTATATATCAGTATTTTATTATTTTCTCTGAAATGTCCTTGTGATCACATCTCATTGAAAAAGTAAATAAAGAGCAAAACTCAAAAGCAGGACTTGGGATTTGCCCTCAATAAAAATATATACAATTACTGGCAAAGTTTACTGGTTGCCCCAGAAAAGGCAAGTCATAATAGTAAGTTGATTCTACAACTTACGCTAAATTAATAACTTAAATGACTTTAAATGCCTAAGATACAGGCCTTACAAAACTCCTACAATTTCTTGACCATGTATGTAATACTCAATTGTTATATTAGGTAATATAACTACTACAGTATTACCTCTACGAATAGTTTAGAATATATTCCAAAATATCCCTTTTGTATTGGCAAACGGAAAACCTAACAAAGTGCAGGTATAGCAATGCTCTTCCATTTTTGAAGTTTCAACACAACATGTGACATTGAAATTTTTTTTCTTCAATTTTCCCCATATTCACTCAACTACATTTATTCATTAACCTCCATCACAAAATTCTGCTAATGCCCCCAGGAACATCTACCCTTATCAGGGAAAGTGTCAAACAGAATATTAAGTTATTCTTCCAACTGAAATGCTGAAATGTTTATCAGTGATGCAATCACCAAATACATATTCTCACTTACATTCAAGACTAAAGAAAAAGCTGACCTATGGTATGAAAGTAAGGCTCACCAGTAAACATCTCCTCTATACACTACCTAACGTGCTATACAAACATACCATTAAATTTCTACAGGAAACCAGAGAAGTAACTTCCCTTTTTTCATACTGATTTAAATATCCAATTATACTTAGTATGGGTAGCAAATCTACCAACTTTCACACCATACTGAGTAACAATTTGATTCAAGACACTAGAAAAATATAAAAGCTAGTGACCTTCAGCACTTTTATTTAGTAAGATATGACAAATGAGGTTAACAAAAAGAATAAAAGATAAAATACAAAAGTCTATGACAAATATTTCAACTTACCTAAGTAAGGTTTAAATAACTGGATCTCCTATCTGCCCCTATTCTCTCTCAGTGTTTTAGTTTAGCATAGGGAAAAGGGTCTAGGGAAGAAGAGGAAATAAAAAATAACCTATCATCAGGGTGTGTGTGTGTGTGTGTGTGTGTGTGTGTGTGTTAAGAAATGTTAACTACCAGCACTTAATGAGTACTACTGGACCAAGAACTGTGCTAAGAGCTTTAAATACATCATCTCATTTAACATGGATAAAACAAACACTTTAAAAATTATCAATAGGGGCACCTGGGTGGCTCAGTAGATTAAGTGTCCGACTTCAGGTCACGATCTTGCAGTTCCAGAGTTCAAACCCCGCACTGGGCTCTGTGCTGACAGCTCAGAGCCTGGAGCCTGCTTCAGATTCTGTCTCCCTCTCTCTCTACCCCTCCCCCACTCATGCTCTGTCTCTCTCAAAAATAGACATTAAAAAAAAAAAATAAAAGACTATGACAATCATCTAGGAAAAGTTCCTCAACTTTATATGGGAAAAAGTTGTGTACTGAAGTGCTATCTGATGAAATTACACTTCCTATCCTAAAGCAAATTTCTTATAAAAATACATATTGTATCCACGATATTTCTCCCTCTTAAAAAAGCAACATTAGGAAAGATATTATGCAGTCAGTATACAGCACACACTCCTCCCAGTGACTCTCATTCAGGACTAGAGAGTCAGTATTTAACAACGAACCAAACCCTGAGAGTGAAACTTTGAATGTGAAAAATTATGACATCAAACTAAATTAGAGATATACAAATAATAAATAAATAAATAAATACATAAAGCATGAGAGGCTGCCCTTTATAATGGCAAACAATGCTAGTGAAATACATGAAACACTTATCAATTTAAAATTCTCTATTTACTATTGAAGTATGTCTTCATTTTGAAGCTAGGTTATTAAGAAAAAACTTAAAATAGTTAGATTCATTTATATATATATATATATACATATACACATATATATATGTATATATATATATATATATGTATATATATATATAAATGTTTATTTTTGAGAGAGAGAGAGACAGAGCACAAGCAGGGGAGGGGCAGAGAGAGAGGGAGACAAGAATCCAAAGCAGGGTCCAGGTTCACCTGTCAGCACAGAACCTGATGTAAGGCTCAAACTTGGAAATGTTGAGATCATGACCTGAGTCGAAGTTGGATGCTTACCATCTGAGCCACCCAGGCGCCTCTGATTCATTTTTAACTGAAAAATTAAAACTAGCACTGACCTCATATTAAAAGAGAGAGAGAGAAAGAAAAAGGCTAAGGACTCCAGGGTCTTAATCTCTCTCTTCTCTCTCTCTCTGCTCTCTCTCTCTTCTCTCTCTCTCTGCCCCTACCCCCTTGCTCTCTCTCTCAAAACTAAACATTTTTTTTTAAAAAGTCAATCATAAATGTATCCAACATTATCAAGTATCAAATCATCTAATGTGTACTTTTAATAAGCTTGCTCTTAGGACATTTACTAATTCGGCCCCTTAGCTTGTCCTCAGTTCCCATCCATTATCCTCTCCACCAAATATTTTTCAAAAGTCTTCTGTATGGAAAGTTAGAGGTGATACAAGGACTCTTACACCCTCAGACAGATGGAAAACCTGCTGCCAAAATTACCAAGATCTACTGTCTTATGGAACTGACTGATAAAAGCCAAAGAATTGAAACAAGTCTCATTAACTTCCTCTACCACAAAAAAAAAAGTGAGCAATGACTCAAAACTTAAGAAGGAGTATTTATTAATTCAACAAATACTGGGTGCCCACTCTTATGATAAAGGCACTGTGCTAGGCACCAATCATATAACTATGAACAAGATACAGACACTATCCCTGCCTTCATGGAACTTTCAATCCAGTGAGGAAAAGAATCCAAAAACAAGTAAACACACTGATATAACCCAACATTGATCTGAATTCTACCAAGCAATTTTATTCTCATGGCCCACAGTACTGCATATTATCATCCTAAAAGCATGTCAGTTAATCCACTTAGTTCCTTCAAACTACACACTCTAATTATGCTTATTAAAATGAAAACGTGGGGCTCCTGGATGGCTCAGTTGGTTAAGCAAATGACTCTTGATTTCAGCTCAGGTCATGATCTCCTGGTTCAAGAGTTCGAGTTTCGTGTCAGGCTCCACGCTAATAGTGTGGAGCCTGCTTGGGATTCTCCCTCCCTCTCTCTCTCTCTCCCGCTACCCTCCCCCTTTCTAAAGATAAATAAGTAAATTAAGAATAAATTTGGGGGCGCCTGGGTGGCTCAATCGGTTGAATGTCCGACTTCAGCTCAGGTCATGATCTCACAGTTCGTGAGTCCGAGCCCTGAGTCAGGCTCTGAGCTGTCAGCACAGAGTCTGACTCAGGGCACGGACTCGCGAACTACTGACAGCTCAGAGCCTGGAGCCTGCTTCAGATTCTGTGTCTCCCTCTCTCTCTGCTCCTCCCCTGCTCACACGCTATCTCTCTCTCAAAAATAAATAAAGATTAAAAAAAATTTTTTAAGAATAAATTTTAAAAAATAAAATAAAATGAAAACTAATTTTGCAAACAAGTAGTTTTGAATATACAAAACATCCTGCCCAGCAGAATTTTTAACTTAGCTGCTACGTGTTCAAAGCAGCACTAGTCAAGATAACCGAAGGATAGAAACAGCCCAAATGCCCATCAGTGGATGAATGGATAAAATGAGGTATATATAAAATATTCAGCCATAAAAAGGAATGAAGTACTGCTGTATTCTACAACATGCATGACCCATGAAATACCACGCTAAGTGAAAGAAGCCAGACACAAAAGCCCACATTTGTATGATTCCATTTGCATGAAATATCCAGAATTGGTAAATCCATACAAACAAATCCCATATTAGGGACTGGGAAGCCAGGACTAGGAAGGGACAAGGGAGAATGAGGAGCAACTACTTAAATAGGTTTGGGATTTCCTTCAGGAGTGATGGAAATGTTTTGGAACCTGATAGAAGTGGTTGCACAACACTGTCAATGCACTAAATGTCACTGAATTGCTCACTTTAAAATGGTTATGTCATGTATATTTCATCTTAATTTGAAGAAGAAAGAACACTTAAAAACAGCTGCCATAATATTTTAAAGTGGACTTTTTGTCAAATGAAACTATTCAAGTTTAAATTTGGGAATTTCAGTTACAAGTCAAGTTTCAAACCTTAACACCTACTAGACCCATTTTAATACCAAAATGGTTTGGAGAGTTTCATGGCAAAAATAATCTCTTAAAAAGCTGTTTTCATAGCTTTAAATGCTGTCCAATACTTTGGATGTACATACAATTCCTACTTACATGAGAATACTACTTTATTGATCATGAATTTGCTTTACAGCATGCTCTAATCACATTTGTCCTCAGTAAAAGTTTGCAGACATCAACTATTTATTTTCTTATAATAAAAATACTCATTAAAACAAGTTGTTTTTACTTTGTTAAATCTCAATAACCTAAACACATAATTCAGTGCCACTACTCTCCACACATGTCACTTTCCCATTTGTGCCTATGTTATAACACACAGCACCATTCAGTCTGCCTGGAAGCAGAATTACTTGGGTTATATGTCCCTCTCCCATTTCCCAAGCTCCTTGAGGGCCCTTCAGTCCTTTTTTGCACCCATCATAACACTACAAAGTGCCTAACAGTATCTTCAACATACAAGGTGCTCAAGTAATGTCAGTGGAATTGAAATAAATGTATTTTGCTGAAATAATTATGCTAAAAAGACAACATATGAAGACTAAAAGGACTAATAAGACAATACCGTCCAGAGAATCCTTAAGCCTCACGTTTAGGCATGTTTTTCATTGCAACTCAACTGAACAGTCTACTGAACATCAATATGATCATGAAGTAACTCAACTAATACCCAGAAAGAATAAGGATTAATCCTATCCATCTCTTTTGAAGTTCGTCTACATATGAAATAGGGAAACTGAACTTAATGAACCACAGTATTCCAAACCAGGTCACAGGAGAGCTCTAAGTCCCCAGCCATCCTGTTTCTATTTTCTGATTGGTCTGACCTCCAAGCATTACGGTGTTCAACCTTCCCAATTCACGACCTCCTTTAAAACATCTTCTGAGGTGGGCTTTTAATTAAAATAAAAACTGACTCCCAGAACTTTCTAGAATTATGAACAGGGCACCCCACTTTTCTTAATCTTTCAAAACACTCTGCTCAAGAAATGTAGTTTTTTTTTCAACGTTTTTTTTTTTTATTTTTTATTTTTGGGACAGAGAGAGACAGAGCACGAACGGGGGAGGGGCAGAGAGAGAGGGAGACACAGAATCGGAAACAGGCTGCAGGCTCCGAGCCATCAGCCCAGAGCCTGACGCGGGGCTCGAACTCACGGACCGCGAGATCGTGACCTGGCTGAAGTCGGACGCTTAACCGACTGCGCCACCCAGGCGCCCCAAGAAATGTAGTTTTCAGAAAAGACCCGTTATAGTTACACTTCGAATTAAATGTGGGCCATAAACTTGCCCAAGTGTTAACACGATGGCATTACTCTAAGAAAGCATATTTAAACAGACATGTGCACGAATTTCAGAGAACTCGTACACCTCAAGAATGTGCATCTTTAAAACAAAAAATATTAAAAAAGCTGAAAAGTTAAGTGCGCTTACACTTCACAGGGTCAGCTTTTTCTCCGCACCACGCTGGCAAAGCAACGACAAGCAGACACCACTTGGGCAGCGGCCCCGACCCTCAGCCTCCAAACCGCAGGCGTCCACTGGCCATAGGAGTCCCGGAGTCGAGTTCCCCACTAGTTCGCATCCAGCCAAGCCCGCGACCACTTCCACGTCGCTGCGACCCACACAACTCTTCAAGCGATTTAAATCTGCTCTTCATTCACCGCAAGCACAAACACACACTAACACCCACACCCACACACACAAATCCGCTCTTCGCTCTTCGCTCATCGCGCGCGCGCGCGCGCGCGCACACACACACACACACACACACACACACACACGATATTACTAAGCCCCAGACAACCAAGCCACCAGGGAAGCGGCGAGCTCTTGCGAACGAGGAGAGGAGACGCTTTTCGGTCCCGCCCCGCCCGGCACCCACCTGCAGGCCGCGAGCCCGAGGACGGCGGCGCCGGCGCCCCGTCCTCGCCAAAGACGAGTTTGAAGTCGAGTTCGTCGTGGGCGCCACAGTTTGCAGTAGTCATCGGCGTGGCCCAGGGTGCTGCGGCTCCTCCTCTGGCGGCGGCGGCGACGGAGGCGGCGGCAGCGGCGGCGGCAGCTCCTCAGCGCCGCTTCATGCCCGGCCGCTCGGGCCAGGAGGTCGCGGCTCCGCGGCAAAGTTTCCGCGCAGGGACCGTGACACCGAGCGTTCCGTTCCGAACTTGAGAGCTGGCCACGCGCCGAGCCGCACCAGGAGCCGCCGTCACAACCCGTCGCTGGTGCCTAAGCCGCCACGGTCGCCTTAGCTGATATTCCCCGCCCCCCAACAGCAGCCTCAGCCAGCGCGCTGCCGCGCAGGGCTGCACGACTAACCCCGCCCCCTACCGCGCGCCCATCAGAGCGTGCTGCGCATAGGCCACTAGCGCCCCTGCTAGCCCAATGGCTCCGCCCCATCAACGGCCTACCGCGTGATTCCCTCTCCGGGAGAAGGAAGTCACGTGCATAAGGAGAGCTGGATAACCCCAGTATCTCTTGGGAGTTGTAGTTCGGCCGCTATCCTTTCCTCAACTTCTAAACCAGGGCCCTACACCCGCGTGTGAGGCAGATAGCCCTCTGTTATTGGATTGAATGCAATCCAATCCACCCGCCAATCGAAGATCCCATTCCTTACTGGGCAGAGCTCACGTCGAATATGGTTATGGCTTCGGTGAAGGGCGGCTGAAATGTTACTCTAATGGCTGGGTTTGGGGAAGGTGTCAGGGCCCCGGAGGGGTATTACGTGAACGCCACTCACACTCTCATCCCGCCACCCCAACCCTAATGGCGGAGCCCGGGGTGAGGCCCGCTGAGCTTCCAGCTCGGTTGGGGCGGAGTCCGAGGAGACCTGCGCAGCGCGAGGAGTCCGGAGTCTCTGCTCCTCAACGATGCAGATCCACCCCTTCGGGGCGGGGCCCGCTCCCGGCAGCGGCGCCTTTGTCCGCGTCAGCTAGCGGGCAACTACTCCCTGGCGGACAGCCAGCGCGTTAGAGGACTCGGCAGAGCCCCATGGGCAAAGTCTGCCCGTTGCTGTAAGCCGACTGAACCAGAAAGCCCGTCGTTAACTCGCACCACTCACGGGCTCGGAGACCTCAGCATCCCGGTGCACATCCGTGAAAGGAGGGCCCGATACCCAAAATGAGTGGTTTGTTAGTGGAGAGGAAGTGACACTGTCTGAAGAACTGTTTTTCGCTCTCGGTTCCTCCCCAGCGAGACTGTCTTCCCTTGAGACCCAAGACGCCTCCTCCTGGGCCTGGGGTGGAAGCTGTGCCAGGGGACGCTGAGCCTGGATTGTTTACCTAGGACTCCAAGAGGCAGGGTGGACTGGGAGCTCGAGAATTGGGAGAAGGAGCGGTGACCTACTTCCCTAGCTCTAGGCCCCAAAGGGCACAGTATCAATAGAAGCATGTTGCGTAGGAACTCAGGGCACTAGGTCTCGGCCTTGGGTGCAGGTGCAAAGGCCCAGGAGCTCTCCCACAAAAAGGAGAAGAGGGCAAAGTGGAGTGCTTTGCAGAAAGGTTTCAATATATGGACCGATACCTGAGCCCTAGGGAAGGCCTAACTAGGCCTCAAGTCAGGAGGACAGGTAATGTCCAGAGCAGATAAGATGTTCATCTTGGATTGGGCAGAAAACTTTTCCTGCTGAGTGCTCTGTACCCATACCTGTGCTGAACCTAGGAAAGCAAAGATAAATTAGTCTCCCTTCAGGAGAGGGGGAGAGGACAGCAAATCTATAATCACTGTGTGAAGAGATTAGGCTTGTGCCAGGATCTCCAAGAAGGTTCATAATTCCACTGGGGTTACAGGGCTTCCACAGGACTAAGTAGGAATTGGAAAGATGGCCAAGAAGTGAGGAAGATGGTTCCAGGCAGAAAACAGATTGCCAAAAACTTAGAAATCAGAAAGTACCTGCAGTGAGCAGAAGCCAAAGATAAGGCCAGATGAATGGGCAGAGTGCTGCAGGCCACTACAAAGTACCTAGATTTTATCCTGAGGGAAGCAGGGAGCCATAGAAGGGTTTAGAGCAAGGAACCTAACATATTCAGAATTTTGGATGAATTACTGAGTTGTACTGGGGGAGGGTGAAATTAGGGGTAGAAGAAAATAACAGGTCAAGGAGAGGGAGCCAATGGCATTGTGTGGGTGGTACCCTCCTAATGAGCAATTTCAGGATGTGTTGTCCATCACCACCCCTGACCTCCCCCCAACATACTTTCCAGGTTATTTATCATCTGGATTGAGAAAATGGATCTTTACCTAGCCCCTCTGCCCTCCAAACAAGGGACCCAGCTAGCCAGGCCACAGAGAATGCAAGAGGGAGACCCTGGACCTATCAGCCCTACCACTGGGAAGGGACCACAGAAGCTGGACATGGTTTGAACAATTCACCAAAGCATCCATCTGTGTGTCTGTTTTACTCATCTGTGTTCCCAGCCACTGTGCACCTGGAGAACACTTAGAAGGGGTCATTTCTTGGGAAGGCTTATGGTCTGGAGAAAACAGAACTCTAACCTAGATTGATAAGGGCTAGAGCATCAGTAGGCACTGACTGTAGGAAAAGTGTCACCATCTTTGTAAGAAAAGCAGCAATGGCTTAGAGCTCTGCAGGGTGGGACAGAGGTCTACCCCACTCACACACACCAAAACCTGAACTCTCTCCACTCCTTTTCCTCAGCCAAGGCCTCCCTATCAGCTCTTCCTCAGGCCAGCTCTTCCTCAGTCCAGCTCAAAAGCTCTTTTAGATGGTAAGAGGCCATCTGACCTGCCTCCAGCCTTCTGAGGGCCCTGTTAACCAGGAGGCCAAGGGGACCAGTGCAATGGGACTCCTGACTGGTGGACAAGGACTATGGGGATTGCTATTCACCCCCTTCTTCCTCCTCTATGAATTCTGGCCAGGCCTGAGACTTAAGAAAAGCCATTACTTTCATCAGCTGCCATAGGCCTGGACCTGAACCCCACTGCTGAAGGCTCTCCCATGGCCTCTGAGCCATGGGATGGTACAGCTTAGCCCAGCAGGGCCCAGCCCAACCCCTTTTGTTCCACATTAGGGAAAATAGGAG
This sequence comes from Panthera uncia, assembly GCF_023721935.1. NCBI lineage: Eukaryota > Metazoa > Chordata > Mammalia > Carnivora > Felidae > Panthera > Panthera uncia. Next base: position 7,908,831 of record NW_026057589.1, on the reverse strand, counting down.
CTTTGGAGGAAAGTCAGAGTTTAGAAAAGTTCTTTCTATGCCACATATCCCATGCAATAAGCTTATTTGAGTCTTTTGTGCCTGTTCCCTACTCCCATGCTGAGGCTGGCCATAGGGAACACGAGGACTGCCCTTGAGCAGCTCTCAATCTGGGCAGAGGCAATACCAGCCAACTACAATTGACCAAAGTTGTTTGCTGAAGTCAGCACAGGGTGCTGAGAAGACAGGGTCAGCATTTTGTCCTCAGATGCCAGGCTGAGGAGTTTGGACTTGATCCAGAGGGGAGTGGAGAGCCATGGAAGAATTCTGAACAGGATTGACACTTGGAAGGAACTAAGTGTGCAGGGCTGGATGGTTAAGAGATTCCCCACTCATCTTTTTACATTTTCTTTCTTTCTTTCTTTCTTTCTTTCTTTCTTTCTTTCTTTCTTTCTT
>NW_026057589.1:7856441-7908386 GCF_023721935.1 Panthera uncia | reverse complement strand
CTTTCTTTCTTTCTTTCTTTCTTTCTTTCTTTCTTTCTTTCTTTCTTCCTCTCTCTCTCTCTCTTTCTTTGAGAGAGAGAGCATGAGCTAGGGAGAGGGGCAGAGGGAGGGAGAGAGGGAGGGAGGGGCAGAGAGAGAGAGAGAGAGAGAGAGAGAGAGAGAGAGAGAGGATCCCAAGCAGGCTCTACACTCAGTGCAGAGCCCAACATGGGTCTCAATACCATGACCCTGGGATCATGACCTGAGCCAAAATCAAGAGTCAGACACTCACTTGACTGAGCCACTCAGGCGCCCCAAGATTCCCCACTCGTCTTTGCACAAAGTTGTCTTCTTGCTGTGACCTTTGGAAGATGCACCACCCTCTCCAGCTTTATTCATCCCTCCTTCTCATGTGCCCCCAAAATGTGATGAGCTAAGAGCAAGTCCTCAATCTAGGTGGCTGGAATGGATGACTATGTGTTGTGGACACTAGCCCAGAGAGAGGTTTGGGCATCTAAATGGCCTTAGTTTAAGGTGGGCATGGTGAGAACAATGAGTGGAGCTTTCAGACCCAACTGGGCCCTCCCAGTTGGTCCCAGACCTTGGGAAGGTCACTGTGAGACCATGGCAGGCATCATGGAGGTATGCTAAGATGAGACCATTTGAGAGCCAACATATTCAACCAGGAACTTTGCCAGACATCCTCAGTTATGGAACATACACTAGCCCCTCTCTCACCTGCTCCCCTGTGAATGTCCCTCTCCTCAGTGCTTTTCCTGGGCCCTCTAAGTCCCCATACTCCAGCCTCTATCTTAACAGCTGACCTCTACCTCACCTCTCCTTCTCCATAGCCCAGAAATAAACCTGACGCACCAAAGAAGGGGCTTCCCCAGGGAAACTACACTGGTGGAAGAGGCCTGAGGGTACAGTCCAACCCCACAGGAAAAATGGATCTTAAGACTTGGTATTTGGCTCCCATAGGATCCTTCCATAAGCTCTGACTAGCTCAGGATGCCTGGGGGTCCACTGGGGCCTCTCTGTCTGCCCTGTTCCAGTTGGGATATGAGGAAAGACCAAGGGGCATTTTAACTGAGATAGTTTGTGAGAAAAGTCAGAAACTGTGCCTAAAGCTTGATGGTTAAGACTGCAACAAGCCTCAGTCTGTCTCCTGGGTGGGGCTCCTTCTCTTGGAGCACTGGTCTGGGAAGCTAGGGCAGCCCTGGCATAGAGTGACCCCATTAGCCACAGAGTGCCCTATCATAGGCCTATTTATCCTCCAGTCAGCCTCATGCAGGCAGAGCAGCTGATCTCCCTCTCAGAGAGGGCCCTTAGGCCCAAAGAGAACTAGAAGTGACTTGCCCAAGGTCAGACAGCAATGGGCTCTGGGAGGCAGCTGGTAGTGCAGTATCCTTCTCTGCATACAGAGGAACAAGTGTGCAGACAGGTGCAGCTCCAGGACTGAAACAGAGGCATCGCCGCCTGATCCCAGGCCACCAGGGCCAGTGGCTGCTGGCTGGCATAGGGGCCTGACCCTAGAGACATGGGAGAAACATGGCCTTGGCCTAGAGGGGAATGCCCCTCCCTACAGCACTTGGAAAAAGGGAGGAGAAGTAGTGTGTTTACAGTGGAGGAAGCGGGGGTGGTGCAGGGCAGGGACCTTTGGTCAGAACGCCCCTCCCAGTAAGAGGGGGAGGCCCCATGAGATGTGGTAGCCGTTTGTTTGCTTCTCACTGCCAAGAGGAAATTAAAGAGAATCTGCCACTTCCTTCCGGCCCAAGTGGGATAGTGGGGGCTGGGGGCAAGCAGCGGCGTGGGTGGACAATTTTAAGGGACCCAAACTGCTGGCATCAGCAACCTGTGTTCTCAGTGTCCCCTACCCAGAGCAGACACCTCAGCAGGTCTGAACTCCAGCCAGCTGGGGGTCAGACCCAGGACCTGCCCAACGTATCTGAGCTGGTCCCTCACTAGGGTACCAGATACCCTAGCTGTTCCCCAGATTCTATAGCACCTGTCATCAAGAAAGTCAGTTGATGGGCAGTACCTCAGGTTTGCCATCAGTAGAATGGGCTTCTTGGGCCTTTCTGGCTCAGCCCAAGTCCAATGAGCATTAAAGGATACACCCAACCCCCTACTTCCAACCAGATCCATAAGGATGGGTAGGGGATATGCTGTTGGAAGCTCTAGCTCTGCACAGAGGGTGGGAGTGAAATAATTATGCCAGGCCATGAGTCTGTGTGTGACAATGCCCAGGGCTGAAGCAAGTAGCCATGGGTAAGGGTAGAGGTGTCTTTATTGCACTGTACCAATGTCAAGTTGAGGAGGTGCCACCTAAAAAGTTCCTGTTTTCAAAGAAAATACTGAGGTCACTAGGAACTTGGCCCTGTTACTCAGATCCACCAAGGAAGATGTGCACCCTAGGAACCCTTTGGTTCAGGCTGATGGACCAGGCCAGGACCTCTTAACTCCTGCCAGGAACAGTCAGCAATTTGTCCAATGGCATCAGGTTCATGCTTTGCACTCACAGCCAACTTACGGCCAGGCCCCTAGGGAGGATGGCCAAGGTAGGGACAATGGTCACCAGCCTTCCAGGGGGCTCTCTTCACCACTTCCCAAGGCCCCAAAGGGCTTCTTGCACAGCTTCCCAGGCACTGCTGACTCCTGAGCTCTGGGACCCCCAGGATCTTGGTCAGGGGCTTCCCGCTTGCGCTTGTGCAAGGAGGGGCTCTCTTCACCCAGCCGACCTTCAGGGAGGCCCCGGCTCCGCAGACAGACGATGGCCGCAGCCTGCTCTGCCAATTTCTTAGACTTGTCCCTGGGCAGATGAGGTATGGGACAATAAGGCAGGTAGACAGGCAGGCTGGCTCCAGGACTAGAGGCTGGAAAGGCCTGACTCTACACACCCTTGACAAAGATTCTGACAAAACTGAGGAAGGGGTCATTACCCAGGGATGCCACTGCCCAGGTACACCATCCTCCCCAAACCCTCTTACATCAGTGTTGGGTACAGGCCCCTCATCCCAAGCCCCAAGCCCACTGATGAGGAAACTCACCACAAGGTGGACTGGTACTTTTGCTCAGCAACAGTCACAACAGAGCAGAAGAGGCGATCCAGGGGGCGCTGAACCTGGTGCAAAGAGAGCAAAGGCAACAGGGATGGCTACATGGGGACAAGAGGAATGAGCCCTGGGGCTCACCTGCCAGGATCACAAGGAAGGCAGATAAAGGAAGTACTTCCCACCTAAGTTAAATGAAGGCTACTTGTATCACATGCTCCTCCCTAGCAGAAGTGCCTGGGCATCTGCCAGGGAAGAAAGACAGATACACAAACAGGTAACGACATTCCAGCATTTCAGGAGTTCAATCAGGGACCTAAGCAAAGGGCCGTCAGAGCCCTTAGCTGCTCGTGACTATGGATCCTGCTTCTACTGACATCTGGATGGGCTAGGTCACCCAAAATGAGGAGGAGTTCAACAGATGGCAAAGGGGTAAGAGGGGGCAAGGATGTAGCAGAGAAGGTACACTTGGCAGAGTGACCAGATGATGTGGCTGGACAGAGAGCAGAGTGGATGAGACATGAAGCAGAAAGGCATGTGGGGGGCCCTGTGCTCTGTGTTGAGGTGCTGGAGCTTGATCCCAAAGGCACTGGGGAGAGGATGAGGACTTGAGCAGGGAGGCAGAAGTCAGATTCGCTTTGGAAAACTCACTCTGGGAGAGGGGGACACAAGTCCCAGAAGGTACAAGTTTAGAGGTCAGAAGGTCAGTCCAGAAGAGACAGTGCAGCTTAAATAAGACATGGCCATGGGGACCAGAGGAGGTGAAGCAAGACTGTCTTAAAGTTTCCACCAAGGGGCCTCAAGTCTGGGGCCCAATTCTGTGCCCCAGTGGCTAAGGCCTGGTCCAAAAACATGTCTAACTTTTAGGTTTGAGCATTCTTCCTAAGTAAGCCAATAGGCCCTTTCCAGAGAAGTCTCCCTTGTCTAAGCAACACCACTGGCAGGGACTGGCCCAAGCAACCCCTTACATAGGCCTCAAGTTCAGTGTTATGAAAGTGGCCAGAATTAGACAACAGGCCCACTGACACAGAGAAGGGGCTATCATATCAGCAACTGGTCCGGCCACCAGCAACCATCGCATATTGCAAGCCCACGGAAGACAAAGCCAGGCTCCAGCCAAGTAGTCTTGAGTTCAGGGTACAGGCTATGAGTGTGTTGGGGGTGATGACATCGGCCATGGGAGCACTCTAGGGCCAGGTGCAGGACCTCACCGTGTCATACACAGGCTGCGCCAACTTCTCCCTCCGGCACCACTCCAGCAGGCACATCTTGGGGGTGATCTGGGGTGAGTATGCTCTCCTGGGGAAAGGAGAGGAAGGAGTCAGGGCTCACCCACCATCACCATCAGGCTTCTGCCTCAAGACTTCTGTACTTATTCCCCTGAGCTCCCATTTCTGTTCCACCAGTGGGGTGGGGCCTGGGTTCTGCCTAAAAGGAAGATGGGCTTCAGCATGCTTGAGGAATTGCGATAGGATGTGAAATCCCGGCACTCTGAACTCTAACCTGGAAAACAGCCTTCAAAAGCCAAAAAGGAAGGTCCAGTTTGCCTCTTAAAACAAGACAGGAGGACTGGGGCGCCTGGGTGGCTCAGTCAGTTAAGCGGCCGACTTCAGCTCAGGTCACAATCTCGCAGTCCGTGAGTTCGAGCCCCGTGTCGGGCTCTGGGCTGATGGCTCAGAGCCTGGAGCCTGCTTCCGATTCTGTCTCCCTCTCTCTCTGCCCCTCCCCCGTTCATGCTCGGTCTCTCTCTGTCTCAAAAATAAATAAAACGTTAAAAAAAAAAAATAAATAAACATAAGAACAAAACAATTAAACAAGACAGGAGGGAGTGGGTGGTGGTTGGGAATATAGATGGCCACACAGCGGTCTCGGATCTAGCTTACTACCCACCCTTATCATGTCCCCTGAGTATCAAGATGATCTGTTTCTGCCTTGGACACAGTGTACTCTTATTTCCAGAGTCAGAGCCAGTCGGTGATAGGGTGACAGAGTGGGAGGCACTATGTTCCAACTTCCCACCAGGAGCTCTCCCCAGATATGACTGACCAACTATGCCCACACTCCGTCCTCCCAAGCCCTTGCCAGACAAGACTGGCTCCCAGTATAGGCCCGGGGACCTGAGAAAGGCTCAGATCCCAGATGGCAGAAGACAAGGATGAGGACCTTACTCCAAGCTGAGTCACACTCTGAAGGAATAGTCATCTTGAGGCTACTTCTGCCTAAAGAGGGAACCACAGGGCTGGTATGGGGCAGTGAGTATGGGGCAGTAGGTATGGGCAGGGGTTGCAAAGTCAGATGAGGGCGAGGGTACCACTGCCTTGGAGGCAGCTAGATGCTCAGGGCCAGGGGAATAGCATAGGCTTTCAAGAAGAGGAGACAAGTTCTCCATCCCAAGTTGTGGGAGGGGGTGGATCAAAGAAAAGGTGTTTAGTCACACTTGAGACAACATGCACACCCCTGACAGTGCTGCCTGGGCTTTTTCAGGGGCCGTGTTCCTCAAAATGCCATCTCTGGGACACTGAAAAATGAGAACGAGTATCCAAACCCAGAAGACTTGTAGTCCCTAAGCTTAGCACTAACCATGTACAGCAGCCAGCTGAGGGCACTGGCCCCAGCCAAGCTGAGGCCAAGCTGCGGACCTACCGGTCAAACTTGACAGCCATCTTAATGATACCAGAGGTGTCTTCAGCTGGTTCCCCCGCTGCCTCTGGGGTCCTGGCTAAGAACTCAGCCCGCCGGGCATTCAGCTCTTGTGTCATCTCCTCGTAAAAGGCACCAAGGCCAAAGGCCTCACTGTGGAGGGATAAGCAATGCAGTGTAAATCCTTTAGTGGAATCAACATCTAGGAAACTACTGCAGGAGCCCAGGGCCTTGCCATTGAGAAATGCCCCTCCTCCCCACCGCCGCCCCACATATATATGAAAACACCACTGAGATCTAGCCATCAGGGGGTGCCTCCTACCTACCCCTGGGATCAGCCTGGACTGGCAAAGAGTGAATGTGAGCCTCTGGGGGTGGACACTGGAAGACAAGCTGGGGTGGGTGGAAAAGGCTGTAAAGGTCACCTCTACCACCTAAGCCCAGCCTCTCTTCCAAAGAAGAAAACACATGCAAGTGACCCTAGCCAACAGTGAGTGAACTGACCTACACTGAACAAGCGCCTGGCTTATGCACAGCCTCATCCTCATGTGGACCCAAGGGAGAAAGAGACAGAGGCCACGACCACTAAGTGGTTCCCCACTTCCTGCCCCGGCCACAAGCAGTTAGGCCTAGACTAAACTGAGGTACCATCAAGAGCTACAAAATTATACTCTTTCTCTTGAGCTCATTAGACACCTGAGTCAACCCTGGTTAAGCTATGTGGGATAGGGACTGAACCAACACCACAAGCACAGGGTTGGGAAGACCCTTCTGGCAACTCTTTTCCCTGCTAGGAAGCATCTTGAGGACCAGAGGGTATTTGTGAGGATGGGTGCCTGGGCACAAGCATGGTTTAGAAAAGTTTCTTTGATGGGGCACCTGGGTGGCTCAGTCAGTTAAGTGTCCGACTTTCAGCTCAGGTCATGATCTCACACTTCATGGGTTCAAGCCACACATCGGGCTCCGTGCTGACAGCTTGAAGCCTGGAGCCTGCTTCAGATTCTGTGTCTCCCTCTCTCTCTGCTCCTCCCCTGCTCATGCTCTGTCTCTCTTTCTCAAAAATAATAAACGTTAAAAAAATTTTTTTAATTAAAAAAGAAAAGTTTCTTTGAGGAAGGAGGAAGCAGACAGCCAACATGAGGAGGAGAGAGCATTCAGGCAGAAGACCCAGTTTGAGTACAGGTGTGGGCCTGGGGAAATAGGTAAATATGGAGCCAAAGGAACAGGTACTAGGCCACGTTGTGAGGGGCCCCAAAGGTCAACCACCTGAACTGGAGCTATATCAAATGTAGAGGACCATGGGGTAGCCTCCCAGACTGCAAAGTGATGGGGTGTGGGCACAGGCTCAGGCCAGGGGCTCAATTCTGACCATTGGGTCTTGATGGCCTGGTGTGTGACAGATCTGTTACTGGGAAAGTCCCTTCCTCCCCAGGAATTCCCAAGCCCAGTCCCCAGATTCCTCCAACCTACTGGCACTCTAGTTCCCAAAATTCTGCCGTGAGATCAGTCCAGAGATGGAAATTTCCAAAGGTTTCTTAAGTATCCTATTCTGTGAGGCAAAACTGCATCACCACCCCACTCCAGTACATCCACCTCCAGAAGCTGTATCCCTGGTCCCCTGATAGTCAACTAGGGCTCATAGTCAAGTCTGGGCAACGTCTGCAAGTAATTATGGGCAGCCATTGCCTCTCTCACCAAATTTCCTGAGAAGACTGGGCGGCATGGAGCAACCTTCCCTGGGGCGACTCCAACTGTTCTCGTAGCATCTGGCACAAGCAATACTTGGTGTTGGTGTAGTGGTTTTCATACTGCACAGCCTGAGGGAAGAACCAACATGAGCCTACTTGCTGCCCAGACAGGTTCTGAGGCCTGAGCTATGGCAGGGAAAGGGCCTCCAAGAGGGCATCAGAGGTATGCTTCCAGATGAGGTAGTGTGACCTCATAAGAAAAGCCACCTCCATCCTGGCCATTTACTCCTCCTGTTAGTGGCACAACGCTCAAGAGTCATAGCTGAGGGTCAGGAGCATATTCTACTGAACAGCCTGACAGAAGTCCAGATGTGTGGGGACCCCTTCCTGCTTCAGCCACCATAGGCTACCACAGAGGACCTGCTGCCATTCCAGGGCAGGGAGGAGGAGCAAGTCAAAATCTGGTGCGACAGGAACAGCACCAGGACAGGGGTGAGATTCTTCTATTTCTAAACACAGTGTAGAACAGCCTGTCTCCAGTCTACGGCCATACCACCCTGAACGCGCCCGATCTCATCTGATCTCGGAAGCTAAGCAGGGTCAGGCCTGGTTAGTACTTGGATGGGACAACAGCCTGTCTCCAATCTCCCCAGCCATGGGTAAGGCACAGCACAATGTGCCAGTCGTGTTCACATGTTACTTGTCACTTCACTGAGCTTCACAAGCGTGAGGTGCAGTTGTTACCCCTACTCCACAGACTGAGAAATGCAGCCTCGGGAAGCAAGCTGACTGCACAGGGATACCCAGTAGAAGCCTGCCTAGCTGGGCAGACAGAAAAGCAGTGAGTGGAGGGTGCCCCAGTCTCTAGAACACCCTCCCACCCTTCGCCCCCTACACTCTTCTAATCTCTCCACCTAGGCCTGTATCTTCAGTAACCTGGAAGGTACCGTGACATGCTGAGGACAAAGCAGACATACGTTGGTAAAGCCCCAGCCGGTGGCAAGGCCTTGATCCAGCTTGTCAGAAGGCACCTGACTAGACCAGCAGCAGCCCTGCCTAAGCTTGAAAGCCACTCCCCTCCTTCAGGACTACAGCTCTTGAGAAGCTGCCAAAGGATGGACTGAGCAAGAATGACAACATCACCTTTTACCCAGTGAGCAAGCTCAGCACAGCTGAATGTATCTTCTCTGCTACAGACTTGCTACTCAGGTGGAAGAGCTAGATAGGCGACCTAGGCTAAGGCAAGGTCTCTAGCTGACTCAGGGTACTGGATGGCCTGGTGGTCACAAACCTGCCCAACAGGACACCTGGAACCCAGGGGATGAGGGCTGTAGTATCAAGCTGGGGAGGCTCTAGGGACAGAAACTGCCCATCTTTGGGCAGTTAGAAGCCTCAGGGCCTCCTACCATACCCAGCTTGCACAGTCCCAGGGATACCCACATGCCATGGCAGCCACAGAGCCAAAGGCATGGCCATGGCCTGAAGGGGGCATGGGCAGTCTGAGGATCTGAGAAGCTCCTGACCCTCCTAGGAGGGTGCAACTCCCAGTATCGAAGAGGATGAGGGCTAGACTCTCTGCTCAGGCCCAGTGCACTGATGAATTAGAAGTCTACCGACTGTCTCTCTGCCTGCAGACATGTACAGCTAATCACAGAGACTCACACAATTCCAGGATTGTACCAAAGGGACAGGGCAGGTGAACTGGTCAAAAAATTCCTTTAGAGGGATGAGGCATCTGGATGGCTCAGTCGGTTGAGCATCTGACTTAGGCTCAGGTCATGATCTTGTGGTTCATGAGTTCAAAGCCCACGTTGGTCTCTGTGCTGACAGCTCAGGACCTGGAGTCTGCTTTGGATTCTGTGTCTCCCTCTCTCTCTGCCCCTCCCCTGCTCATGCTCTCTCTCTCAAAAGTAAAAAAAAAAAAAAAAAAAAAAAAAAAAAAAAAAAAAATTAAAAAGAATTTTTTAAAATTCCTTTAGAGGGAAATGTTTCTGGCACTACAATCAAGCTCTCAGTGAGAGGAAAAAGCTAGTCCCTAAGGAGAGGGTTAAAGTTGGGCTATTCCCTAAGTCAGAGGTTAAAGCGTTCTGGGAATGAGCAAGAGAAGAGTTTTATTTTCTTTCAAATAAGTCAACTCTACACCCAGTGTGGGGCTTGAACTCACGACCTCAAGATCACCAGCCACATGCTCCACCAACTGAGCCAGCCAGGCACCCCAGCAAGAGAATAGTTTTAGAAGTGATTCTGATGCATGACAAGATGCAAAGTCTCTATACAGATAATCTATCCTCAACAATAGTTACAATGGCTTTTCTTAGCTGTAGCTGTTCAGGCATCAACCACTGGCATGAGTGTCTTCAGTGACACAGATCCCATTGTCGTTGTGCATGCGTGTATATGTGTGTGGAGGATGTGAGAGAGAAAGATTCACATGTTTGGGGCCTTAGCAGCATCCTGAATCCCAGGGTCCTTGATAGGACCTCATTGCCTAGAAAGCTTTAGAAGGAGGTGATGGTAGGGGTTGCCCCAGCATCCTCTCTTCACATTGAAACCAGGGAGACCCAATGCTACATTATAAGAACTACAAAGAGAAGGAGAGGGACAACAATGGCTGCTGGGGGCTGGGGGCTCACCCAAGGCACCTTCTGCAGGAATGTGGCAGACAGTGAAAAATGTTTCTTTTGAAAAAGTGCATAGACGTACATAACGGATGTACTTCTGCATGACCTCCTCCAGGGGTCGCAGACCCTCCTTGAGGAAGATGGATGGGTTCCACATGGCGGCTCGGGCCACCATCACAGAAGAGGCTGCTGTGGCTTGTCGAAAGTCCTCTATGTCCAAATATTCTTGGATGTGGTCATGAGATCCTCCGCTGAAAGGCAACAGGGGAGTGAGGGGTATCCTCATACTAGCATCTTCAGAAAAAAGCAACTCCCAGATCTGCTACTCATTAACCATGTGGCTTTGACCAAATCCTTCAGCTGTGAGTACTTTGGGAGACTGGAGGTTATAACACACACCCCACTATGGGGTCAGAAACACCAAGTGAGATAACACAGTGAAACAGCCTGAACCAGGCCTGGCACTTAACAGGTGTCTCAGAGATTTTACCTTCCTTCCCTCCTCCTCATCCTAAACAGTGGCTAAAGCCAGCCCAAATCTGAAGACATAGGTCTGTTAAGTGGATGCTGGGATCACAGAAAGATCCCCAGCCTGGAGCACCTATATACCTACTAACAGATGGGTCAAAAACCACAGACACAGTGGTGATCATGAGAGGAAGGAAGGAGGCCCAGTTTGGTTGCAATTTCCCTTCCTGCCACCCCGAGGCCCCAAGGGCCCCCTTGGAAACTGCTCCATTTGCATCTGTTCCATTGGGGGCCAGGTGGCAGCCTCAATCCAGGCACAGCCTTATATGTATGGTGGGGAAGACCCTCAGGTGGCAGCAGCAGCAACAGGATCCAGGGTCTTGAGTATCCTACCCTCTCCATGCCAGCCCTAAAACTCCTGGCCTGGGAACAACCAAGCCTGGCTACCACCCCCAACCTTAACTCGCTCCCTCCTTCCTACCAGGCAGGCATGCCCTTTGTCAGGACTTCGGGGCTTTAGAATTTCTGTTCCCATCTTGCCATCAGGCTCTATGCCATCCTAAGGTACAAGGCTGCACTGGACTGGCCCACATGGCCAGCGCCCCAATGACAACTGGACACTGTCTTACTGCTAAGCCTCTGGGCTGGTCACTGGTACCTCAGAACTGTCAGTCTCATCCCCTGGTCCTATGGCTGCCCAGAATGCTTGTCTGGGCTTTGGACTGTGACCTGCCTTATGCCCCCTGAGCCATACGTCTGTATGCTCTGGCTTGGGACTACTCACCCTACACCCTGCACACCTAACTCTGGGTGTGACATCACTTTTGCCTTGGGTCTGCTTCAGAGGCCGCTTTCTTGCTCTCCCTGTCTCCTGAACACTCCTACCCTCAACCCATCTATCAAAATGCCCTGGGACCCTGCCTACTGCACACCTACATCGGCCACTCACCAGAGGCTAGTGGACACAATAGGTACTTTTCAGCTTCATGTCCAACCTCATTTTTTTGTACTACCCTTTTCTCCTTTTCCCTTAGGTCATTTTTTAATGCTAGCTCATTCCATTTTTTGTATGCCAGCTCAAACTTCTCTGAGTGAGGTGGAGCACAAAAAAGTAAACGATGAAGAAGAGAGGCTTACTTGGCTATGACAGGAATGGAGAGGGTTTCAGCAATGGCTCTGATGGCTTCACAGCTTACAGGGTGCTGAGGTCTTTCTTCCCGCTTTCTTGGAGATAAAGAAAAAAGGATGGGCTGAGGGCTGAGGCCATATCACAGTTCAAACTAAGGTTTACCTTAGCCAAACCCTACCATCCTCCCTACTGAACCTCAGGAAGGCCATGTGGCCATGAAGGACAGGGTTCTGGGCTGCAGAGGATGGCTCTCCATGACCTCTGTTGTAAGGGGCAGGAGCAGCAGAAGTCCCTGCTGAGAAGGCAAGTCCAGCCCTTGCAGGCCTGCAGGTGAGGCGTGGCTGCACAGGGCTGGTGTGGGTGGCCTGGCTCCCGAGGTCACACTGCCTTTCCTTGGCTTCCCTTCACCTGTGCCAGAGATGAGGGACAGTGCTATAAGAATGCTGCCCCTACTGTCCCGGTGCTGCCCTCCCCACGAGACTGGGAACAGCTGCTGCCCTCAGACTGGCCACTCCCACACAGCTGCCTATGCTGAGGCTGAGTTGGGCAGCTGATCCGGGGGAGAGGCACCTGGCACAGGGCAGACCCAGCAGGCAGGACAGGCCACAGATCATGGCTGTCACAACAAGCCCTGGAGAGGTAGGACCACAACCTAAGCCCTCTCCTTCCGAGGTCAACTGCAAGAGGTTCTTGTGTATGAGTGAATGAGTCTTAGAGATGCTGAAGTGGAGCCTGATCTAAGCTATGCTCAGGAACAAGCAAGAGAGATGGTCAACCAGACAGCCCTTGCTCAGGTCTTGTCTGCGTGCATCTCCTCTGGTATGCTCCTCAACAAAAGGGTCAGGAGGCTCAACAAAAGCCTCAGAAGGCCCTGTCAACCCATCCTCACCTCTACCTCCCCACACCCCAGCAGCCCGTTTCAGCCCAGAACCCATCCTCAACAGCTTTGATGGCCAGAAAGCCCCTCTTTAAACTCACCCGAATCTGTCTTCCTGGTGTTTCCAACTACTGGTAAAAAGGAATAGCTGTATTTATTCAGAGAACACCATATGCCAGGCACTGTGCCAAGGCTATATATTCCCAACCTCATAAAAGCCTCAAGACAACCTTATAAAGCAGAAACTATCTTAATTTCCAAATGAAAAATGTGGTACTCAGAGAGGTTAAGTGATTTATCCAAGGACATACAGCCAACAAGCAGCAGAAATGGGAGCCCAAACCAGGCAGTCTGAGCCTAGAGCCTGCTGCCACAGGGAGGAGCTTGCATGTACACGTGTGTAGCCTTTCCCCGCCCCCTACTGGCTTCAGCCCACACAGCTCTCCTTTTCTCTTACACATGTTGGGAGTTAACATTTTCTCTGAAAATGCTGTCATAGACACATCCAGCAAAAAGTGGGCTGTTCCTATAAGAACCCTGAACCCAAAAGGAACATCACTCAGAGAAGAGAGGTCACTCTGGCCAAAGTCTGTTGACCTGGGATTCTGTACAAAACTACATCATAGGGGTGCCTGGGTGGCTCAGCCGGTTAAGTGTCCAACTCTTGATTTCACCTCAGGTCATGATCTCACGGTTCATCAGGCTCTGCATTGACGGCACAGAGCCTGCTTGGGATTCTTTCTCTCCCTCTCTCTGCCCTTCTCTCACTCGCATTCTTTTATGTGCTCTCCCTGACTCAAAATAAGTAAACTTTACCAAAAAAAATGTACATCATGGACACACGGAACAAGTCTAACTGGGAAACCAAAAGTAGCCTTTAGCAACACCTCAGCTCCCAGAAGACAGCATATTAGCTACAGATACAAGAGCTGTTTAAAGTAGTCACTGTGACAGCTGGCAGTCCAAGAAGGGCAGACAAAAGAGACGATGCCATTAAAAGCAGAGCCATCTGCATGGGGTCATTTGGGGGAGAAGCTATTGCTCAATGTAGTGGAAAGCAAATGAGATTCAGAGTCAGAGTTCTAATTCCACCACTTCCTGGCTGCACAGTACAACTGTGAACCTATCACTCAATCTCTACCATTTACACATCCTGAGGGTAGAGGCGTTTCCCCTTCCTCTTGTGTCTTTAAACTCAATCTTCCTCTCCTTCTCTGTCTCTAAACTCAGTGTAGTGTCTACCACCAGTAGGTGTTCAGTGAATGAAACAAAGAAAAATGCCCACCCATGAAGGGTTTAGCTGCCCTCAGGACTCAAAAGATGTCAAAGAGCTAGGCAGAGGCAGGCTGCATATGTAGAGGAAAAGTTGGCTGTCACCTAGGGTCTGACAAAGGATTGTTACGATGGTTGAGGACTGCAAGTCAGTCACTAGATAGGGAACCACTCACCTCCCATGAACTGCAACGGCAGCAATGCCAGTCCTTTCTATCCGCTTCACAAGGCTCAGGGTATCTTCCAGCTGGGGAAGAGGACAGTCCAGGGTGGTTAGAGAAGCTACCCAGCGAATAGCTGCCAGCTCCAAAAGTGAGCTCAGCCCCACTCCCTCCTCCAACCTAAGTCAACTGTCCTCGAGAACCATTCACCTCCTCCCAAAACAACATCCTTTGAAAAAATGGACCTTGAAATGTAACACGTCATCCTTACCGAGGGCAGGATGCGAATCTTGCAGGTCACAGGTCTGCGAGTCCCTTTAACAAGAGTGCTGAGGATCTGCAGAGAGGAAAACACAAACGCTTCTGGAAAAACCACCACAACTGCTCATACTATTTTTTTTTTTCAACGTTTTTTTTTTATTTATTTTTGGGACAGAGAGAGACAGAGCATGAACGGGGGAGGGGCAGAGAGAGAGGGAGACACAGAATCCGAAACAGGCTCCAGGCTCCGAGCCGTCAGCCCAGAGCCTGATGCGGGGCTCGAACTCACGGACCGCGAGATCATGACCTGGCTGAAGTCGGACGCTTAACCGACTGCGCCACCCAGGCGCCCCACAACTGCTCATACTAATTAACTCTGTTACAGACCTGTGCATTAGGCGCATACAGTGATGTATGTCAATTTCTTGGTAAAACTAGAAAATCTTTTCAATTTTTAAAAAAGTTTCAGCTTGGGGCGCCTGGGTGGCTCAGTCGGTTAGGCAGCCGACTTCGGCTCAGGTCATGATCTCACGGTCCGTGAGTTCGAGCCCCGCGTCGGGCTCTGTGCTGACAGCTCAGAGCCTGGAGCCTGTTTCGGATTCTGTGTCTCCCTCTCTCTGACCCTCCCCCGTTCATGCTCTGTCTCTCTCTGTCTCAAAAATAAATAAATGTTAAAAAAAAATTTTTTTTTAAATAAAAATAAAAAAGTTTCAGCTTAACATACTCCCTCCTCCAAAGGATTCTGAGGCCTAGTCCTGGTTGAGAACACATGGCTGACAGCTTCATTCCTGCGTGAAAGCAATGTTCCCTGAGTGCTGTTCCAGGATCTACTGAGCGAGAGAGCAAGGAAGGTTTTACAGGTCCTGGGCCCTGTCCTCATATGCCTCTCTTTAGGTGAGTCAGATATACAGAAGTGAAATGGCAAAGGAAAAAACAACATATTCAACACATTATAAAGTGTTAATTTGCACAGTAATTGCAAAGGACTTCAAAGAAAGATCAAGAAGTTATACAGGAAAGTGTCAGAGAAGTGTCAAGGCCAGGTCACGTATGAATCAGAGATCAAGAGACATGCAGATGACAGTGAATGTCTGTGGCATTGCTATCTTCTTCCCTTATCGAAAATTTCAGGCCAGGGGTGCCAGGCTGTCTCAGTCATACAGCATCCAACTCTTGATCTCAGGGTCATGAGTTTGAGCCCCACGTTGGATGTAGAGATTACTTCAAACTAATAATTTTTTAAAAACTTTTTTTTTTTTTTTAAATTTCAGTCTAGACAAGCTGGAGGGAAGGTGATCCCAAGAGCTCTCTTCTAAGAACTGACTGCCAGAAGAGCAGAGAGGACACCCACGCAGCTGGTGCCAGTCTTGGTTCTAGACAAGTGGGGGCAGCAGAGAGCGAGACTGAAAGAACCAGTCAAGGAGGCCTTTCAGGGACATTTTCTGGCAAACTGCTCCAGAAGACATGAGACGAAGAGGCTGGGCTGACAAGGCACGTTAACAGATCACAGGCAAGACAGGGCCTGTTGGCCCAAGGACCAATGCCAAAGACTGGCAGGAAGGAACAGTCCCCAGATGCTGCCCCAGGAGGCATACTGGACCTGTGGTCCTAGGGTCACTCTGGCAGGCCTTAAGGGGGCAGCTACCCTTTAAGGCAGTGGGGGTGGGGAACTGCCAGATCCACTGAGATACACAATAAAAAATTCTCCCTTGAGTCCTATCCCTCACGCTAACCGTAGCATATCTGGAAGGTTCCTTTGCTATTGTGGACTTAGAATCCCATAATGTTTGGGGTGCCTGGGTGGCTCAGTCAGTTGAGTGTCTGACTATTGATTTCGGCTCAGGCCATGATCCCATGGTTGTGGGATTGAGCCCCGCTTCAGGCTCCGCGCTGAGCGTGGAACCTGCTTGGAATTCTCTCTCCCTCTCCCTCTGCCCCTCCCCTACCCATGTGTGTGTGTGCTTTCTCTCTCTCTAAAATAAATACAATGAAAATTTTTTTTTAAAAAAATACAAGAACCCCCTGATATTTGGTGACTGAAGCAACATGAGCTGGTTTGATCCAGTTCTCTGTTTTGCAGAACTTCCTTTGCTGTATTTCATCCAAGTAGCTCTAAGCACTTTCTTTGGTATTTCTGTTCATTTCATGTGCTTGTTCAGAATCAGGAAGGAAATTAGTAATCAAAATGCCCAGCCACCTGCAAAGGTCACATTAAGGGGAACGGGTGAGAGAATCTGTCTTCTGGCTAGGCCCTAGCATGAAACCCCCCTAGACTCAACTCTCCCAGATACAAGTCACACCACCTGTCTCTGTAGTATGAAAATCAGTGAGGGAGAAGGACCTGAGATAGGCTCATAATAGATAACACAGATAACACAACACATCTACCCACAAGCAGGCTCAACTCACCAGATCTACCAGCTGACTCAAGAAAAGCAGACTCTTAGCTCCCCTGGTTGTTGGGGAATGAGTGGAAAGGAGGATGGAGAGCATAGGCTTAGGTATCACTGAGAACCGAGTTCAAGTTCTGGCCCTGCCAGTTGTTAGCCTTGGCCCAAGTGCAACATGCACAGGGGGATGCCCTGGGCAGCCACGGGGGTCAGATCTTGGAGTCCAGGGGTTAGAGAAAGGATATTACCAACTAAGAGTCTAAAACTAAGGTCCTTAGGGCACCTGGGTGGCTCAGTCGGTTAATTGTCCGACTTCAGCTCAGGCCATGACCTCGTGGTTTGTGAGTTCGAGCCCCGCATCGGGCTCTGTGCTGACGGCTCAGAGCCTGGAGCCTGCTTCGGATTCTGTGTCTCCCCTTCTCTCTGCTTCTCCCATGCTCATGCTCTGTCTCTCTCTGTCTCTTGATAATAAATAAATGTTTAAAAAAATCTTTTATTAAACTAAGGGTCTTAACCTAGGAAAGATGTATCAGTGTTACCAAGAAAGATTTTTCGAAAGACTAATTAATACTTCCTCCCTGCCCCTATCTACCCCACGCCTATACAGAATTCTCAACAGATAGAACACCAAAAAGAGAAGAAGCAGAATGAACTGAGCAGTTTAACTCTTCTGCCTCATGTGTGAGACATGTCTTATCCACAGAGGGGCAGTGGAGAAGACAGAGCCAACAGCCTAGGTAGGAGAAGCCAGAAAACTGGAGAATAATAAAGATGTCTGAGTGCATGTGTTGTAAAGCAACACCACCCCATACCGGGCCCTCTTCCCCAAGGGGGGGTGATGAATTTGACATCCACAGTTGTCCACATCCACTCCATCCTACACAGAGGGGTCTGACTAGAGGTTCCTAAGTACAGATGTCAACTGATCCATAGCTAGACACTTCTAAACTACACCCAGGCACCTCTAAACTGAGATGCCATCAAGAGGGAGCACTGATAGGGGTCACAAGACCATGGCTCTAGACACTGCTCTGCCTGCTACTTACTTGCTATATAATCTTGGGCAAACTACTTTTATCTCTCTGTGCTTTAGTTTTATTATTGTTGATCAAATAGAGATAACAAATGCCTGCCCTATTTACTTCAAGGGGTTTGAAGAACAAATGGAATAAATGCTAGAATATATTTTGAAAAGGAAATTACCCTACAAACTGCAGGGATATACTATAGGTACTATATACATATATAGGCACGTTATATATATTACTACAGTACATACTATATATATTACATATGTTATGTTATTTATATATAAGTATTATATATTATTATTATACATACAGTGTGCACATATATGTGTGTGTGTGTGTGTACCTATCTTCACATGGGGAAAATGAAAAGGCACCAAGCCCCTCAACACATTGATCTTCCAATATCCCAAAGACAGTGGGGCTGGAGGAATATATATGGTTGAGCTGCTGACACAGCAGCCAGCACAAATAATGGCAGCTTTCATTGGTGGTTCCCTATCTCAAGTTACTCTAGCCTATGAGAGTCACTAGAAGGTTTAAAGCACAGACAGGGAAGCCGGAATGGAGGATGAAAACAAAGGAACTAAGAGGGGCAACAAGGAGAGAGCTGGTAGACTGACAAAGAAGTAAAAGGTGCATACGGCTTGGTAGAAAATGTCACCCCTACAGGCCCTGGCAGCTCACAACACGGTGACAAACGCCAACCTGTCTGCAGGGCCTCATAAACCTGACTTTTGGAATCACCAAGGGAAGGGGAGCAGAGGCGACCAAGTTCAACTTGCCTCACATGACACTGGCCAGGCTGCTCTCAAAGGCTGGTGGTGGACTCTGCCAGTGTGGAGGGGACCCACTTTTGCTCTCAGCAAGCCTGCTGGGAGAGGCCAACCCCCACCACCACTGGCACAGAGTCTGTCCACAATCTACAGATAGCCTGGCCTATGCTCACATGATCTTCTCAGAAGGTAGATAGGCAATACAGAGGAGCCTCTAAATGACTCCTTAAGCCCCTCGGCTCTCAGTTGACATGTCTCCAAGCCCCGGACTTTGGAGGAACTCCAAGGCTGCTATGGGTTCGCTCAGGGGTTCCCAAACCTGACTGTATGTCACAGTCACTGGGAAGCCTTTCAAAAATTTTCCAGACTCCAGGGGTGCCCACCTGGCTCAGTCACTAGAGCATACGACTCTGGATCTTAGGGTCGTAAGTTTAAGCTCCACACTGGGCACAGAGCTTACTTAAAAAAAATTTTTTTCAGACTCCAGGGGGGGTAACTGATAAACTGAGTCATTAAATCTTGGGGGAGGAGGGGTTCCTGGGTGGCTCAGTTGGTTAAGCGTCCGACTTTGATTTCGGCTCAGGCCATGATCTCATGGTTCATGAGTTCGAGTCCCACATCGGGCTCTCTGCTGGCAGTGCAGAGTCCACTTTGGATCCTCTGTTCTCCTCTCTCTCTGCCCCTCCCCTGCTCACGTGCACATTCTCTCTCTCTCTCTCTCCGTCTCAAAAATAAACTAACATTAAAAAAAAATCTTGTTGGGGGAGATGAGGGTGGGTGCATGTTCAGACAACTCTAGTTCACAGGCAAGTTTAAGGACCTCTATTTTCACTCCTGCAGGACTTACCTTCTCAATCTTGTCAGGGTCTGACAGCAGAGCAGCTCCCATTCCCCCCTAAGAAAAAGCACACAGAGGGTCTTCTTACACTTGGAGAAGGGTGGTCCCTCCCCATGGTATGGCAACGTGGTGTGGCAACCTGACACTCACAGCTAAGAGACCAAGCAAGGTTCACTGGCAATTAGCACTTCCCCTCAGCAAGAAGGAAAGCAGCAGCAACTAGGCTCACAATGCCAGGGATCAGAGTTTGATGAATTCTAAAAGTCATCACTCTGATCCTCTTAGCAAAATCCACAGATCTATCCAGAAGTGGGTTCTACAAAAATTGTTTTTCAGGAGTGCCCATTCCCTACTCAGGATCTCAGTGTCTCAATAAGCTAAACCCCACAATCTCCCAAGCCCTTTAAAAAGCAATGAAGCATTCTCCCTTCGAAATGAGATCCAATGTACCTTCATCCTATCCTACCAACACTTGCTTTGGTACCACCACCGCCAGCAAAGCGACTTAGAGGAATATAACCTGCAAATCTTGTCCAGGCTCTTCTTCCCTGCCAACAACAATGCTCCAGACCAGCATCAAACTCTAGCAAAAGCCCCAGCTAATGGAAACCAACAACTTGAGGAGCTACTTAAATCCTGACATTAACACCAGTTGAGTTTTGACGGTGAGATTATTAGTGATTGGTGTTTTTTGTTTTTTGGGGTTTTTTTTGTACTTTTCTATATCACACAAGTTCTGGACAATGGTATGAATTACTTTAATAATCAGGAAAGGGAAGGATCTCTACAACGGTAAAGGGAAAAAAACAAACCCAATAAATAAATCGCTTGTCAGTATATAGACTGCATACCAATGAATGCTCATAGGATGATGGGCTCAGAAGTTTTAAGTTATTACAGTGTAATTTCCTATTTAAGGATGACAGATTAGAATCAGAGAACTCTGAACCACCACAGACTCAGCCAGCCTGAGCTTGCATTTCAGAGGAAAATGGGAAAAGCAGAGGAGCTACCAGCCCTGGCCTATCTTGTTACAGATACAACCTTAGAGGCCTTAAGGAAAGCCCTGGCCACTCACCCCAACTCCGTGTGTCCTCACGCATGATCCAGCCCTTCCTTGGGTAATCACAGAATCTAAAATCCAGTCTTACTGGCCCTTCCACAACAATGGTTTTCTCAATTAGTATTTCCTTCCTTCCTTCCTTTCTTTTTAACTTAATTGCTTTTTTGAATAGGTGACACATTAAAAATTTTCAAGGTTCGGGGCGCCTGGGTGGCTCAGTCGGTTAAGCGGCCGACTTCGGCTCAGGTCACGATCTCGCGGTCCGTGGGTTCGAGCCCTGCATCATGCTCTGTGCTGACCGCTCAGAGCCTGGAGCCTGTTTCAGATTCTGTGTCTCCCTCTCTCTCTGCCCCTCCCCCGTTCATGCTCTGTCTCTCTCTGTCTCAAAAATAAATAAACGTTAAAAAAAAAATTAAAAAAAATTTTTTTCAAGGTTCAAAAGGGAAAAAGTAAGAACTCTCCTCCCTTGAGGAATGGAAAACTTTTCATATTATGTTTTCTATAAGGCTTCAATTTTTGAACCACGAGAAGAGAGTGGCTATTCAGGTGGCATGTACTGGTATAGCACACTGGTAGACATCTGTTCTGACCGGTCAGGGCCAGTGCTGTACCAGTTGTTAGTTATTTTGAGAAGCACCCCTATAATGGGAATTTATTCCCTATGCCAAACCAAATAAAAACTTGGTTTCCTTCCCCAGGGAAAGGCAGTGTTACTAGTTTCCTGTCTTTCCAAATATATTCTATGAAGAGAAATGTAAATATATACATAAATATTCATTCCCCATTCCTCATATATAAATGGTGGTATACCATATCTAATTTGGCTCCTTGCTTTTTCATTCCACAACGTGTCAGGGAGATTATGCCACTAATTTAAACTCTGCTCCTTACATAACTCAGAAGCACAAAGGAGTAATTAGAAGACAGCAAAATATGGTCCCAAGTTTTCAACTCCTCACAGACAATTTCAAACCTCCATAATCCCTTGAAATAGCTGTCGACAAGCCCTGTGGTTTTCAAGCATCCAAAGATCCTTTCCCTCAAGTAGCCTTCTGCCTCCTGGCCTAAAGCCAAAGCCCCAAGCCACATAACTCCTGGGAGCAGAGTGCCTGACTCTGGGCAGTGGATCCAGGGGGACATCTGCTATGTCTACGCTGCAGATCCTGACCATGAACCCTGTGATAAGATTCCCAGTGGCAGCCCTGCAGTCAGTCCCAAGCTGTTCTTGTTTTCTGCCCCACACATGCTTTTCTTCCAGCAGTCCCAATCACACTGAAGACCAACTGTCCTCCTGGCTACTGGTCTTTCCTCCCTCTCCCGCAACCACTCACCCCACCTCCCCACACCCGGTCTGATCATTTGCCACCCAACTCCTATCAAATTCTACTCCAGTTTCATTTCTCCTCTCCCCATCCCTGGTCTCCCCTATGAGCCCAGGACGTTCATCTCCTAAATCTGTGTTTCTAAGTATTTCTACACAGAATATATTTGGAAAGAGATAAGAAAATAGTAACACTGGTTTCCCCTAGGGAAGGAAACTAAGTTTCTGATCACATGCCTTCTCTGTTCAAAAAGGTGAGAAATATCAAAAGTCCAAGTTCAGCTAATCTGGTCCTAACCAAAATTTACAATCCTGTGCTCCTCTGCTTTCTCTTTGTCTTCCGCTACCCAACTCTCAAGTCAAATCAAGGTTCTCTGCCTCTACCTCATGTTGGCCTCCAGGCCCCTGCCTCTGCCACTCCCTCTGCCTGCAGGGTCCCAAATCTCCTCATCAAGGACCACACTTCCCTATATGATACTGAGTTTAAGGGCTGCCTTTCCACTCCTTTCTGTGAGCTACCCTAGCACTATGTTCTGACCTTCTGATATGACAATGGGGACACATGTATTGCATGCTCTATTTTTTTAAATATATGTCTCAGTTTTATTCATGAAACAACAAAGTCCTGTTCACATTTTTTCTTTTAACATTCACATCGTTAATTACTCACGCATAAGTGCTCTGTGTGTGTTTATCTACGTGTGTATGTGTATGTGTGTGTATATATATAAAATTTTTCCTGAACTATTTCCAGGTAAGTTACATTACATGATAGCCCTTCACATTGAAATATTTCAATGTGTATTTTCTAAGAATAGAGATATTCTTGGGATGTCTCATTGGCTCAGTCAATGGAGCATGCAACTCTTGATCTAAGGGTTATGAGTTTGAGCCCCACATTGGGTATAAAGATTACTTAAAAATAAAATCTTAAAAAAAAAAAAAAAGAATAGAGATATTCTTACAAAACCGTAGAAGAGTTATCAATTTGATAAATTTACACTGATACAGTATTTCTAGCTAATCTACTATGGTCCATATTCCAATTTTGCCAGTTGATCTAATAATATCCTTTTGAGCATTTTTCCCATCTACTACAGGATCTAGTCCAGAGTCAGGTACCATACTTAGCTGTAATGTCTTGTTAGTTGCCTTTACCCTGTACCTTGTACTTGTAAGGCATATAAACAAATCAGTTTACCTTGGTGGAATACTCTTTTGGGCAGCCCATGTTGACATCAATCCCAGCCACATCATTTTCCCTGGAAAAACATGAAATAGAAAAGGTAATAAATATTCAACTCAAGGAGAGAAGTTAGAGTCAAAGGCACGGGTCTGTGTTCATGAACCTCTTGCTGTGTGCCTCAGTAACAGAAGGTGAAAAAACTGGTCTCTGAAATGTACAACTGCCTTCCCTGAGCAAAGCTCAAGAGGAAGAGCATTTTGTGCTCAAACATCTACAAAGGGCTAGTTGTAGAGGACTTTGCTACTTGGGAATTTTACCAGATAATCCAAATACTGAGTGACAGCCACACTGAACCCAGTCCCCAGAGTTCCACTTCTGACTGGGGTAGTGAAAGCTATTTGTCAATGCAAAGAAGTGACATGAGTATAAGAACCCCTTCCCAGAGCACTGGTTCTAGTAGAATTTAAAGGACTGTCTTTTGTTTGCTGGGCTGCACAGATGGCTTACTCCAAACAATTTTCCGATGTGGAAGGACCCTTAGCTCATCTTCCATTATGTATACAGTTAACAGTCTGTAGCTACTGCCTGAATTCCTTCTCACCATTATTGTAATTAATAACAACAGTTAACAGGGCGCCTGGGTGGCTCAGTTGGTTAAGTGTCTGACTCTTGTTGATCTTGGCTCAGGTCATGATTTCACAGTTCGTGAGATCGACCCCTGCGTCAGGCTCTGTGCTGACAATGCAGAGCCTGCTTGGGATATTCTCTCTCTCTCTCTCTCTCTCTCTCTCTCTCTACCTCTCCCCAGTTCACTCTCTCTCTCTCTCTCTCTCTCTCTCTTAAAATAAATAAATAAACATGAAAAAATTTTTAAAAATAATAATAGCTAATACTAAATGCTACGTGCCACTTACTGCAAAGACATCTATATGCATTATTTAATTTACCCTCCCCTATAATGTTAGAGGTAGGTAGTACAACAGGTCTCTTTTTTTTTTCCCTAAGATTTTACATTTTATTTATTTATTTATTTATTTATTTAATGTTTGTTTTTGAGAGAGAGAGAGAGTGGGGGAGAGGCAGAGAGAGAGTGGGAGACAGAATCAGAAGCAGGCTTCAGGCTCTGAGCTATCAGCACAGAGCCTGATGCAGGGCTCAAACCCATGAACTGCGAGATCGTGAACTGAGCCGAAGTCGGACACTTGACCGACTGAACCACCCAGGCGTCCCTATAGGTCTCATTTCAAAGATAAGGAAACTAAGTTCTCAGTATGGTTAAGTAACTTACCTACGGTCACTCAGCAAGCAGCAACCCAGAATTCCAACCCAGGTCTGTCTGACTCCAAAGCCTATCTCCTTAACCACAGTACACTCCCGCCTTCATTAATTTAGGCAGCAATGAGCCTTACCTACATTTCATGAGACTTAAAACCTTAGGGCTCATAGTCGTAAGAATCCCTGGAAATCCATGAATAACCCCTAAAAAATAGTCACCCAAGCAGAGGTTATCTGGGATCTGGGCACGGTGGGTACATGTGAGTCCCAGGCCCGCCCTTGAATGCCACAAACAAAGAAAAAGAAAACAGACATTCTTCACCTGGAAAGAGAAGGTAATGAGTTAAGAGTCAGGAGGGTGGTCACCTCCAAAGTCACCAGAAATAGTAAAGCTTCACAGGAGAGGCAAGGCAATCCTAAAGGGAGAACTTACACAAGTCTGGCCACAGCAAGGGCTCGCTCTGCATCTGAAGTCCCCTGGGAACACAAGAGGCTGCATCAACCACCATCCCTGACACAGAAACACATGCATAGACAAACACATCTGTGCATGCCATACGTGCGCATGCGTGCACACGCAGCCACAAATAGAATCTGCTGGCATTCTCTTAAACAGCCAGCCAGCCCACTGGACTGGCTGTCGGAGGTAAAAATTGGACTTAGAAGGGCTAAAAAATGTCCTCAAAGCTGTGATTACTTTCAAACATATAAAAAAGTTAACAAAATTTTATAGTGAACATTCATATACTCACTACTTACATTCTACAATTAACATTTTGCTATATTTGCCTTATCATGTCTACCCCATTATTCTTAGCATTTTTAAAAAAATTTAAACATCATTCAAAACCTATTTCTGAAAAGTCACCAAAAATGCCCAAAGTGAGAGAAGAGCACTAGGAGTCATTATAACCCTAACATGAACAAACTACTCTTGAGGAAACCTAATTTTCTTTCTATGGGAAATATATACAGACTATACAAAAACAAAGAACATGAACTGAATAACCAATTGTAGGGGGTAAAAATATTTAAGTCATGCCAAACAAATAATTAAGGAAATTAAACTTGGAAAGGAAATTAAACTTGACACTGGAGGCATGTAACAGAGAACCATGGCCTGATTTCCTTAAATTGTTTCTACCAGTGTAATTGCGCATGAACAAATCTTTGAAAAACATTAAAGCAGAGTCTTAGGAAACCACAACTATGCAACAGAGCCCAGGCGTTTAAATATGGGTGAGCCTTGGGAGGGCGCTCAGCCCTGGGATCTCATACCATCTGGAAGACAACCCTGCTCTGTTCTCTTTTGCAGGTGCGGAAGACTACTCGGTCATCAGGAGCAACAAAGTCCACAGTGCTCAGCACCTCTGCAAGAAAACACAAACACATGGGGTCACCCAATGAGGAAGCGAGTTCAACCTAGCCTATTCCCTGGAAGAAAACACAGCAAAAGTATCACTTTGAAGGGGAAAAAGGGATACTGGAAGTACACACAATTCTTAAAAGAAATCAGTGTATACATGGAGGCTTCTGAGGTGCTGATGATGGTCCCTTCCCTGACTTAGGTGACGGTTAGTTACATGGTTGATTGCTTTACAGCTATTTGTTATACTGCATGCTTGTGTTTTATGCACTATCTTGGTGTAGTGTTTACATTTCACAATTTTTAAAACACTGGAAAAAAATGTACATACAAGAAACCTTGTCTATGTTTCAGATTTGGCCCATATTTTCCCAGATGTCACTCTGAAGTTCAATAAAGTTGCCCTTTCTTTTTGTTTGTTTGTTTGTTTGTTTGTTTTTAATGTTTACTTTTTAGAGAAAGGGAGAGAGACAGAGTGCAAGTAGAGGAGGGGCAGAGGGAAAAAGGGGGTTGCACAGAATCCGAAGCAGGCTCCAGGCTCTAAGCTGTCAGCTAAGAGCCCAATGCAGGGCTCGAACTCCACGAACCATGAGATCATGACCTGAGCCAAAGTCAGACGCTTAACCGACTGAGCCACCTAGGCGCCCCTTAGTTGTTCTTACTTAATTATTTATCATGTGCTAAGTACTATGAGTGGAGATTTATTCAATTACAGTCAACTCTCATTATGTGGACTTATGTACTTGCAGATTTGCCTGCTTGCTAAAATGTACCTATAACCCCAAAATCAATATGTAGAACTACCAAAAAATATTCGGTCACCTGATGCATGTCTTCCCAGCTGAGATCAAAAAAGGCAATACTCTACCTTCTTGTTTCAGCTGTCATTCTGTAAATAAATGTCCTTATGGTGGTATATTTAATGCCACATTTATGTGCCTTTTGTTGCTCCCACCATTTAAAATGGTCCCAAGCACAGTGCTGAAGTGCTATCTAGTGTTCCTAAGCACAAGAAGGATGTGAAGTGCCTTCTGGAGAAAATGCATATCAAACAACCTTTGTTCTAACATGAAGTTGTAGTGCTGCTGACTGTGAGTTCAATGCTGGAGTAGAAACACACGTTTACACACGTAAAACAAGGTTATGTATCGATCTGTTGGTGAAAATGTTGTGACCAGAGGCTCGCAGGAATCTAATCCTGTATTTCCCTTAAGAACAATGGTTCAGTATTTGCTAGTTTGGGTTTCAAAGCAACTTTATAGAACATAACTATTGCAAATAACAAGAATTTCATATGCTCCTTCAGAACAGAGCTCTATGGTAGGTACTACCATTATTAGCTTTCAAAGATGACTGCCACATGAAAGAGATCCAACGTAGCAGATGAGAGAATACGCCTACCTTGTGCATTTATTTTAAGAAATAAATGAGATCTTTAATACACGTCAAGCACTTCCACAAATGGAACCAGTTATTATCACCCCAGCACTAAACAGATTAGAAGGTTAAAAATGTAGGATAGAGGTGGTGACACGTTGGGAGCGGTAATTGAAAAGAATTCCCACAGTACAGGCTCATGACTGGCAGTAGGAAGACTGGGAGAAGAACCACAAAAACTCAGTGTGTTTATACAATAGCTTTATTATAACAGCAAAATACCGGAAACCCCTGTTAAAGCACGGATGAAATCAATTCTGATATAGTTATCTGTAGGTACTAACATGGGAAAATGTCCTAGCAAAAAAGTAAGAGGCAAAATATGCACAGCCTGATCCTAAGAAAGGGTGTAGATATAAACATGTTCTATTTTTATATACACGCTTTACTAAATGTATAAAAAATATACATTATTCCTCTCTGTGATTACTTCTTCAAATAGCAGATTATGGGGGATTTTCATTTTCTAGGTTATACAGGTCTATAATAATAAATTTTTCATAACAAAAAAACTATAAATCTAAAACAATTAAAGACAAAATTGAGTCATAACTTCTGGCAAACTGATATTAAGGTTTCACAAACGTGCGTACATTTCGAAAACCTCAAACAATACCACAATTCTAATCAAAACAGAATCAGCCTCATCAATAAAGCACCAGCAAAACCACAATTTAGCACAACCACTTCTATCTGCAAAGTACTTACATGTACCTTATCTTATTTGATTCTCACTCCAACCCTATGATTTAAGTAAAGCAGGGATTTTGATTTCAATTTTACAGCTGAAGAAATGGAGGCAGAGAGGTCATATGACTTGCCCAAAGTCACACAGCTATCGGGTGGCAGAGCCAGGAACAATGCTGAAGCCATCCCAAGCCCAAGGCTTTTCTATGTCAATTTCTATGCCAACAAGCCTGTGATGGAAGGTTATCTCAGCCTGTTCCACATCTGGCTCTTTGTCACAGTCTCTGGAGAGTAGTGACTCTTTTCAAGGGAGCACATGATCCACAAAATTACACAGCCAGACAAGGAGCACAATGGAAGGACACCGTCACCGCAGGCAAGGGCAGTGATAGTGCTGCATGGCCCTGACCAGGCACATGCACAATCCTGGGACCAGAACTGCACTCACCATTAACAACTCTCTTGCACTGAAGCATCTTGAGGTCAATCAGCTCCTGCAGAGGAATCAGAGGGCATTTGTCAGTGCTGGTCATGTAGGTAATGGGTACAGGGGGAGGGACCTTCATCACAAACCTAATGGGGGTCACTTGGCCTGTCACCCTGCTACTAACAACAAATTATGGCTTTGGGGAAATGTAGTGCTGACCTCCTCACCTAAACATGGCAAGCAGGAGCCTGAGTGAGCTACCCTCAATCAGCTGCTCTTCCCAGGGCCCTTGGAGATGCTGGGGGCCTAGAAAGGGTGAGCCACTCAGGGAGCCAAAGACAAGACAACGGCCCAGATTATGGACACCTAGACACTCTCCTCACCTACTAATCTCAGCTCCAGTCGATCCCCTCAAAGAACCTCGCACCTCATCCTTATACAAACAGCAGACAATGAAGGGCTGCCAGGAAATATCCAAATGACAGAAGCAGGACCAGTGAATAAAAGCAGAGGGAGAAGATTTGAGTCTAAAACTCCTGTCCAACATGGGTCATACTGTGTGGAAACAAAAAGGGTGAGCTCTTTAGCTCTGGACATATTCAAACAGACTCGGGAAAGAAAGGACAAAGAGGTTTCTTCAAAATCAGTATCATGAAAATGAAAATGAATGACAAGCTGATGTCTCCTGAAGGATTGAGATTCTCTGCCTCTTGGTAGGAGACAACTGTTTTGCTTTGTTCAGCGATCATTTCAACAAATGTGTAAAATAAATCACAAGAGCCAGGCACCTGTCACACTTCCCAGAAACTTATGCCCAGGGGTTCTGGGGGTTGAGAAAAATACAGGAAGGAACTCTGTCCCCTGGTCCTCATCCCCATACTGACTACCCATGAGCCTCAGCAACTCTAGCCAGGTAGGCACAATAGCCTTTGCTCCCTCAGGGGAGCATGTAGGGCTAAAGTGGCCAAAGGGCACCTACAGCATCCGTGGGGCTCCCCCTAGCATACTCATCATCAAGGTTAGTACACACTGTTGGTGTTTCTGTGGCTCCCCACTCCATGTTGCAGTCAGGTCAACAAGTATCTAATGTCCACCAGGCCTGGCCAAACAAATCACCACTACCAAACAGTTATGGATAAACAGATGCCATTTAAGCCCCAAGAATCAATGTGGTGTCTCAAGGGATGGACAGAGCCCAACCAGACCCCTATCGCCAGTGATCTCAGTTGCAGGAGCAAGCAAAAACGCAAGGGGACAAGTGGGCGGCACTGAGTGGCCTGTACTCATAAAAAGAAGTTCTGCAAGGGCGCCTGGGTGGCTCAGTCTGTTGAGTGTCCGACTTTAGCTCAGGTTATGACCTCACGGTTTGTGAGTTTGAGCCCCGCATTGGGCTCTCTGCTGTCAACATGGAGCCCACTTTGGATCCTCTGCCCATCTCTCTCTCTCTGCCCTCCCCCACTCGTATTCTCTCTCTGTCTCTGTCTGTCTCTGTCTCTCTCTCAAAAAATAAATAAAACATTAAAAAGAAGCAGCAGCAGCAGCAGCAGCAGCAGCAGCAGCTCTGCAGCCAGGCTGGGCTTTGGCTGGAGAGGAGCTGGGTAAAGCAAGGGTGGCCCGTGCTGGGGCCCCAGCCCTGCCAGCAATAACTTGTCCTCCCCAGGATTCCCAAACCACCCTCTGCCGAGTCCACCTTTACTACTTCTTCATATGCCAGTTATAGATACACCTGTCATATATTTACCATTAGACTGTGAACCCCGCCGAGGAGGATCCTGTGTCCACACAAGAGTAGGCTTTGAGGACCCAGGCCAGGTAGCCTGAGTCCCAAAAGGAGGAGTTAAGGCAAAATGGTCCTTGAGATGTCTTGTTTTCTTTTCCATTGCCCCACCATACCAAAAGAGCTTTTGGGGCCTGGGTACTGTCTTCAAATCACCAACATCCAGCACGTTGCAAGTTCTCACTTAACATCTGCTGAAACCTCAAGACCTTACACAGACCTTACACAAGATCTTACACAAAACCTTTCTCAACTGCTTAAGTGGAGAAATTCATTTAAATTGTCACCAATAAAACCACAAGTGTGTCCGCTTACTCACGTACCCTCAACACCACTGTTCATTTTAGTTAGTTCTATGGGTATAAAATGGAACCTCATAGTTTTGTTTTGTTTTTCACTGTATTTCCTTAATTAGTGAAAACAAACATTGTTTTTCCAAGTGGGACAGTTTATCATCTGTGAATCTTTGTAGAAAACTGCCTTTTACATCTATACAAGTTGCAGGAAAAAGTCTATTCTTTGTCAAATTTCATATTGAGTTTTTCTGTCTCTATTATCACAAATACTTTTCCTATATCATTACCACTCCTCAATTTTTTTTTTACCTACACCCCATTTTTTTCTATTTTTAATTGACATAGTTGACATCATTTTTTTTTTTAAGATTTTATTTTTTAGTAATCTCTACACCCAACATGGGGCTTGAACTCACAACCCTGAGATCACCAGCTGTATGTTCTCCCTGCTCAACCAGCCAGGCACCTCAGCTGACATATAATATTACTTTCAGGTCTATAACATAGTGATTCAACAATTCTATATGTTATGAAATGCTCACTACAAGAAGTGTAGTTAGCATGTGTCACTACACAAAGTTATTACAATATTATTGACTCTCTTCCCTATGCTGTACTTTTCTTTTTGTTTTTTCCTTTTAGGGAACTATGCTATACTTTTCAACCCTGTAACTTTATAACGAAAAGTCTGTACCTCTCAATCCCCTTCACCTATTTCACACATCCCCCCTACCTCCTCTCCTCTGGCAACTACCAGTTTGTTCTCTGTATTTATGAGTTTCTTTCTCTTTTCTCTGTTGCTTTTTGTTTATTTGCTTTGTTTTTTAGAGTCCACACACAGTGAGATCACACAGTATTTTTCTTTCTCTGTCTGACTTATTTCACTTAGTATAATACTCTCTAGCTCCATCCATGTCGTCACAAAACTCAATTTCTATCAGACATAACATTCTATTTTTATAGAAGAGACCACCCTAACTTTGCCATGAACAGTGCCTTCTCATTGCTAAATATATCTCTATCGTATGGTTAAGAATATAATTTTAATTGTTTTTTCTTTTTAAAACTAATTTAGCTTTTTAATTTATCTGAAAATTAAGGCCATTTATAAGTCACTTTTTCCTCACATGGCTATCCAATGTTCTGAACATTTAATTTAATTTAATTTAATTTAATTTTAATTTTAATTAAAAAAAAAATTTTTTTTTAACATTTATTTATTTTTGAGACCGAGAGAGACAGAGCATGAACAGGGGAGGGGCAGAGAGAGAGGGAGACACAGAATCTGAAACAGGCTCCAGGCTCTGAGCTGTCAGCACAGAGCCCGACGCAGGGCTCGAACTCACGGACCATGAGATCATGACCTGAGCCGAAGTCGGACGCTTAACCGACCGAGCCACCCAAGCGCCCCAATTTTAATTTTTTTAAAGTAAGCTTCACACCCAACATGGGGCTTGAACTCACAACACTGAGATCAGGAGTCAAGTGCTCTTCCAATTGAGCTAGCCAGAAGCCCCACAACACTTAATTTAAAAAAAATTTTTTTTAACATTTATTTATTATTGAGAGACAGAGAAGAGACAGAGCATGAGCATGGGAGGGGTAGAGAGAGAAGGAGACACAGAATCCGAAGCAGGCTCCAGGCTCTGAGCTATTAGCACAGAGTCCGACATGGGGCTTGAACTCACAAACTGCAAGATCATGACCTGAGCTGAAGTTGGACACTTAACCGACTGAGCCACCCAGGTACCTGATCACAACATTTATTTTTAAAATGCCTTATCAGGTGGGAATGCAAGCTGGTGCAGCCACAATGGAAAACAGTATGGAGGTTCCTCCAAAAACTAAAAATAGAACTACCCTACAACCCAGCAATTGCACTACTAGGCATTTATCCAAGGGATACAGGAGTGCTGTTTCGAAAGGACACATGCACCCCAATGTTTATAACAGCAGTATCCACAATAGCCAAAGTATGGAAAGAGCCCAAATGTCCATCGATGGATGAATGGATAAAGAAGATGTGGTGTATATATATACAATGGAGTATTACTCGACAATCAAAAAGAATGAAATATTGCCATTTGCAACTACGTGGATGGAACTGGAGTGTATTATGCTAAGTGAAATCAGTCAGTCAGAGAAAGACAAAAATCATATGACTTCACTCACATGAGGACTTTAAGAGACAAAACAGATGAACATAAGGGAAGGGAAACAAAAATAATATAAAAACAGGGAGGGAGCCAAACATAAGAGACTCAAATATGTAGAACAAACTGAGGGTTACGGGAGGGGTTGTGGGAGGGGAGATGGGCTAAATGGGAAAGGGGCACTAAGGAATCTACTCCTGAAATCATTGTTGCACTATATGCTAACGAATTTGGATGTAAATTTAAAAAAATAAAAAATTAAATTTAAAAAAAAGTTAGCATACTAAAAAAATAAAAATAAAATAAAATAAAATAAAATAAAATAAAATAAAATAAAATGCCTTATCAGGGGCATCTGAGAGGCTCAGTCAGTTAAGCACCTGACTCTTGATTTTGGCTCAGGTCATGATCTCACAGTTTGTGAGATTGAGCCCCACGTCAGGCTCCATGCTGACAGCAGGGAACCTGCTTGAAAATTTCTCTTTCTCTCTCTCTCTTGCCCCCGCCCCTGTTCACACATACTCTCTCTCTCAAATAAATGAAATGAAATGAAATGAAATGAAATGAAATGAAATGAAATGAAATAAAATAAAATAAAATAAAATAAAATGCCCTATCATTCATGTATGGGCTTATTCTTCTTTGTCTGCCACATGTTATGCTCCTGTGTCTAAAATATGCCCTGCACCTTCATCTCCTCCATTCTACTGGGCTTGCTTTCTGTATGAGCTGGTCATAAAGTTTATCACCAGTGTGTCTCTTGGGGCACCTGGGTGGCTCAGTCAATTGAATGTCCATCTTGATCTTGGCTCAGGTTGTGATCTCATGGTTCCTGGGATCATGCCCAAAGTCAGGCTCTGTGCTGATGGTGTGGAGACTGCTTGGGACTCTCTCTCTCCCTCTCTTTCTGCACCTCCCCTAGTCAGATGCATGCACACGAGCTCTCACTCTCTCTCTCTCAAAATAAATAAGAAACTTAAAAAAAAATCCAAATGTCAATCAATTGATGAACGGATAACTGAATTGTGGTGGACACATACAATCATTAGTCAGCCACTAAAAGGAATGAAGCACTGATACATGCGATGACACGGATGAACCTTAAGAACATTATGCTACAGGAAAGAAACCAGGCATAAAAGACCACATATGGTATGATTCCATCTATATGAAATGTTTAAAACAGGCAAATCCATAGAGACAGAAAGTAGAATAGTTTCCAGAGATTGGGAGAGACGGAAACTGGGGAGGGATTGCTAACGGATAAGAGATTTCTTTCTTTTTTTTGGTTAAGGTTTCTTTTTGGTGTGATGAAAATGTTCAACAATTGACTGTAGTGATGGATGCACAATTCTGTACGTATACATATCTGCATACAACCATATCTCAATAAAGATGTTAAAAAATGCTTAGAGGAACAAAGTTGGGTCAACTGACAAAATTAGAACATGGAAGGTAGATTTTAAAAAAGTATTGTACCAATGTTAAACTTGCTGAAGATGATGCCTATGTCATAACAGTACAGAAAAAAAAGACTTTATTTTTAGAAAAAATATATACATTATATATAATATATATATATATTAGATACAGCACAATTTATAAAACAAATCAAGCAAAAATGTTGACCATAGGTCAATCTGGGCAAAAGGTATATGGATACTGTCTATTCCTGCAACTTTCCTATAATTTTCCCTTTTTTTTAATTTTTTTTTAAAATATTTTCTATTTTTGAGAGAGAGAGACAAGCGCGAGTCAGGGAGGGGCAGAAAGAGAGGGAGACATAGAATCTGAACCAGGCTCCAGGCTCTGAGCTGTCAGCACAGAGCCCAACATGGGGCTCAAACCCACAAACCATGAGATCATGACCTGAGCTGAAGTTGGACGATTAACTGACTGAGCCACTCAGGAGTCCCTAATTTTTTCCCTTTCTAAAAATTTTATTTTTTAAATCCTTTTTATTTTTTTTTAAGTTTATTTATTTACTTTGAGAGAGAGAAAGAGAGAGAGAAAGCAAGTGGGGGAGGGGCAGAGACAGGGAGAGAGAGAGAATCCCAAGCAGGCTCCTGACCCTGTCAGTGCCACCTAGGTGCCCCTAAAAATTTTATTTAAAAAAATTTTTATTTTTTATTGAAGTATAGACATACAACAAATTATCTATAAATCTGAATACTTTTTTAAGTTTTAAAAAATTATCTATTCTGGGCAGAGGACTTGAATGAAAATTTCTCCATGGGTTCCTGGGTGGCTCAGTCAATTAAGCAACAGACTCTTGGTTTTGGCTCAGGTCATAATCTCACCATTTATGAGTTCGAGCCCACGTCAGGCTCTGCACTACTGGTCTGGAGCCTGCTTAAGATTCTCTCTCTCTCTCTCTCTCTCTCTCTCTCTATCTATCTCATTCTGTATCAAAACAAATAAACTTAGAAAGAAAAATTTCTCCAAAGGTGATACACCAATGACCAACAAGCACATGAAAACATACTCCACATCACTCATCATCAGAGAAATACAAATTAACACCACAATGAACTATCACTTTTCACCCATTAGGATGGCTACTATTTAAAATAAAAATAAAAATAAAAATAAAAATAAAAATAAAAAAGAAGAAGAAGAAAGAAAAGAAAAGAAAAGAAAAGACACCAAAGGGGCCCAAGGGATAGCTCAGTTGGTTAAGTATCTGACTCTTGATTTCAGCTCACGTCATGATGTCACCATTTGTGAGATCGAGTCCCCCATCAGGCTCTGCGCTGACATTGTGGAGCCTGCTTGGGATCCTCTCTCTCTCCTTCTCTCTCACCCCTCCCCTGTGCACTCTCTCTCTCTCTCTCTCCCCCAAAATAATAAATAAACTTTAAAAAATAAAAATATAAAAGTAAAAATAAATTAAAAAAAAAGAAAAGAACAAATGTTAGCAAGGATGGGCAGGAATTGTGCACTGTTGGTGGAACTGCAAGATGGTGCCTCTGCTAGGGAAAACAGTACAGAGTTTCCTCAAAAAATTAAAAATAGAACTACCACCTGATCTAGCAATCCCACTTCTGGCTATATATATCCCAGAATTGAAAGCAAGATCTCAAAGATTTGCATATCTACGTTCACAGCAGCACTATTCAAAATAACCAAGAGGCGGAAGCATCCAAATGCCCATCAACAAAATGTGGCATATATATACAATGGGATATTATTCAGCCTAAAAATAGAAGGAAATCCTGTCACATTCTACAACATGGATGAACCTTGAGGAAGTTATCCTAAGTGAAGTAAGCCAGTCACAAAAAGACAAAAATCGCATGCTTCTACTTACAGGAGGTAGCTAAAGTAGTCAAATTCATAGAAACAGAAAACAGAATAGTGGTAACCAGGAGCTGGAGAGATGAGGTAAGGGGGATTCGTTTTATGGGTATAGAGTTTCAGTTGTGCAAGATGAAAAGGTTCTAGAGATCTGTTTCACAACTTAACCCTACTGAACTGCACACTCAAAAAAATGGTTAAGATGATAAATTTAATGTTATGTTTTTTTTAACACAATAAAAAATTTTTTTTAAGTACCCATTCTGGCCATCGGGGCCTCTTAAGAACACTGCCTCGTCCCTTTTAATCTTGCTTATTAAAAGTTTTAAATCTAACAGGTAGGTGTCCTCTCACAGTCCGGGCAACTAGAGACCCCTTGTTTTTATAAAAAGGAATAGATACAGGCCATTTGAGGAACTCCTAGAAAACCCCTATCAATGTGGCAGACCTTAGCAGGGATTCAGACTACTCCTCCCTTGACTTTGGCTAAGCTAGTTCATCCTTTCTTCACCTCCAGCTGCTGAAGGCTCTGAAGGGCTTTTAAGGAGGTGCCTGCATGCCTGGTATGCCCTAGATCCTATACTCTGGTTCTGGGAAGTGGGTGGGGTGGTTTAACTAATCCACAGATGGGCCACCTCATGTGAACCCAGGAAGATCATCCTGCAGAGAAATGCCAGCCTGCACAGACAGCCTGCAGAGAAATGCCAGATCCACCAGGGGGCACCAGGCACCATACTACGCCACACCACACCACATCCAGTACTCAGCCTAGTCCCTAGCCACCTACCCATGCCAAGCAAGGGTCTCTGGCCAGCTTGCTTCTGCTCTCCATAGGGTATAGGCCTGGATGGAAGGCCTAGATGTCCTCTTCCAGAGGCCTCTCTGTTTGTTCATAAGCCATATTGACTCTCCCAGAGTAAGCGTCTATCAAACATGCCAAGGGGGCATCACAACCAACAAAACAAGTTAAGTTCTCTGGGATTTGGTCTTTTGATACCTGTTCCTCAGGCTCTGAGACCACGAGTCCTCACAATCCCTCACAGTCCATGAGTCCTCACAGTCCTTCCTTCCTCCCAATCCCTTTCTAAATCCAAGAGGTTTTTCTGGAGGGCAGGAGGGTGCAGGCCAGGACAGGCTATATCTAACCCATGGCTGACCACTTGGGGGCCTGAGTGTGGGCTCAAAGGATGAGTGACAAGATTAATAATGCTCAGTGCACTACCACATTTCCCTGGGACTGGCCCCTGGACACAGGTTCCTCCCTGCCCTAGGCACATTCTAGCAGCCTGCCCTCAGCACATTCTGGCAGCCTGGAAGGCTTATGGATGCCCAGCTCTCATTTCTTGGAACTCCTTGCCTTTATTTCAACAAACTGCTTAGAAGTCGGGTCCTAAGCCTGTGATCCTGAACACGGGAACCTCCTTTTCTGACTCCCACATTTGGACAACACATACTCCCTCCCTCCCATTTCACCTTGCTAGCACCCTAGATGGCTCTGCCCCTGCTGTGCTATAGACACTGGCTGCCAATCCCCAGCCATGGGCATCCCTGCCAAGCTTTGCAGATCTCCTTCCCATAAAGCTAAAAATCAGTATGACTATACACACCTAGCTGCTAGGCAAACACCCAGCCCATTCTCCACAGGAACAAGACCAAAACGCCCTCACTTTCTTTCCTCGGTCCTCACCCCACTTCCGCCACCCTCACTGCCAAGATGTGGGACTGGCTTCCCACATCTTGTAAAACAAGTCTCTCAGGAAAAAACCCTTGGCTTTCCTGCCTTCTATGGTCCTGCCACTCTTCTCCTTGCGCTATCTTGGAGCTAAGCCCCACCACCTCATCTAGAATCTATCCCTCCAAGACCAGGCCCTACCTACTCCCCACTGATCTGCCAAATCTTCAGGTCCCTCCTCACTGCTAAGTGCTTCCTCTTATGTTGCAAACATGCAAGTCACCCAAACACAATTCCCTTCAGGGGTGCCTGGGTGGATCAGGAGTTAAGCATCCCATTCTTGACTTGGGCTCAGGTCATAATCAAGCCCCATGTGGGGCTTGACGTGGGGTCCCACACTGGGCATGGAGCCTAAGATTTTCTCTCTCCCAAAAAACAAAAAAAAAAAACGGGGCGGGGGGTGAGCCTGGGTAGCTCAGTCGGTTAAGCATCCGACTTTGGCTCAGGTCATGATCTTGTGGTCTGTGAGTTCAAGCCCCGTGTCGGACTCTGTGCTGACAGCTCAGAGCCTGGAGCCTGCTTCGGATTCTGTGTCTCCCTCTCTCACTGTCCCTCCCCCATTCATTCTCAATCTCTCCCTCTCTCAAAAATAAACATTAAAAAAAAAAAAAAGATTTTCTCTCTCCCTCTGCCCCTCCCCCACTTGCATGCTAGCTCGTGCTCTCTCAAAAAGAAACAAAAAACAAAAAATACCCAATTCCCTTCATCCAGCTTCCTTTGCCTCCACTACCTACATGTACTCTTTTCCTCCCCTCACCTCCTGAATTCCTAAGGGGTAGTGAGCAGCTCTGCTTCTACTTCCCCATTTGCTGCTCACTCCACAATCCATTGCCCTGTCAGATGTATCTCGGTGCACTTTGGATTTTCAAATCAAACACATTTTTGGTCTTTTTGCAATTGGACTTCTATGCATCATCTGTCACACCTGACAAACTTGACTTTTGCCTTCCCTGACACGTTCTTCTTAATTTGCCTATTTCTCTCACTCTTTTACTTTACTTTTCTTTTTTTTTTTTTAATTTTAAGTAGGTTCCATGCCCAACATGGGGCTCGAACTCACAACCCCAAGATCAAGAGTTATATGCTGTACTGACTGAGCCAGCCAGGCGCCCCGCTCTTACTTTTCTATCATAAATTACTAGCCTGAGTATCCAAAATCTGTAAGAGCTCACCAAACTCCACACCCGAAAAACAAATAACCCAGTGAAGAAATGGGCAGAAAACATGAATAGACACTTCTCTAAAGAAGACATCCGGATGGCCAACAGGCACATGAAAAGATGCTCAACGTCGCTCCTTATCAGGGAAATACAAATCAAAACCACACTCAGATATCACCTCACGCCAGTCAGAGTGGCCAAAATGAACAAATCATGAGACTATAGATGCTGGAGAGGATGTGGAGAAACGGGAACCCTCTTGCACTGTTGGTGGGAATGCAAATTGGTGCAGCCGCTCTGGAAAGCAGTGTGGAGGTTCCTCAGAAAATTAAAAACAGACCTACCCTATGACCCAGCAATAGCACTGCTAGGAATTTATCCAAGGGATACAGGAGTACTGATGCATAGGGGCACTTGGACCCCAATGTTTATAGCAGCACTCTCAACAATAGCCAAATGATGGAAAGAGCCTAAATGTCCATCAACTGATGAATGGATAAAGAAATCGTGGTTTATATACACAATGGAATACTACGTGGCAATGAGAAAGAATGGAATCTGGCCATTTGTAGCAACGTGGATGGAACTGGAGAGTGTGATGCTAAGTGAAATAAGCCATACAGAGAAAGACAGATACCATATGGTTTCACTCTTACGTGGATCCTGAGAAACTTAACAGAAACCCATGGGGGAGGGGAAGGAAAAAAAAAAAAAAAGAGGTTAGAGTGGGAGAGAGCCAAAGCATAAGAGACTGTTGAAAACTGAGAGCAAACTGAGGGTTGATGGTTGATGGGGGGTGGGAGGGAGGGGAGGGTGGGTGATGGGTATTGAGGAGGGCACCTTTTGGGATGAGCACTGGGTGTTGTATGGAAACCAATTTGACAATAAATTTCATATATTGAAAAAAATAAAAAAATAAAAAAATAAAACAATTTAAAAAAATAAATAAATAAATAAATTACTAGCCTGTCCCTCCCACACACAACATCCAATACATTAGGGTGTACTCTTTCCAAATCCCCTCTTAGGCCCTTCCTTCTCTCTATACCAGTGGCTTTCTTTTCAATGAAAATTTTTTTTTATTTTGAGATAATTAGAGGCTCACATGCAGTTGTAAGAGTGTGAGCTCCCACGTACTGTTTGCCCAACTTCCCCAATGGTAATATCTTACAAAAGTACAGTATAATGTCACAACCAGGATACTGACATTGATACAGTTAAGACACAGAACAGCTCCATCCCCACCGGGATTCCTTGTGTTGCCCTTTTGTAGCCACAGTCCCCATCCCACCACCAGCGGGACAAAAATATCAGAAGCATTTGAGCAGCTTCTTCTTTAACTTCTCACACATACTAGGGGGACATATCAGGACTGGGGACTGGAGGGAAGCTCTCCAGATAATTCTGTTAGATATCCAGCTGAGAAACACCGCTCACACCTCCACACTATCCAATATCAGCTACTCCTACAATGCTGTTTTTCCTAGAAAATGCTTTTTATTTATTTTTTAAAATGTACATATTTTGAGAGAGAGAGAGAAAGAGAGAGAGTGCACATAAGTGGGGGGAGGGGCAGAGAGAGGGGAAGAGAAAGAGAGAGAGGGGGAGAGAGAGAGAATCCCAAGCAGACTCTGCACTGTCAGCAGGGAGCCTGATGTGGGGCTCACACCCACAAACTGGGAGATTTTGACCTGACTCCGAAAATAGGAGTCAGACACTTAACTGACTGAGCCACCCAGGCGCCCCTAGAAAATACTTTTGAAACCTTGGTCTGAAGTCATACTATTCTCCAGAGCAGCCAGGACATAGGCAACCTACCAGTTACTGCCACCAGAAAACCCTACGGCTCCCAAAACCAACCCCATACAGCTTCCTTCTCTTCCTAACCTTGAGTTCATTCATTCATGCACTGAATGTATATTAATTCCTACAGGGGCCAGGGCTGTGACCTGATACAACACTCATCTATCCACCTGGCCCAGGCGTTCCGCAATGCCTCCTTGCTGCCCAGGCTCCTGGCCCTCAACAGGGCTTAGAGAACTCCTAAGAGTCATACATGTTTATCTCCCACTGCCTTCAGCAAGCACCTGTGATGTGAGTGCCCATTCTGCCTCCCACCAACTCCTGATTACTCCCACCTACAGAGAAGGAGGTTGCACTGGTGAGGAAAAAAAAAAAAAAAGAAAAGAAAAAGCTCTCCAGGAAAATCAGGAGCCCCTTACCTCACAGTATACAATGTCTGCTCCATAGTCCAGGGCCAGCAGCCGCATTGGGAGAGTGCCTACCCGAACCATAGGGGCTAAGATAAGTTTGTTGTGGTAGCACAGCGACAGGCTGTGTTCAATCATTCCTCCTCTGCTACTGCCTGCAGAAAGGGAAAACAAGAGTCAGAAATCCAAACAAAGAAATATCTTCTGGGGCGCCTGGGTGGCTCAGTCTGTTAAGCATCCTACTCTTGATTTTGGTTCAGGTCATGATCTCTTGGTTCATAAGCTTGAGCCCAGCGTTGGGCTCTGTGCTGACAGTGAGGAGCCTGCTTGGGGTCTCTCTCTCTCCCTCTCTCTCTCTCTCTCTCTCAAAAATAAATAAACATTAAAAAAAAAAAAAGGGAAAAAAAAAATCTCTTCTGTTACCCAGGGCAGGCTTTTCCTCTTCTTCCCAACACACAGGACTTTGTTTTCCTTTTCTCTGATCATAAAAATAATGCTTCCTTATTTATTCATCTAAAGAATATGTATTGGGGCACCTGGGTGGCTCAATCGGTTAAGCCTCTGACTTCAGCTCAGGTCACAATCTCATGGTTCATGAGTTTGAGCCCCACATTGGGTTCTGTAGCACAGGCCCTGCTTCAAATCCTGTCTCCCTCTCTCTCTGCCCCTCCCCCATTCACTCTCTCTCTCAAAAATAAAAATAAACATTAAATAAATAAATAAATAAATAAATAAAATTTATTAAGTGCCTAGTCTTGCCAGTCACTGTCCTAGTCTGATACATGGACACAAAATTGCTGCTCTGGTAGAGCTTTCAATCTAGCAGGGGAACAAAGGCAGAAAACAATACATAACAAACTATACAGTATGTTGGAAAAGTGGTAATGCTACAGATTAAAAAAGCAGGGAGAAAGGAAATTGAAAACACTGGGGATCTGAGTGACACATAATGCTGTATCAGTTCAAGGTGTACAACAAAGTGATTTGATATACATATATACTACAAAACGATTACCACAATAAGTTACGTCCATCATCTCACACACTAATTTTTTTCTTGTGATGAGAACTTTTAACATCTACTCTCAACAACTTTCAAATACACAAAATTATCAACTATAGTCACTATGTTATACATTACACCCCTAGAACGTATTTATCTTCTCACTGCAAGTTAACACCTTTTGACCACCTTTACCCATTTACCCCACACCCCAGCAGGAAAAATGTAAATAATTGGTATATCAATGGTATATTTTATATGAAAATATTTACATTAAAATATGAAAATATTTATATTAAAATATAAAATTTTAAATAGGTAAACCAGGGCACCTGGGTAGCTCAGTTGGTTTAGCGCCCAACTCTTGATTTCGGCTCAGGTCATGATCTCATGGTTCATGAGATGAAGCCCCAAGTCGGGCTCTGTGCTGACTGCACACAGTGTGCTTGGGATTTTGTCTCTCTCTGTCTCTCTACTCCTCCCTCACTTATGCTCTTGCTCTCTCTCTCTCTCTCTCTCCCTTTCTCTCAAAATAAATAAATAAATAAACAAACAAAAAAAAGCTCAAAATGAAATAAATAGGGAAAACAAGATAGACTTCAATGGGAAGATAACATTTGAGCTAAGATATGAGTTAGCCAAGTTGATATCTAGTAGAAGAATACACAGAAGAAACAGCCAGTGCAAAGGCCCTCGGGCAGGAGCTTGCCTGGTATGTTAGAAAAACATCAAGGAGACCAACATGGTTGGGACACAGAGAGGAGAAGAGAAACTAATGTTTCTCATTACACGATGTTTCTCAGATACACGATGTCACAGCAGTAAACAGGTAGGGTCAGATCCCATATGGCCTTTGTTAGCTCTTCATGAAATAGAAGTCAGCAAAGGGTTTCAAGTAGAGGAGTAGCATGACTGAACATGTTTTCTCATGATCACAGTGATTGCTATAAAAAGAACAGTCTGTTAGGGGCCAGAGTAAACACAGGGAGACCAGGTACAAGGCTCTTTAGTAACCAACATAAGAGATGAGATAATAGTCGCTCAGGCCAGGTGGTGAGAAGTGGTCATATACCAAAACTACTTTGAAGGTAGAGCCAACAGGCATAAAAAGAAGAAAATCAAAATCCCATATCCCAGAGAGAACTGTTCATATTAATTTATTTATTCTAAGCAAATATGGACCCCTCCAAAAAGTCATAAAGCTGGCTAATCAATGCTGTGTTCTGCTCCATTACTAATACTGTCTCCATTTTCTTTTTACTATTCAGCCCATTCTGGTTGGTCCCCACCTCCACCGTTCTATCAAAACTGCTCTAATTAAAGTCACCAATTACCTGGAAGTTGAGCAATCAACCAGACACTTACTTATGACATGGTTGAAACTCCCCTCGTCCTTGATCTCTCTCCTCCCTGGGCTTCTCTGACCCCACACTTTCCTGGTTTTTCTCCCACCAGTCTGCCCTGCTTTTCAGTCTTCTTTGCTGGTTTCACTTCCTCTACTTACCTGTTGAGGTTCTTCCTTAGTCTTGAGTCCTCTTTCCTTCTAATTCCACACATCCTCCCTTGAAAGTTTATTTACTCCCATGGCTTAAAATGTTGATAAAATGCTGGTGATCTCATACCAACTGCTCAAAACACGTCCCTACCCGGCTATCTTAAGGGCATCTTATACCAAACATGCACAAAACAAGATCTTTATCTGCCCTCCTAAGCCACCTCCTCTGTCTTCATCAATTCGTTCAACAGAAATTTATCGAGCCCCTCTGATATGCCAAGCACTGGCTGGCACTAGAAATAAAATGATGAGGAGAAGGAGGTACAGTAGAAGAGAGGGTTATAGAAAGGGAACTTAGAAATACGTGTGAAATTATAATCATGTACAGTGCTATGTGAAGGACATGAGGATTTAGGAATTTGTGTCAGAAGGAAAGGGAT
This sequence comes from Panthera uncia, assembly GCF_023721935.1. Classification (NCBI taxonomy): domain Eukaryota; kingdom Metazoa; phylum Chordata; class Mammalia; order Carnivora; family Felidae; genus Panthera; species Panthera uncia. The sequence continues at coordinate 7,864,880 of NW_026057589.1, read as the reverse complement.
GGATGGGGTTGAGGAAGGCTTCCCTTAAGAAATAGTTTCTGATTCGAGATCTCAAGGGAGAGAATTAATCAGGCGAATACACGGAGAGAAAATGTTTCCCATTTCAGCAATTAGCACCTCCATTCACCCAATTACTCATCATTAATCCACATTCTCCACATTCAATCTGTCACTAACTCCTGTGAAACAACCTTCAAAATATAACTCTAATCCATCTGCTTTGCTCCAGTGCTATCCATCTCCAGTGCTACCACTGTGCACAAAGCCAGCCTCCTAATGGGTCTCCCAAATCTAATCTTACCTCCTCCTATCCTCTTTGTGATACTGCGTGGCATTTGAAAAAGGCAACTCTGATAATACCGCTCCCCTGTTTATACCCTTCAATGGCTTCCCACTAAGTTTAGGATAACTGCCAAACCCTTCTGCTGGCCCAAGAAGCCCTGCATGACCTGTCCCTGCCCACGTCTCCAGCTCACCTTGAGCCTTTCTCCCACTCACTCTCCTTGCTCTGGCCACAATGACCTTTGGAAGTCTCCCACACCAAGACCTCTGCTGCCCTGGGGCCCATGTACCCGCAGTCCTCTGTCTGGAACACTCTCCCCGACTCAATCACACACACTCCCACTAAGATCCTCTTGACTTTGAATGTCCCCTTTTTGGAGACATTTCCCTACCAGACAACCGTACTTCAGGTCCCTGGTCACATGCTCTCACAACACTCTGTGCTTCCCGATAGCTCAGTAACAATCCATGTGTTCACACTTATTTGTGTGGTCTCTTCTTTAACCCTTAGCTGGTCCTCTAGATCACCAGCACAACAAGTTCCATAAAGACAGGAGCGTGGCTGTCTAGTTTACTGCCAGGCTTTAGCACGGAGCCCAGCACTTGACCCTTAGCAGCTGCTTTGTAAGGAAGGTGTGACTGAACACCCACCTCTCTGGTGGCTGAGGACACCCTCCTGCAGCATGGTTGATCCAGGAACTCCCTCTGGCACCAGGCCAGCAGTGCCTGACAGGGCCTGCCTCCACGAAGGCTCCTCTCAGAGAAGCTAGGCAGCCCTACCCTTTCCCAGCTACTGGCACAACCATTCACCGGGCCCTGAGATCACACCCAGATCACCATTTTAGCACAAACAGAAACAATCTCTCTACCATTCTTTCAAGGAAGGGCTGGTCTTCTCTATGACAGTTTTGATTGCCTTCTCAGACTATAACCTTAACTTCAGTCGCATGGATACAAAATTCCATTAGTTATAATGCCTTCAGATTGAAGATAACAGTATTCAGGAAAAGCAATGAATGGAAAAAACTTTACCAGTCCCATCCATGTAAATTTTCCTGTAGACTACGACCTTGCTTAAAAAGCAATTTCTTTAAAATACAAATTTAGGGGCGCCTGGGTGGCTCAGTCGGTTAAGCGTCTGACTTCGGCTCAGGTCATGATCTCACAGTCCGTGGGTTTGAGCCCCGCGTCGGGCTCTGTGCTGACAGCTCAGAGCCTGGAGCCTGTTTCAGATTCTGTGTCTCCCTCTCTCTGTGACCCTCCCCCGTTCATGCTCTGTCTCTCTCTGTCTCAAAAATAAATAAACGTTAAAAAAAAAAAAAAACTTAAAATACAAATTTAGAGTTAAAATGACAATTAGGATTAAATACTTAGAGAATTATCCTATTTCCCACTCAAACCTGTGTAGATAAGAAAAAAATTGAAGCAATCTATTATATTTGTAAGACAAAGAGGTGATATAGCATATCACCATTAAGATTCTGATCTCTGGAATCAGACAGACCTGCAGTGGAATCCCAACTATGCCCCAGGCAGATGAATTAACCTAGTGGAGGCTCAGCCTCTCTCTCTAGAATGAATTAACCTAGTAGAGGCTCAGCTTCTCTCTTTAGAATGAGGCTCCAGCAGAATCTATGTCAGGTGAGACGCTGTGAAGAGTCAATTCTAGGACACACAATAGTTCTCAACACAGAGTAAGGGTTAAATGTTTTGTTTTTTATGTTTATTCATTTTTGAAAGACAGAGAGAGACAGAGCACAAGCAGGGGTGGGGCTGAGAGAGAGTGGGACACAGAATCTGAATGAAGCAGGCTCCAGGCTCCGAGCTGTCAGCACAGAGCCCGACGCAGGGCTCCATCTCACGAACCTTGAGATCATGACCTGAGCCGAAGTCAGATGCTCAACCAACTGAGCCACCCAGGCGCCCCTGTAAGGGTTAAATGTTAACTGCTCTCATTATTGGGCTTTTTACACTTGCAACACATTCTATGATTACATCAACAAACATCTACCAGTTCTTCTAGGATCAAGGCACTGTGTGGGGTGTTGAAGGTAAAGAAATGGAAGGAACTAAGCTCTTGACTTCAAGGAGCTTCTCGGTTCTGCCACTGCCACCTATCAAGTGAATGATGGCAACAGCCTGCAAACCAGTCTCTGCTTCCAGGCTCATTATGTTCAATTTATGTTCTTTCCAGCAGTCAGAGGAGTCTTTCAAAACACAAATCAGGACAAGATATTCCATTCTCCAAATGGAATTCTTGCCCTTAGAATTAAGTTGCAGCTCCTTAATATTGCAAACAAGTCCTCCCCCTGCCTTCCTCAGAAGCACTATCTTTCATCACTTGCCTCCTGCCCTCTTACCTCCCCCATGCTAAGCTTCAGCTATTCTCAAGTATTTCTAGTTCCCAAATTGTCCTGCTCTCTCTCTCTCTGAACAAGTTGCCCCTACATAGAACACACATTCCTATTCCCCCACCTGGCTGACTTCCAGTAGCCTTTCAGAACCTCAGTACAGATGTCACCTGCTCCAGAAAGCCTTCCCTGACACTTACCTTCCAGAGTAAGGGCACCTCCTCTTAGCTCATGTCTTAGCATTAAGTACACTCTTGTAATTCCAAGAGCAACTAACTATCAATCTGCCTCCCACATCACAAGGTGAAGGCAAGCACTGCACCTTGCTCATCACCAGGTCCTGTCACAGAGCACACAGTCTGGCATAATGTAGGTGTTTAGAGTTTGTTGTAAAAAGAAGTTAACAAGTCAAGTGGCAACGAGAATTTATGGTTCATGCTTCAGCCACAGAAGAGCTCTATCAAAGACAAATGTGCTCTATCACAGAGCATTTAAAGTGCCTCATCACAACCCCTATCAAAATAACACCAGCATTCTTCACAGAGCTAGAACAAACACTCCTAAAATTTGTATGGAACCAGAAAAGACCCCGAATAGCCAAAGCAATCTTGAAAACCAAAGCTGGAGGCATCACAGTCCCAGACTTCAAGCTGCATTACAAAGCTGTAATCATCAAGACAATATGGTACTGGCACAAGAACAGACACTCAGATCAGTGGAACAGAATAGAGAACCCAGATATGGACCCACAAACATATGGCCAACTAATCTTTGATAAAGCAGGAAAGAGCATCCAATGAAATAAAGACAGTCTTTTCAGCAAGTGGTGTTGGGAAAACTGGACAGCGACATGCAGAAAAATGAACCTGGACCACTTTCTTATACCATACACAAAAATAAACTCAAAATGGATGAAAAACCTAAATGTAAGACAGAAAGCCATCAAAATCTTAGAGGAGAGGGGCACCTGAGTGGCTCAGTTAAGCGTCTGACTTCAGCTCAGGTCTTGATCTCGCAGTTTGCGAGTTCGAGCCCCGTGTCAAGTTCTGTGCTGACAGCTCAGAGCCTGGAGCCTGCTTCAGATTCTGTGTCTCCTTCTCTCTCTGCCCCTCCCCCACTCATGCTCGCTCGCTCTCTCTCTCTCTCTCTCTCTCTCTCAAATATAAATAAACATTAAAAAAAATTTTTTTTAAATCTTAGAGGAGAAAGCAGGCAAAAACTTCTTTGACCTTGGCCACAGCAACTTCTTACTCAACACGTCTCTGGAGGCAAGGGAAACAAAAGCAAAAATGAACTTTGGGACCTCATCAAGATAAAAAGCTTCTGCACAGCAAAGGAAGCAATCAGAAAAACTAAAAGGTAACCGATGGAATGGGAGAAGATGTTTGCAAATGACATATCAAATAACATACCAGCTAAAGGGTTAGTATCCAAAATCTATAAAGAACTTATCAAACTCAACACCCAAGAAACAAATAACCCAGTGAAGAAATGGGAAAAAGACATGAATAGACACTAATCCAAAGAAGACATCCAGATGGCCAATCGACACATGAAAACAATGTTCAACATCACTCATCACAGGGAAATACAAATCAAATCACAATGAGATACCACCTCACACCTGTCAGAATGGCTAACACTAACAACTGAAGCAACAACAGATGGGGGTGAGGATGCAGAGAAAGAGCATCTCTTTTGCACTGCTGGTGGGAATGCAAACTGGTGCAGCCACTCTGGAAACAGTATGGAGGTTCCTCAAAAATTTAAAAATAAAACTACCCTATGATCCAGCAATTGGGCTACTAGGTATTTATCCAAGAGACACAGGTATGCTGTTTCGAAGGGGAACATGCACCCCAGTGTTTATAGCAGCGCTATTGACAATAGCCAAAGTATGGAAACAGCCCAAATGTCCATCGATGGATGAATGGATAAAGAAGATGTGGTAGGGGCGCCTGGGTGGCTCAGTCAGTTAAGTGTCCGACTTCGACTCAGGTCATGATCTCGCGGTCTGTGAGTTCAAGCCCCACATCGGGCTCTGTGCTGACAGCTCAGAGCCTGGATCCTGCTTCAGATTCTGTGTCTCCCTCTTTCTCTCTCCTCCCCTGCTCATGCTCTGTCTCTCTCTTCTCAAAAATAAATAAACATCAAAAAAAATTAAAAAAAAAAAAGATGTGGTACACACACACAATGGAGTATTACTTGGCAATCAGAAAGAATGAAATCTTGCCATTTGCAACTACATGGATGGAACTAGAGGGTATTATGCTAAGCAAAATTAGTCAGCCAGAGAAAGACAAATATCATATGACTTCACTCCTACGAGGACTGTAAGAGACAAAACAGATGAACATAAGGGAATGGAAGTAAAAATAACATAAAAACAGGGAGGGGGACAAAACATAAGAGACTCTTAAATATAGAAAACAAAGACAGGGGGCGCCTGGGTGGCTCAGTCGGTTAAGCGTCCGACTTCAGCTCAGGTCACGATCTCACGGTCCATGAGTTCGAGCCCCGCGTCAGACTCTGGGCTGATGGCTCAGAGCCTGGAGCCTGCTTCCAATTCTGTGTCTCCCTCTCTCCCCCCCCCCCCCGTTCATGCTCTGTCTCTCTCTGTCTCAAAAATAAATAAATGTTAAAAAAAATTAAAAAAAAAAAAAAGAAAGAAAACAAAGACAGGGTTGCTGGAGGGACTGTGGGAGGGGGGATGGGCTAAATGGGTAAGCGGCATTAAGAAATCTACTGAAATCATTGTTGCACTATATGCTAACTAACTTGGATGTAAATTAAAAAATAAATAATTAACTAAATAAAATTAAATAAATAAATAAATAAAAATAAAGTGCCTTGTACCTCCAGTTTTGGTTACAGAGCAGACAAATGCCGCCCCACTCTCTTGCTCACCCAGTAAAGGACTGTAAGCTCTTTATCCTACTCAAATGAGAGCTACCACTTGAGTGAACAAGATTCAGATAAGAAAGCAGCAGGAGATGAAGTTGAAGCCAGATTCTGGAGAGTGACTAGGAGATAAGCTGTAGGCCATGGGCATCCATTGATGGCTTTTGAGTCAAGGGGTGACACGGCCATGGCTGTGCTTAGGAAGATCACTTGCACAACAGACGATGGGCTGGAGGGTAAAGGACAGGAAGGAGATAAGGAGTTGGATTAGAAAGAAGGTGAAATAGTCTAGGCATATAATGACAAGAGCTGAAAAGAAAATGGCCAGTACTTACACAACAGCCCTGATGTAGGCTGGGAAATGAAGGAACAGGGAGGGAATACTAATAGCCACTTTTCATTTTTATAATGCCTTGCAATTTCCAAAATGCTTCATTTATAAGTATTGTGATTCTCAAACCTGGCAGCACATTAGAATCATCTGAAAGGCTTAAAAAAATACCAATGTTCAGGGGCACCTGGGTGCTTCAGTCGGTTGAGTGTCCAACTTCGGCCCAGGTCATGATCTCATGGTCTGTGAGTTCAAGCCCCGCGTCGGGTCTGTGCTGACAGCTTAAAACCATGGAGCCTGTTTCAGATTCTGTGTCTCCCTCGCTCTCTGACCCTCTCCCGTTCATGCTCTGTCTCTCTCTGTCTCAAAAGATGAATAAACATTTAAAAAAAAATTTTTTTTTAAATACCAATGTTCAGGCCTTACCCCAAATGAATTAAGTCAGAATGTAAACTCCTGTTTTGTTCACTGTCTCTTTGAATAGTACCCAGCACATACATGGTGCTCAGGAAATATTTACTGAATGAATAAATGAATGAATGACTATACCATTATCAGCTGAGATCCAAGGGACAATTGTGTTGAAAACTTACGGAGTAACCAGGCAATATGAATTACCATGGCAGCCCTGGGACAAAATACTACCAAGTTAGGCCCCTACTCCCAGGAGCTTACATTCTTTCCACAATAAGTAAACCTTTCTTATTTCTAGAGCACTATACTATAAAACATGTATCTCAATAACAACTAGAGGTTACTCAATGTCTGCTGCGAGCAGAAGGAAAATAAAGGGGACTTATTCAGTGGCTGATGAACTGAGAAGAAATTAAGGGTCATAGGCAGAGACCAGCTCAGACAGATTCCAATCCTTATGAGATTTTGAGTTAATCATATTGTAAGGGCTCAAGCATGATGAGAAAGCAGCCATATACTAACCAGCTTCCCTGCCCCAAATATTTGGACAGAACCCAAATGCAAGTACATACCTATGTAGTATTCTTTTCTGATAATTCTTTTAATGTATCTGTTCTGGCTTTGTGCAAATCAAGTCTTTGTTTTACATCTGAAATAAGCAGTGGCACATGCAAATGGATAAAACCTGTTGAGTTAGATATACATAGATAAGAAACAAGGAGCCCTGAGTCCTTGAAAAGAATCGTAAAAGTAGTATAGAATTACAATCTGTCTGACCATTCATTCAGAGTCTCAACAAAGATATGGGCAATTCTAGTTGTTACAGCAGTTCTTTGTATCAAATTCAGAATCTGCCAGTTACCTATAGGTCCTAGTTCTGCCTTCTGGAATGGTATACCTCACAGCATACCTCATCTCTTTTCTTTTCTTTTTAATGTTTATTTATTTTTGAGAGAGAGAGAGAGAGAGAGAGAGAGAGAGAGAGAGAGGCAGAGCATGGGCAGGGGAGGGGCAGAGAGAGGGAGACAGGATCCAAAACAGGCTCTGTGCTGACAGCAGAGAGCCCAATGTGGGGCTCAAACTCACAAACTGTGAGATCATGACCTGAGCCAAAGTCAGACACTTAACCAACTGAGCCACCCAGGTGCCCCTGATCTCTTTTCCATCCGGTATACTGCCCAAATACATGAGGACAGTTTTGTACTCCCTAAACTTCTCTTCTCCAGCTTCACTCTCTTGAATCACTTTTTCTTGCGTTTATGATTTTCAGGGTCCCCAACGTTCCTGATCTCAAGGGCACAGCAAGCAATGGCATCAGTGTACTTGGCTACAGATTCTGGGGAGGAGGCGGACTCAGTGCAAGAGCTTCCCAAATGTGCCTACCTAAAGGGAAAGTTACATGTCCCTCAGCCTCTCTTCAGTCCTCATCCTGTATGCAGGGTTTCTCAACAACTCACTATTCATGTATTGGTCAGATAATCATTTTTTGTTAGGGGCTTTCCTATGCATTGTACAATGTTTAGCAATATCCCCAGCCTCTACCTACTAGATGCCAGTAGCAACTTCCCAGATGTGACAACTAAATATGTCTCCAACCTCTGTCAAATCTCCTGGGGGGGGGGGGGGGGGGCGGGCAGGTAGGGAGGGAAGGATGCAAAATCACCCTCACTACAGAGTCACTGCTCTATCCAACGACTCTGTTCCCTGGTACTACTCAAAACTCTCTCCTCTGCTGATTCAACAGGTAACTCTCCAGGAAGTCTACTCATATATCAAAATGGCATTTGAAAATTTAAAAGTATTTATCTTTTTGGAAACAACATTTGTTGGCGAGGCTGTGGAGAAAAAGGAACCCTCCTGCACTGTTGGTGGGAATTCAAACTGGTATACCCGCTGTGGAAAACAGTATGGAGGTTCCTCAAAAAATTAAAAATAGAATTGCCACATGACCCAGCAATTCCACTACTGGGTATTTACCCAAAGAATACAAAAACACTAATTTGAAAAAATATATGCACCCCTATGTTTATTGTAGCATTATTTACAATAGCCAATCATGGAAGCAACCTAAGTGTCCCTTGATATTTGAATAAAGAAGACCATAAACACACACACACACACACACACTATATATATATATATATATATATATATATATAT